>NC_089837.1:466399038-466751538 GCF_035609145.1 Eleutherodactylus coqui | reverse complement strand
GTTGTTTGATGAGCCTCCTCCCTGTTGCATCTATGTCAGGGTAGACTCACCATGGAGCAATTCGCCATTAAGTTTAGAACCGTGGCCTCTGACTTGGGTTGGAACAATGAGGCCATGGTAGCGGCATTCTGGGAGGGCTTGACGGGTCGCATCAAAGATGAGTTGGCTGCTCGCAAGGTTCCGACTGCCCTGTATGCCTTTATCTCCCTGGCCACAAAAATTGATCTCTGGTTCCAGTAGAGGTCCAAGGAGGCTACTCAGGAGAAGAGGTCGATCTGCCTGGCACCCAAGTACCAAAGACCGCTTTTTGTCCTGCCTATTACCTTTTCGTCTAATGACCCTGAACCCATGCAGGTTGATCGGCTCAAACTATCAGAGGAGGAGCGCATACACAGATGCGCCAAAAATGTGTGTATGCACTGTGGGGCCCAGGGGCATAATGTCTGTACCTGTCCTCATAAATCAGAAAAACTCTTGAGCCTAGGGTCCAGTGCCTCATAACCTCCAGGACCGGCCAGAGAGGTTGCTACAGTATCCTTCAAAGGTGATGCTAAAGTATTCTGCTATTCCCATTTGAATGTACTTTTTGTTCTGTTTTTTTACCAGAAATGAGGGTGTTAACCCCTCTCAGTGCTTATAGCCCAGCTGCATCTTAAATAGCAATTGCTCTCCTGTTTAGGTGAGCTGGTGACCCTCCTTCTTTGCCTTAGAATTGATTTGCTTCAGACAGACAGCACATCTAGGTCGCTTGTCTTAAGACTGTTCTGTCTTTTGAGTCGGTATCTGTATCTATTTATTTTGTATGTTCTTTGCCTTATGCTTTAGCCTGTGTTCGTCTGTCCATTTCTTCCAGTCTCTGCATCGTTTCCTCTGTTTCTGTGGTAGTCAGTCCTGTTCTTTGCTTTGTGTACACTGTCCCTGTTTCCTGTCAAGGATAGTCAGGTTCCAGCAAGGGGCCGTTCTTATCAGGACGCCTACCCTGCTTATAGGCAGGGGTCTTCCCATCTTCCTGCTTAGCTAAGGGAGTTAGACATCTTGAGTTTTCCCTGCTTCAATACCTTTGACCACCGGGGTCAGCTGCCAGCCATATTAGGTCTAATATAAAAGCCAGGCACAATGGGTCCACACCCAGCGCCTTAACAAGGGCTCTCCTGTACATTACAGTATACAGGGGAGAGCTGCAATATTGCAGCTCTCTTCTGCACAGTGTAATATACTGAAGAGCACTCAGATGTCAAATCTTCCTTCTGTATACTGTATTATTATATATACATACATATCGCATATAGTGTAATATACAAATCAACTCACTTTTAAATTCAAGTTGAGTCATTCCAAGGTATCCACCATGCGCTTTACTACCCAAAATAAGTAAGAGCTGGGGAGGATGCAGGGGGCAGGGAAATTGGATTGGAAAGGGTTAAAATTTCCATTATGGCTGTGAACAGCCTTGGTGACAAGTGATTTCTATGGTGCACCCCCTCCTTTATTACAAAACGACACCCCTTACCTAAAATATCCACAACCTGTTCATATTCCCTGCTGTAAGCAGTAAAGAAATTTATATCAGACATTTAATGGGGTGTAGGTGTTCCGTAAATTCCGTTTCGATAATCTATGCATTAATAGATACAATTCTGAAACAACTAAGTATCATACAACATAAGTGTAAAGGAAAATATGTAATACCCTTTATGTGATTTTGTACATTGATTGGTTTAATCAAATCTTCTCTCTATGTGATCTATGATTAATGTCCGATCAACCTTCCTTTTGTGATTGCTTACAGTTGTAACGATGTATACAATAATGTGATACTTGCATTTATGCTTTGAAAAATCAAAAAAATTATAAAAAAAACAACAACAAAAAAAGCGCAGTGTCTGTACATGGTTACTCATGTCTAAGTTCTCCCACTAGTATAATTTCACTGTATGTGGTGGAGGCATGAAGGATGCTATTCCTAGTTGTATCTTTGTGGTGGGGTTTGTAACAAAGCGTCCTAGTTCAGAATTTCTACTTAACGTAATATCCAAAAAAAAAAGTTAATAAAATGTTTGTGAGGAGTTATTAGTGAACTGTAGATCAACATCACTCATTTATAAAATACAAAAATTGGATATTTGGTTGGTTTCTCTATCCCACACTTTCAAAATATTACCACTGAAGCAACCATACCCGCGAATGTGACGGAGATACCGATTGTTTCTTGGTGGAGGGAAAAGAACATATTTTCAAACAAACGAGATGGAGAGACTTTGACCCCATAAGTGCCCCACATATCTGTAAGTAATAGCGCTGGTCCAACATAAAGTAATTGTGCTCCAATAAATATTGAACTGCTGTAATGTGTTCTTACAATTCACAGGTGTATTCACTGTAATTACATAAATGGAAGGCTAGTGCTGTTAATGCTATATTGTGTGGTATGCTACAATATAGGGCTTTGATGTCACGTTAGGCATGAAAAGGACTCCACTTATCTTAGATATGCCATGAAAAATTGGTGTGACAGGATGTTCCATACACATATTTTGCCTGCTTATCATTAAAGATGTCAACATTAATACCTTCCTCGTATTTCTGAGTTCAATTTGAAAATGTTCCACTGGAATATTAGCTAATTTTCTCTAACCCATTAAGGACCAGGCACTGTAAATTTACGGCACTTGGTCCCGGGCTTAAATCCCAGCCGTATGTAAAATTACGACAGGAATTAACACCTCCTGCTTCTGTAATAAATCAGAAGCAGGACATGCTGTTAGTCACAGCTGATAACCCGGAGAGGGAGTAGTGGGTTTTAACCCTTTCTGCCTCCTCCTTTCTTTAGTACACAGTGCTCAATGTACTAAAAAAGAGAAAGTGGAAGTGTTTCTTCCACTACGCGAGCCCAGGGGTCATGTGGCTGCCAGGATTTCCTGAGACAGCAGAGCTACAGGGTCATAGCAGACCCTGATCAGCTCTGCCAGTGACTATTGTCACTACAGGGGATGCCTCTCCCTGTAACTAGGGCTCCTATGGATGCCCCAGCTACAGTGGAAAAATGTCAAATAATAAAACCCCAACAAAAAATATGTGAATGTGCCTCAGAGGTCTTACATGACGTCATGGGGAACATAGATAATAAGAATAATTACATACATAAGTAAAAAAATTAACGAATAAAACAACAATACATACATAAGAAAATAACCCAAAGCCGACGCCAATCAAAACCGTCACTGTATGTGCCCTGTAATCCAAAACCATACATATTATATATCAAAACGTCTGAAACAAAATGAGGAAGCCGTTGCCATATTGTATTTTAGCATTAATGTACGAATTTAAAAAAACTAAAAATGTTAAAAAAACATTTTTTTTTAGCTTTTTACCCGCAATAAAACAAAAAAAACTGAAAAAAGTCAGTAAAAGAAGATATTAGAAAAATAGCCCTATATGACACGGAAAAAGAAAAACGCAGCAAAAATAATTTTGGTAGCTAAAGTAAAAAAAAAAAAAATAGGGCAGTTAAACCGCCACATGGCTAAAATCCCTAAAAAGTGTCTGGTCCTTAAGGTACAAAACAGCCTGGTCCTTAAGGGGTTAAGTGCTGTTGTCCTTCAGGATTTACAAAGCCAAGCCTCGATATAGCCCTCTATCTAAAATTAGTTTTACATGGCCGCGTGCAATATCGAGCCATGAAACTCGGCCCGATGTTGCGCTTGTGTGATGTCCCCGCGAATTTCTGTCAAAAATGCATCCCATCACTTAAGTACAGTTTTCAATGGGAAACCTTGAATCACATGCTGTTCAATTTGTTTTCCAGCCCTATTGAAAAAGGGGCGACGTGTTTCAGAGAGAACGCCCAAAGATAGGACAGGCCATGATTTTTTTCTCCCACACTGTGATGCGGGAAGTTTTTTTTCTTCTAAATCGCTCATGTATTATGACCCAATTCAAAAGAATGGGGTTCCTATTCATGCGAGGCTTGTGCATCTCGCAACGTACAAATCTCACAGACGTGTGAAAGCCGCCTAACACTACAATGGCGCCAACTTTGTCTGCTGTCTTTATGATTAGATTACTATTATTTTTTGATTTAGCTAGAGCTAGCCTTCTAGCAGTGTTATCATTTGATGAGATCTCTTCCTACAACTGCCTGTAAATTCTATAGCTTCTCCCATTGAATGACTAGGATAATACAAAGTATTGCGTATAGGGAAATCAACAGTCGGAACGCTCTCCAATCTGCACTGATGGTTGTCTCGCTCTAGTTGTAATGCTTGCTCTTGGAATGTCAAACCCCAAAACTTTTTATCCTCTTATCCATAACGCTCACTCAAGTTGTCATGTTCACCCGTTTCTTGACGGAAAAAATGTCTGCGTAAAGTCAAAAGACGTACAAACTTGTTGGCATCACGTAAAGTGGAAAACCAATTGAACGGTTCCGTAGGCCCAAACCTTTGATTAGAACATCTATAGGATTCTAAGGTAAAAGCAAGATAAATTCACTCCAATATTATCATCCTCCAAGGCGTCAGGATTTGTTTCATCAGCCTATATTCAATACCTATTTACACCCTCTTGTTTTGTGTTGTGCCTCTTCTGAGGCCTCTTATGCTTTCTGCCTCCTTTCCGTCATTTTTTGATGTATAAGATCACTTGACACTTGATTATCTTTCCTCTCTGTGTGAAGCATTGGGGCTGTTGCTGTCTGTGGAGTGATCAGACACCCTCATACCCCGCGGTGTCATGTTGAGGTCCCCTGAAGCTCACTGCTGCTTCTGTTTATACACTTTACTTTTCCATTGGTAGACTATTCCCATAGTATAATCCTCACAATCTCTCCGAAACTTGGATTTAAAAAAAATAAATATATAGAGTCCTGCTCAATTATAAAGAAAAAAAGCCGACTGAGGGGGACCTAATAACTATGTATAAATATATCGGGGAACAATTCAGAGATCTCTCCCATCATCTATTTATACCCAGTACTGTAACAAGGGGGCGCTCTTTACATCTAGATGAAAGAAGGTTTCTACACCGACATAGAAGGGGATTCTTTACTGTAAGAGCAGTGAGACTATGGAACTCTCTGCCTGAGGACGTGGTGATGGTGAACTCACTAAAAGAGTTCAGGAGGGGCATGGATGCTTTTCTTGACGATACAATATTCTAATCATTGACCCTTTCCAACCCAATGTCGAGCCTGCCCCGACATCATCATTTTCCTCCACAGCTCCAATGTCGGGACAGATCCGACACTGCAGTGCAGGAGTGCATCTGCACCCGATCGTCGGACACATCGGGTGCAGATGCACTCCTGCACTGGTCCTCATCGAGGACTCCCAAGGAGAAGGCAGAGGGGGTTTTTAACCCCGGGAGGCAGAAGGGAGAATGCGGAAGTATTACTTCCCCATTCCCCCCACGGTGTAGTGACCACCTGCACCCTCCTGAAGTCTGTCAGATCAGTAGGGTGAAGGGAAAATTTATTTTTTCTCATCCATTCTCCCCAGCTCCAATTTATTTGGAGCTAGGGAGAATGGATGAGAAAAAATAAATGGATTGGAAAGGGTTAATAACTTCAGAAGGGTCGGTGATCCAGGGATTATTCTGATTGCAAGATTGGAGTCAGAAAGGAAAATTTTTTTCCCCATTAATTGGTGAAAATTGGCTTCTACTTCATTCTTTTTTGCCTTCATCTAGATCAACATTGGAGATTATAGGCTGAACTGGACGTAGGTCTTTTTGACCTTCATACCATGTTACTATGTCCTGTTTTTTTTAAACTTGCCTCGAAGTCAAATTCCATATCTTTATGAGACTGCCCATCATTGTAGGTCAATAATTTGTATTTAATGTCCTTAACCCCTTCACAACCAATGACGTAACGGTTTGTCATGGAGCGTCGGGGTATGTATGAAGAGAGGTTGCGTGGCAACCTCTCTTCGTACAGTACGGGCGTCAGCTGTTTATAACAGCTGACACCCGCGGGCAATAGCCGCGAGCGGCCGATCGCGGCTATTAACCATTTAAATGCCGCTGTCAATTCTGACAGCGGCATTTAAATCCCCCGAAGGCAGTTCGGGGGTCCCGCACAGACCCCCGCGGTGAGATCGGGAGAGCCGTGCAGGTGTCATGGCAGCCGGGGGCCTAATGAAAGGCCCCAGGGCTGCCTTAACAGACTGCCTATCAAGCCATCCACACAGGGTGGCTTGATAGACTGCCTGTCAAAAAGCAGTATGACGTAATGCTATAGCATTACGTCATACTGCAGGAGCGATCAAAGCATCGCATCTTAAAGTCCCCCAGGGGGACTTCAAAGTAATGTAAAAAAAACAATCAATAAAGTTTTTTTTAATTGAAAAAAAAAAAAGTTGTAAAAGTTTAAATCACCCCCCTTTTGCCATATCTATTATTAAAAACTCTAAATAATAAATTAAAAATATGTATTTGGTATCGCCGCGTCCGTAAAAGTCCGAACTATCAAAGTAGTGCATTATTTTTCCCACACGGTGAACGTCGCCAAAAAAAAAAAAAAAAAGAACGCCAGAAATGCACTTTTTTAGTTACCCTGTCTCCCAGAAAAAACATAATAAAAAGCGATCAAAAAGTCTTATGTATTCCAAAATGGTACTATCAGAAACTACAGGACATCCCGCAAAAAATGAGACCTTGCTCAACTACGTCGACGGAAAAATAAAAATGTTATCGCGCGCACAAAATGACGGCAGAAAATAATTGAAAAAAATTTAATGTCTTTAAAAAAAAAAAGAGGAGTATAGTAAAAAAAAAAAACGATACAAGTTTGGTATCGTAGTAATCGTACCGACCCATAGAATAAAGTTATCATGTCGTTTTTGTTGTCGTTTGTGCGCTGTAGAAGGAAGACACGCTAAAAGATGGCGAAATGTCGTTTTTTTTCCATTTTACTCCACTTACAATTTTTTAAAAGTTTTCCAGTACATTATATAGTACTTTAAATAGCACCATTGAAAAATACAACTCGTCCCACAAAAAACAAGCCCTCATACAGCGACGTCGATGGATAAATAAAGGAGTTACGATTTTTTTAAAGGGGGAAGGAAAAAACGAAAATGGTAAAAGAAAAATGGCCGCGTCATTAAGGGGTTAATTTTAGTTTCCAAAGTTTTTTGTTTCTCAGCTTCATGTTGGACTATGACTCACTGAAAAAGGCCCGAAAATAAAATATAATCTTTATTAATTTAAAGGATAAAAAACCCCTCTAGATTCCGGGGGTAATTGAGACCCGAAACAGACACAAAGAGACAAACACACAAAAAACCTATGGGAATTTAAGCAATTGGCTTAGATACATCAATTCATACCGACCTCATTGGTTTTAGAGGTAGGTAATACTGTGAGGGCGTAAAATGAATTAGTGAAAGCGGTGGCCGTTTACTATAAAAGGGGGCCAGAAAGATGGCCACTAAATAATTAGCTTGTGGTTATTATCCACTGGTGGAAACGTGCGCGTTATGTTAGAGGGCCTCGTTCACACCAGGATATATTGCCACTCCACAGTATTAAGTAAGGGGTGCTGATACTCAGCAATCCATTACACAAAAAAATATTATTATATTCATATCCAATTGTGACAACAATGCCCTGTGTCCATATGTCACAATTGCTACAATTGCTATTCCGATAGGGGCAACGGTCCGTCAAGACCCAAAAATGTGATATAATCCCAACCTATGTTGGGTCTGACAGCGATCTAAATGTTTTAATAAAAAGCTGGACTAAAGTGGTGTTGACAATTCCTTATGCCAATTAATTCAGAAGGAGTCAACAACGTTTATAGTATAAATAGTACACAACAGACACACACTTGATTCATGTGTGTGTCAAACGCTGTAGTCTAATAACGACTAAAGCCAACAGAAGTCGTCCGTAATCGTCGACGCGTTTCTGCAGCACGGGTAAAATAAATTTACCGCTGCTTCATCAGGACGAAATTGAGACAATTTATTAGATTATGCTAGATTTGTTGTTGTTGATCAATCTGTGTAGTGAGCATCAAAACTGCACAGATCTGATTTTGTATGCTGATGCCTGACAGCTGATGCTCAATACACTTAAGACGCTGCTGCGAGGACTAGTTTAGTGTAGTATTGATGGACACACGGGCAAGCACATTATAATGCCGTCCGGGTAATAGCCGCTAAACTGAGTTGATATAGCTGAACAAATTCTGGCCTGCGACACTTATATTGAATGAGTGCGTTATTTGATAATTATATAACGAACTTTTTTCAAAGTGTCGGCTGGTTAATTGTATAGGAGTCTGATGATTGACTTCCAGACACAATAAAGAGCCAAAAAGAGTCAGTTTAGAATTGTGTTAGTAAACACCCAACCACAGCTAAACTGCACAGATCTGATTTTGTATGCTGATGCCTGACAGCTGATGCTCAATACACTTAAGATGCTGCTGCAAGGACTAGTTTAGTGTAGTATTGATGGACACACGGGCAAGCACATTATAATGCCCTCCGGGTAATAGCCGCTGAACTGAGTTGATATAGCTGAAAAAATTCTGGCCTGCGACACTTATATTGAATGAGTGCGTTATTGAATGATTATATAACAAACTTTTTTCAAAGTGTCGGCTGGTTAATTGTATAGGAGTCTGATGATTGACTTCCAGACACAGTAAAGAGCCAAAAAGAGTCAGTTTAGAATTGTGTTAGTAAACACCCAACCACAGCTAAACTACAGTGCGGTCCAAGGTAGTGACCGCTGGCTAAACTACACAACTAGCCCCTGTGAGACAGCACTTCAGTTTGACAGACCTGGTAACTGTCTGAAACTGGTCTGTTCTTATAGGGCTAGCTCCTCCTAGTGGGAGGGAGATACCCTGTGTTTCCAATTGGGCAAGAGACTCATGGGAGGTCCAGAATAACATGTCCATTAAGGGGAGGAGGACGCATGGTTTGTTGCTAAGCAACACCTAGTTGATTCGTAAAAATATATATATATATATACACGTCAGGCCGCTTGACGCGTCGCCACATGCCGTGTGCGTTGCTAGGCAGCCGAACGGCTTAGGGGTGAGGCCGCAGCGTGTGGAGTGATGACGCTGCGGCGCTAGCTCCGCCCCCTATGTGCATCGCTACCAACGCTGCTCGTTGCTCAGCTACCAATCGGCCTACCAGCAGAGCTGCAGCGTCTGACGTGATGCCGTTGAGCGCAAGCTCCGCCCCCCCCGTGTGACATGACTGTCACTTAGGGAATTCCTCAATACAGAGGCGTTCCAGTACAACACATTGTTCATTCATTATTGACAGAGGTAAGGTATGAGAAGGCGTGGCTAACAGGTCACAGAAAAAACTGACAGCCACCGTTTGTTAACTACTAAGGACAAACAAAACAATATGCATTATGATGCAGCTCAACACATTATTTGGATCCCCAGCATGAAGTGTTGTGGGACCTACTATATAGATATTATTTGGTATAATAAAGCACTGCAGTGGGATATAGATTGCGTAGAAATTATCGAAGACACTCTGCATACATTGTTTATTTATTGTTGTCGAATTACAGTTAGAAACAACCTTATTGGAAGGCATTAAAACCTTTTTTTTTTTTTTTTTTTTTTTTTTTTTTTTTACCACATGGCTACCTCAAAAAATGTCTGCCCATAAGTGTTATTATTGAACATATGGTTATAAGAAAATGCTGGACCAGCATGAACGTGCTTTATAGGTAGATCATGGAATTACGATAAATCAGCCCCTTGGGAAAGATCTATAGATTTAGGGTACCCTATGATTGAATAGAAAATTGTCCAATTTACTAAGTCAAATGACGTAACTATCTCCTAGTGTGATGATAGTAGACAGGGACAAGAACGGTTCAGTATATTTTTGAAACAAGAAAGAAGAGGGATTAAAGCACCTGAGTAGTGGGGGTGCATCACAGATAACCCAAGGTCAGAATTCTTAAATAAACGGAACAAATGACAAATTTTCGTTAAGACCCTTGGGTGCCAAACAATCCAATTTGTCAATCCAAAAGGCCTCTTTTTGGAGGAGTCTTCGATTCATGTCGCCTTTTCGGCCGTTGTCCCGTACTATTTCAATGCCTCTGAATACAACCGATTCAAGGTGATCAGGATGGCATTCACGCATGTGAGTGGAAAGACTTGTGACTTCGTTTCTGTCTATATTTCCCAAGTGGGCCAGTGTACGTCTACGCAACTGTTGGATAGTCTTTCCCACATAGTCTTTTGGGCACGGACAGGTTGCCAGATACACCACATAGGATGATCGACAATTTATAAAGTCACGGATAGAAAAAATCTGCCCAGTACTTGCGCTTTGAAAAGTTTTTGTTTTTTCCATTACCGGGCAAGCCTTGCAACCGTGGCACCGAAAAAAGCCCACCATCTTGCTTGTTGTGAGCCAGGTTGGGGGAGCGGATGGTCTTGTATAATGACTCCGCATAAGGCGGTCCTTAAGACTCCTACCCCTTCTATAGGTGATCGCGGGGTACAGATGTAACGAATCGACTAGGTCAGGGTCTTCACGTAAGATGTCCCAGTATTTGGAAATAATTTTTCTAACCCTGGGAGCCTCGTCGTCGTAGGTACCAATAAGACGTATGAGGTTTTCCCCCTCCGTCTTATTTCTCCCTTTTAATAATTCTGTTCTCGTTCTAGTGGTTGCTCCCTGGCGTGCCTTTTCCAAAACCTCCTGGGGGTAACCCCTATTCAGGAACCTACGCGTGAGATCGTTGGATTTCTCATGACAGTCTTCTTCACTGGAGCAGTTACGTTTGACACGGATGTATTGACCTTTTGGAATACCATCTTTTAACGATCTCGGGTGGTGACTATCATAGTGCAGAAAATTATTGGTGGATGTAGATTTTCTGAAAAGTGTTGTGGAAATGAGCCCTGATTCAGTCTTTGAAATTTTGAGGTCCAAAAAGGTTATGGATTGTTCCTGGACTTCCGAAGTCAAAAACAGGCCCAGGGAATTTTTGTTAAGTACACTGACAAATTCAAGAAACTGAACCTCCGTCCCGGTCCACAGAATGAAAATATCATCGATATAACGGATCCACATATCGATGTATTGGGTCCATATGATGGTGGCCTCATTAAAGACGTACTTTTCCTCCCACCAGCCCAGGTAAAGACACGCGTAATGGGGCGCACAAGGGCTCCCCATCGCGGTCCCCCTGAGCTGGTGGAAGTACTTTCGGTCGAACACAAAATAATTGTGTTCCAAAATGAACTGTAAAAGTTCTAGAACCATCTTGTTGTGATCAAGAAAATGTCTGCCCCTTTGTTGTAGATAGAAATTAATGGCTGTTAGACCGCCTTCATGTGGAATAGAGGTATAGAGCGCCTCTACATCAAGGCTAGCCAGAAGTGTGGTATCAGAAACATGTAGGTCCGCTAAGCGCCTGAGTACATCGGTCGTGTCTTGTACAAAGGATGGTAGTGATTCCACGAAAGGTTTAAGAATTGTTTCAATGTACTGACTAGACGCCTGAGTTACACTGTTTATACCAGAAACAATGGGGCGTCCTTTCAGTGGAGAAAGGCCCTTATGAATCTTGGGGATACCATAAAAGGTAGGAATCTGGGGATGCTGCGGATACAAGAAGTTAAATTCCGTATGGCTGATAAGATGTTGATTTTCCGCTCGTGTCAAAATTTCAAATAAGTCTTTTTGAAACAAATAAGTAGGATCCCGTTCCAATCTACCATAGCTGGTATTGTCACCCAATAGACTCATACACATCTCTCTGTATGCCATATCATCCATAATAACTAGATTCCCTCCCTTATCAGATTGTTTTATTACTATACTCCTATCATTTTCGATTTCAAGTAAAGCTTTCTTTTCCCCTTGGGTTAGATTTTGATAGTGAAAACGTCTTTTTTCCGATAGGGGTTTTAGTTCTTCAGACACTAGTTTTTCAAACATGTCGATATAGGGGGAATCGTG
This sequence comes from Eleutherodactylus coqui, assembly GCF_035609145.1. NCBI lineage: Eukaryota > Metazoa > Chordata > Amphibia > Anura > Eleutherodactylidae > Eleutherodactylus > Eleutherodactylus coqui. Next base: position 466,739,569 of record NC_089837.1, on the reverse strand, counting down.
AATGGGTGGCATACTTGTGCTCTTTGATTTGAGAGTAGTGAATGGGCCCTCACCCGGTGGTTTGTTGGCTTCTCGTGCCAGATCCTCAAGGTCGTTCAAAGCTTGTAAATCATTGACATCGAGCCCCAATTCAGTGCTCTTTTTGCGATTCTGTATGGCGTAAAACTTTTTCCATTTCAGTTTCCTTAAAAATAATGCTATATCTTTTTTCCATATAAAGGGGTCGTAACGATAAGTGGGGACGAATGACAGACCTTTTGTCAAGAGATTAGTTTCATTTGTGGAAAGCGGTCTTGAAGATAAATTGATGATTTGAAAATCATCATTACTATGTATAGAACTTGAACTTACAGCTCTAGTAGTGGTGCTCAGGGATTCTTCGGTACTCATAGGGTTAACCCTTATACTTGTTGTTGATAAGCCGGTTTTCTGCGCTCCCGCATGAAATAGTTGGCAATGGGTGGGCCTAAAAAACGGTCAGCGGGGCTGTTATAATTTCTACCGCGGTTTTTGGCTCTACCGCGACCTTGGCCCTTCCCTCTTTGTTTGGGGTATTGATACGATCTTTGAGGGGCGTCACTCCCTGAGAGTTCACTCTCTGAGGAACTTAAATCAGATGGTGCTGATGCTGTAACATCATAGACCTTATCATCTGTAAAGTCTTGCATGTCCCGTTGAAACTGATGGTGTTTTCTATCCTTAAGGAAGGATGTGTATTTTTCAATAGTTGATTTTAAGATTTTTTCTTTTTTATCATACTCATCCTCCCCAGAAAATTTTTTTGTTTCAACAATGGCCGCATCCAATAATTTACTATTATTCTCATGTATCTGTTTTTCCTCTGTTAATAGCAATCTCATAAATCTAAATGAGCTCTCAGACGCCTCTTGTTCCCAGTTCTTCATAAATGCAGGAGTGCGCATTTTCACCGGTGGTAAAGTGTTAATCCTTAATCCTCTAGGGATTATTTTATTATCAAGATATTTCGTTAGTCCCTGAACCTCCCACCATGATCGAACGAATTCTTTGTAAACTACTGTAAGATTTTTAAATGCGTGGTTGATAGAGATCATTTGACTAGAATTGGACAAATTTTCATTGGAGAAGACCATATTGGCCTCCGCCATCCATGGTGTCGTGTCGACACCGCATGATAAGAAACTTGTCATTTTAGAATAGAATTCACTGCGACAACCAAGGCTCTTATAAGCTGTTAGACTATTTCTCACTGAAATGTGAGTGACGCCCCTCAAAGATCGTATCAATACCCCAAACAAAGAGGGAAGGGCCAAGGTCGCGGTAGAGCCAAAAACCGCGGTAGAAATTATAACAGCCCCGCTGACCGTTTTTTAGGCCCACCCATTGCCAACTATTTCATGCGGGAGCGCAGAAAACCGGCTTATCAACAACAAGTATAAGGGTTAACCCTATGAGTACCGAAGAATCCCTGAGCACCACTACTAGAGCTGTAAGTTCAAGTTCTATACATAGTAATGATGATTTTCAAATCATCAATTTATCTTCAAGACCGCTTTCCACAAATGAAACTAATCTCTTGACAAAAGGTCTGTCATTCGTCCCCACTTATCGTTACGACCCCTTTATATGGAAAAAAGATATAGCATTATTTTTAAGGAAACTGAAATGGAAAAAGTTTTACGCCATACAGAATCGCAAAAAGAGCACTGAATTGGGGCTCGATGTCAATGATTTACAAGCTTTGAACGACCTTGAGGATCTGGCACGAGAAGCCAACAAACCACCGGGTGAGGGCCCATTCACTACTCTCAAATCAAAGAGCACAAGTATGCCACCCATTCACGATTCCCCCTATATCGACATGTTTGAAAAACTAGTGTCTGAAGAACTAAAACCCCTATCGGAAAAAAGACGTTTTCACTATCAAAATCTAACCCAAGGGGAAAAGAAAGCTTTACTTGAAATCGAAAATGATAGGAGTATAGTAATAAAACAATCTGATAAGGGAGGGAATCTAGTTATTATGGATGATATGGCATACAGAGAGATGTGTATGAGTCTATTGGGTGACAATACCAGCTATGGTAGATTGGAACGGGATCCTACTTATTTGTTTCAAAAAGACTTATTTGAAATTTTGACACGAGCGGAAAATCAACATCTTATCAGCCATACGGAATTTAACTTCTTGTATCCGCAGCATCCCCAGATTCCTACCTTTTATGGTATCCCCAAGATTCATAAGGGCCTTTCTCCACTGAAAGGACGCCCCATTGTTTCTGGTATAAACAGTGTAACTCAGGCGTCTAGTCAGTACATTGAAACAATTCTTAAACCTTTCGTGGAATCACTACCATCCTTTGTACAAGACACGACCGATGTACTCAGGCGCTTAGCGGACCTACATGTTTCTGATACCACACTTCTGGCTAGCCTTGATGTAGAGGCGCTCTATACCTCTATTCCACATGAAGGCGGTCTAACAGCCATTAATTTCTATCTACAACAAAGGGGCAGACATTTTCTTGATCACAACAAGATGGTTCTAGAACTTTTACAGTTCATTTTGGAACACAATTATTTTGTGTTCGACCGAAAGTACTTCCACCAGCTCAGGGGGACCGCGATGGGGAGCCCTTGTGCGCCCCATTACGCGTGTCTTTACCTGGGCTGGTGGGAGGAAAAGTACGTCTTTAATGAGGCCACCATCATATGGACCCAATACATCGATATGTGGATCCGTTATATCGATGATATTTTCATTCTGTGGACCGGGACGGAGGTTCAGTTTCTTGAATTTGTCAGTGTACTTAACAAAAATTCCCTGGGCCTGTTTTTGACTTCGGAAGTCCAGGAACAATCCATAACCTTTTTGGACCTCAAAATTTCAAAGACTGAATCAGGGCTCATTTCCACAACACTTTTCAGAAAATCTACATCCACCAATAATTTTCTGCACTATGATAGTCACCACCCGAGATCGTTAAAAGATGGTATTCCAAAAGGTCAATACATCCGTGTCAAACGTAACTGCTCCAGTGAAGAAGACTGTCATGAGAAATCCAACGATCTCACGCGTAGGTTCCTGAATAGGGGTTACCCCCAGGAGGTTTTGGAAAAGGCACGCCAGGGAGCAACCACTAGAACGAGAACAGAATTATTAAAAGGGAGAAATAAGACGGAGGGGGAAAACCTCATACGTCTTATTGGTACCTACGACGACGAGGCTCCCAGGGTTAGAAAAATTATTTCCAAATACTGGGACATCTTACGTGAAGACCCTGACCTAGTCGATTCGTTACATCTGTACCCCGCGATCACCTATAGAAGGGGTAGGAGTCTTAAGGACCGCCTTATGCGGAGTCATTATACAAGACCATCCGCTCCCCCAACCTGGCTCACAACAAGCAAGATGGTGGGCTTTTTTCGGTGCCACGGTTGCAAGGCTTGCCCGGTAATGGAAAAAACAAAAACTTTTCAAAGCGCAAGTACTGGGCAGATTTTTTCTATCCGCGACTTTATAAATTGTCGATCATCCTATGTGGTGTATCTGGCAACCTGTCCGTGCCCAAAAGACTATGTGGGAAAGACTATCCAACAGTTGCGTAGACGTACACTGGCCCACTTGGGAAATATAGACAGAAACGAAGTCACAAGTCTTTCCACTCACATGCGTGAATGCCATCCTGATCACCTTGAATCGGTTGTATTCAGAGGCATTGAAATAGTACGGGACAACGGCCGAAAAGGCGACATGAATCGAAGACTCCTCCAAAAAGAGGCCTTTTGGATTGACAAATTGGATTGTTTGGCACCCAAGGGTCTTAACGAAAATTTGTCATTTGTTCCGTTTATTTAAGAATTCTGACCTTGGGTTATCTGTGATGCACCCCCACTACTCAGGTGCTTTAATCCCTCTTCTTTCTTGTTTCAAAAATATACTGAACCGTTCTTGTCCCTGTCTACTATCATCACACTAGGAGATAGTTACGTCATTTGACTTAGTAAATTGGACAATTTTCTATTCAATCATAGGGTACCCTAAATCTATAGATCTTTCCCAAGGGGCTGATTTATCGTAATTCCATGATCTACCTATAAAGCACGTTCATGCTGGTCCAGCATTTTCTTATAACCATATGTTCAATAATAACACTTATGGGCAGACATTTTTTGAGGTAGCCATGTGGTAAAAAAAAAAAAAAAAAAAAAAAAAAAAAAAAAGGTTTTAATGCCTTCCAATAAGGTTGTTTCTAACTGTAATTCGACAACAATAAATAAACAATGTATGCAGAGTGTCTTCGATAATTTCTACGCAATCTATATCCCACTGCAGTGCTTTATTATACCAAATAATATCTATATAGTAGGTCCCACAACACTTCATGCTGGGGATCCAAATAATGTGTTGAGCTGCATCATAATGCATATTGTTTTGTTTGTCCTTAGTAGTTAACAAACGGTGGCTGTCAGTTTTTTCTGTGACCTGTTAGCCACGCCTTCTCATACCTTACCTCTGTCAATAATGAATGAACAATGTGTTGTACTGGAACGCCTCTGTATTGAGGAATTCCCTAAGTGACAGTCATGTCACACGGGGGGGGCGGAGCTTGCGCTCAACGGCATCACGTCAGACGCTGCAGCTCTGCTGGTAGGCCGATTGGTAGCTGAGCAACGAGCAGCGTTGGTAGCGATGCACATAGGGGGCGGAGCTAGCGCCGCAGCGTCATCACTCCACACGCTGCGGCCTCACCCCTAAGCCGTTCGGCTGCCTAGCAACGCACACGGCATGTGGCGACGCGTCAAGCGGCCTGACGTGTATATATATATATATATTTTTACGAATCAACTAGGTGTTGCTTAGCAACAAACCATGCGTCCTCCTCCCCTTAATGGACATGTCATTCTGGACCTCCCATGAGTCTCTTGCCCAATTGGAAACACAGGGTATCTCCCTCCCACTAGGAGGAGCTAGCCCTATAAGAACAGACCAGTTTCAGACAGTTACCAGGTCTGTCAAACTGAAGTGCTGTCTCACAGGGGCTAGTTGTGTAGTTTAGCCAGCGGTCACTACCTTGGACCGCACTGTAGTTTAGCTGTGGTTGGGTGTTTACTAACACAATTCTAAACTGACTCTTTTTGGCTCTTTACTGTGTCTGGAAGTCAATCATCAGACTCCTATACAATTAACCAGCCGACACTTTGAAAAAAGTTTGTTATATAATCATTCAATAACGCACTCATTCAATATAAGTGTCGCAGGCCAGAATTTTTTCAGCTATATCAACTCAGTTCAGCGGCTATTACCCGGAGGGCATTATAATGTGCTTGCCCGTGTGTCCATCAATACTACACTAAACTAGTCCTTGCAGCAGCATCTTAAGTGTATTGAGCATCAGCTGTCAGGCATCAGCATACAAAATCAGATCTGTGCAGTTTAGCTGTGGTTGGGTGTTTACTAACACAATTCTAAACTGACTCTTTTTGGCTCTTTATTGTGTCTGGAAGTCAATCATCAGACTCCTATACAATTAACCAGCCGACACTTTGAAAAAAGTTCGTTATATAATTATCAAATAACGCACTCATTCAATATAAGTGTCGCAGGCCAGAATTTGTTCAGCTATATCAACTCAGTTTAGCGGCTATTACCCGGACGGCATTATAATGTGCTTGCCCGTGTGTCCATCAATACTACACTAAACTAGTCCTCGCAGCAGCGTCTTAAGTGTATTGAGCATCAGCTGTCAGGCATCAGCATACAAAATCAGATCTGTGCAGTTTTGATGCTCACTACACAGATTGATCAACAACAACAAATCTAGCATAATCTAATAAATTGTCTCAATTTCGTCCTGATGAAGCAGCGGTAAATTTATTTTACCCGTGCTGCAGAAACGCGTCGACGATTACGGACGACTTCTGTTGGCTTTAGTCGTTATTAGACTACAGCGTTTGACACACACATGAATCAAGTGTGTGTCTGTTGTGTACTATTTATACTATAAACGTTGTTGACTCCTTCTGAATTAATTGGCATAAGGAATTGTCAACACCACTTTAGTCCAGCTTTTTATTAAAACATTTAGATCGCTGTCAGACCCAACATAGGTTGGGATTATATCACATTTTTGGGTCTTGACGGACCGTTGCCCCTATCGGAATAGCAATTGTAGCAATTGTGACATATGGACACAGGGCATTGTTGTCACAATTGGATATGAATATAATAATATTTTTTTGTGTAATGGATTGCTGAGTATCAACACCCCTTACTTAATACTGTGGAGTGGCAATATATCCTGGTGTGAACGAGGCCCTCTAACATAACGCGCACGTTTCCACCAGTGGATAATAACCACAAGCTAATTATTTAGTGGCCATCTTTCTGGCCCCCTTTTATAGTAAACGGCCACCGCTTTCACTAATTCATTTTACGCCCTCACAGTATTACCTACCTCTAAAACCAATGAGGTCGGTATGAATTGATGTATCTAAGCCAATTGCTTAAATTCCCATAGGTTTTTTGTGTGTTTGTCTCTTTGTGTCTGTTTCGGGTCTCAATTACCCCCGGAATCTAGAGGGGTTTTTTATCCTTTAAATTAATAAAGATTATATTTTATTTTCGGGCCTTTTTCAGTGAGAAATAGTCTAACAGCTTATAAGAGCCTTGGTTGTCGCAGTGAATTTCATGTTGGACTATGAGACCCATCAGGTGCAATGAACAATCTGACAAAATGTTGTTCCATTCATTATGAAATGTGTCAAAGAAAATAGTAGTAGGTGTTAATTATTAATTCTCAAGCCCCTGAGTATCATACAATATACATACTCAGTATTAAAGTCCTAACAGGTGTGAAGCTGGAGGAAAGTTCATTCAGTTAATAAGTAAGATTGCGATATGCATCATCTCCATTATTACTTATTTCAGTGCTCCAAAATATCTCTTCAAGTCGCTGTAGCCTGAGATTTTCCACAGTCTGATGGCCCACAGGGGTGGAGATTGCAGCAGGTATAGTTCTCATGGTCGTATCACCAGCGGTGGAAAGTTACTCATGGTGAATTTATAATAGAGGAGCATGGCAAGTCCAAAATGTAAACTTGGAAAAAAAAACCCTAAAAAGTCAGCTCACCCAATCCTGCAGTTCATGATTCCAACCCGTTTCCAGCGCTGGAGCGTGCACATGGATGCTTCAATGGACCTTTAGAGATATAGAGGTGTATTCAAATTTTCTTTATAAGAATCTCAGCACTTCTATTAAAAATTAACTTTTATTCATTGCATCACAAAAATGATCGTGGTAGTGATCATAACAGCCCCTACGCATTTCCAGCATTACCGCTTGAATCATGGCATGGAAGAAAATGAAACAATCTGTTTTAAAAGCAATACGACACAAACAACACAGATCACATGGTATGTAAAAGTTTCATTAACACTATGAGTGTCAGAAGAAATGAGGAGAGGACAGAGTAAAGAAAAAAAAAACATCCTACCCTATGGAAGTGTGACAATGTCGTGGAGACATTCCTGTGACCCCTTGTGTGTGTGGCCGAGCATAATCCTGCTGGAAAATGCCTCTTGGAAGCCGCCATGAGATGAACACATGTGGCTGCAGGAGGTCCTGAAGGTATCGCTGAGCTGTCATTGTCCCTCATACGCGATGGCCCCAGAAGACCATCACACCAGCAGTGGCAGGATTGACATGCTGCTCACCCCGACGTCTCCAGTCACGAGTATGGACATAGTCAGTGCCCAAAATAAACCTGGATTTGTTCCTGAAGACAACCCGGTTCCATTCTGAAGCAGCACAGTTTCATTGCTTTATGACACCCCTGCAAACGGAGGTGACGGTGGGTGGGTGTCAATGGTAATGCACATAATGGGCAGCTTCAGACCAAATATTCTTCAGCCAAGTGCCTGAAAATGGTTCAGACAGACACAGGGGCCTGTAAGAATGGCGCCACCTGTCTCTGGATAGTGGACAACAAAACAGTTGGAGCTACTCGTGCTTGTCGGACAATGAGATGATCCTCTCTACTGGTGGTCTGTCAAGGGGATCCTCAGCCCAGTTGCCATGTGTGCATGCCCTCATGCATCCACTGGTCCTGATATCCCTTAACATTTAACCATACAACTTCAGACATTTCAATAACATGTCCCCTCTCAAACTCTGTTAATTGGGTGACATCTATTTGACTGCATCGCAGAGGTGTCACGTGGTCAACAAGCTCTACACAAGTAGAAAAAGAGGTCCACTGCCCACAAGTAGCCTCTAAGAGCCTTTTTATTGGCTATGGGTGGAACCACTTTTAGCCTCTGGGAAAAAAGACCGTTCATCTAATCATTTGCTTATCTGCCTGTGATGTAACTACATGCCAAGTTTTGCAGCAAAATGACAACTTCTCTGTTTTTTATATTCCTTTGCATGAAGCTGCAATGTAAGCAGCTTCAAAACCTGTTCACATCTAGTGACCATGGACAGTACATATGCACAACAGGACTACATATCCCCATTGACACGTGGGAGAAATGCTGCAGATATTCCACAGCAGAAAAGTCTGCGGCAAAATGCAGCATTTCTGCAAAAGAAACAGTCAAAATCCACTACATGTGAACATACTGTAGCCAAAGATTCCTTAGACATTCATATGTTCTATAATCCAATACTGTATACCCGATGCTGCGCAAGGATGAGGGCTCAGGAAACAAACACGAAACAACTCATTTCCCTGTGGAAAAACACTCCTGTAGCCAAGGACACAACGCCGCACATATGAAAGTTGTTACATTTAAAGGCAATATCAAATCTCCAAGTGATACACTATTTTCGGTCAGCCAAACATGACCAAAATGGGAATTACCAGCCCAAATGTCCAGGACCGTTTTTCAACAACGTGCGGCCCCGGCAAAAATTAAAGGGGAGACCCCAAATTCTGCAATAATTACCAACACAGTCACATTTAGCCAACTCAGTCCAATTTAAAAGATTGATGATTCTGAATAACAAGATTATGTTCTACCGCACTTCTCAGACCGCAGACATATCAGACTAAATTTGAAAATATCAATCAGATCGCAGTTCCATATTTGCAAATCCAATAAACAGCAGGCAAACGGGTCCTATAGCTTCTTCCACCCTGGCACCGCATTACACCCTGGTCCACATTGTGTGCATCCTGACCAGGGGCAGAATAATGCTACCACAAACCCTGTATGAAGATTGTGGGGCCCCCACCAGTCTATTTCAAGGGAACATCCAGGACTCCAGAGGCATTTGTTCTATACATAGATGACCTGTCCTAAGGATAGGTTACCAATAAATGATCAATGAAAGGTCAGCTGTCCACCGATCAGCGGATTACTTGCACCGGGGTAAAAGTGGTCAGTTCTGGAAGCAGACAGCACCGACAACATTCCAGTAGTGTGGTTTGGAACTGCAGGCAGGATTCAATGGGAGCTGTGCATGCAATACCAACTCAGGCCACTGTAATAAAGACAGTGCAGTCTGTTTGATGTGCTGGCTGTGCTAACAGCAACAGTGCGAATCAGCTGATCAGCAGGGACACCGAATGGCAGACCCCCTTTGCTCATCTATTCATGACCTACCCCAAGGATAAGTCATCAATAGAAAAACACCCAAAGTCCCAGACAACCACTTTAATAATGATCTTAAACTTATTGCATAGGTACAATAACAAAATGGAGCTTACTATGTAGATACAGTACCAGAACTAAGCTTACTGTATAGCTAAGGTACTAGAACCAAGCTTACTACACAGATGAAATACCAGAATTGAGCTTACATACTGTAAGAACTAAAATATACCTGCATAGATATGATAACAGAACCAAGCTTATTACATAGATATGAAAACAGAATAAAACTTCGGGCCCTTTTACATGGGCCAATAAAGCATTATAAATGCATGCCCCGACTGAACGACGAACGAGAACTCATTCGCTTCTAGTTAGTCTTTCCGAAAACTAGAAAACGGGTCGGCCCGTGTAAACAGGCAGTCGCTCATTTATGTAAATGGTGTGTGGACCGCAACTATCCCAGGCCCGCTCCGCCTCCATTCACCAGCGATGATCGGTCCTGAGTAAAAGCACGACCATTGCTGGTATGCTGCGTCCGAAAAGAATCCTTACTGCATAGATGCAGTACTAGAAATAAACACTGTACCTCCGTCAGGAAAAAAATATATCCACTCCAGAAAAACAAAAACCACAAAAAGTAACATAATGTTGACATACAGTTGTATCGCCTTTTATTATATGTCCCTACAGGCAGATTATTATTAGACTTGTGGATTTTTATACTGCCATTGAACTTTTTGGCTAAATACCACAACTAATTTGCAGCCATTTCACAGCATAAATTGACCCGTTACAGATCTAAAATCCCCAACAGTCAATTTTTGCTGCATGTGGATGAAATTTGCTGGCACTGTAAACCGCTGAACACTTGAATGAATTCTAGCACCGTAGCAAATATAAATCAACGATCCTTTATCGAGACTCCGGCTTGAGCTGAAACACGTCAGCGCTTTAAGACAGCTTCTCGTTTTAATGGTTTTCTAATAATGAGCGTTGATTTATCTGTGCTACAGTGTTGAAATCCATCCAAATGTTAAGCGTCTCCCAGGATCCGGTCCGGAGTCCCTCTTTTCGTGCACCAGGTATAATTCTGCCAAGGAGGGGCGCCGTTTCCCAGTGTAGCAGTTTTCTGTAACACGCTGTAGCTTTTCCACAACCTATCAGGGTACGTCCACATGGTGTATTCTCTGCGGATTTTCCAATGTGGATTTGCTTGTAAAAACCTTCAGCGAATTACAGTTCAAGCAATGTGGATGAGATTTTAAGAAAGGTTATCGACACATTGTGGAACCTGCAGCAGAAATTGACCAGCGGTGCGGATTTTAAGTCTGCAGCATATCAGCTTATGTTGTGGATTTTCACTGCGGATTTCATTCCTTCAAATGAGGGGGTGAAATCTGCGGAGAACGTGCAGCAAAATACAGGTGGAATTTGTTGCAGATTTTGCTGCAGAATCGCAGAAAAATTTGCGTTCGATAGTCAGCTGCAAACAATAGATCCTGTGTTGACATAAACGTTGCATACATACATACATTAGGGGCATACAAAGATATATATATATATACACACACACTGTATATATGTGTAAAAGTATCATACATACAGCTGCTGCTGGAAACACCCATCACTCCTTGCCCACCTTAGTTGTGGCAGGCATAGTCAGAATCTGTGGGCGATTTGGGCAGCCACGAGGCCCCTGGTGGCCCGGGATTGGTGGTCAAACTACCAGTATTGGAGCCCACTATTTATTAGGGGTTCTGAGAAGAAGAAAAAAAAAGAGAGGCTGGAGGGGGAGCAATGTAAAGAAGAGACAGCGCCAGGTGGCAATCACTCTCCTCCTGTCTCCTCCTGTGCTTTTCAGCTGTGGCACTTCTCGATTGCTCTCTCCCAAGAATGAGCAGAACCGCAGTTGAACAGTGGTGGCGGCGCTGAAGGCAGGGAAGCCCCTTTGAGGGCGGGGGTTCTGTTCTGGAATACCTCTTTAACTATCTATTGCAATAAATTTCACTTTCACTCAAACTGGATCCCACCATGACCAGATCTTCATGTATAGGTCAATAGTCTCAAAGGACGTTTTGTGCACTTTTTAGAATTGCAATGTTTATACTTGAATTTATCCAATAAAGATTTTATAAGTTTGAAACATTTATCAGGGTAATGAGTTACATTTTTTTTTTGCTTAAAAAGGAGTTGTCCCACTATTATCTTTTTACAAACAGCTCCATACATGTGCAGTGGGCCGGGTCAGAACTGCAGGCTGAGTTCCATTCACTTCAATAGAGCTCTGCAGTACCAACCCAGCCCACTGCACAATATACAGAGCTGCCTGAAAGCAGCTAGTAGAGAGATAACACTTTTAATAAGTTGTCCTATGGGAACCATTTGTTGTTCCTAATTTTAAAGTGAAAGTAGCAAGTATAGCCATCATGTCTGACAGAGTCAGTAATTTAGCAATCATGTGATCTGTCACAAGATTATCAGGATCAATGGAGGAAGCAGCACTTCCACTTTCTCTACTGCAGCAGTCTCTAAGGCTCCTTTTAGACTTATTACCAGCTTGTTCGCTCTTGTGAAGCCTGTTTAAACAGCCAGTCATCATTGACTTTTTTAACAAGAATCGTTCAGTGTTTCACATAAGCGAACATGAGACACTGATCGCTAAGTATTTAAATGGAACGAGCAGGTGAACGAGCCAACGATGGTTGTTGGACAAGCGAGAAGAAAACAATTCTGGTTGTCATTCACTCGCATTTAGACCATAACATTTTTTAAAAGAGCGAAAGTGAATAATTGATTGATAATCGTTCCATATAAGATCACCCTAAATGTTGCAGGAAATTAATTTCCAATGTGCTGGCATTTATAGTTTCACAACTGGCGGTGTAAGACCCCTTCTCTTTTGTATATTCCAAGAGTTTTGTCCAGGGCTTGAAAAAAGGGTCTGATGTATTTCTCAAAAGAACACTGTTTGAGACCTTTCATATGGGCCGGAATTAGGCCTTAGTCACACGGGCGTTTTTTCCCGCGATTTGCGAATTGCATGACGGGTGCGCATCTGCAAATCGCGTGACCGGGACAAAAAAAAAAATCGCCCAAAAAAACTGCTCCTAGCCGCGTTTCAATAGAAACGGGCCGGAGCTGTCCAGTGCATTGAATTCAATGGAGCCGGCAATACAGCCGGCTCCATTGAAAGCAATGGGCTGCGGGCGATCGCACAATGAATTTTCGGCAGGGCTTAAAAATATAAGCCCTTCCCAGAAATTCATCCAGAAATGTGTAAAAACAAAAAATATATACATACTCACCTGGTCCCGGCAGACGGAGTTCAGCCGAGGCCGGCGGCAGTTCTCCTGAACTGCTCTGAGTAGTATTCAGCAGCCGGGGATTTAAAATCCCCGCCTGCTGAATGAGCTGCCTCTGATTGGTCACAGCCTCACCAATCAGAGGCAGCACTCACTCACCCATTCCTGTCTGCCAGGACCAGGTGAGTATATATATATTTTTTGTTTTCACACATTTCTGGATGAATTTCCGGGAAGGGCTTATATTTTTAAGCCCTTACCGAAAATTCATCGTGCGATCGCCGGCAGCCCATTGCTTTCAATGGAGCCAGCTATATTGCCGGCTCCATTGAATTCAATGGGCAAACATCATTCTTCTCTGCCACAGCTGTTACAGCTGTGGCAGAGGAGAATGATTTGTCTACTATATGTTCTCAATGGGGTCGGCGCTGCTGCCACCGGCCCCCATTGAGCACATATAGAGAAGAGAACAGGAATTGCAGATCGCAGATAGGTGCGATCTGCGATTTCTGTTCTATAATTTATCGGACGAGCGCATAAAAAGCGCTCATGTGTCCGATACCATTGCAAAGCAATGGTTTTATAAAGTCGCCGGACGCATGCACATGCGCAAATTGCGCGAAAGAACGCCCGTCTGACTGAGCCCTTAGAATGCACCCAAATGCGGCTTTTGATGCGGCACTGTGGGCAGGTTTTAAGCCCTTTTTGAATTCTGCACCAAAATCTGCAGGTTGCCCATCGATTTTAGTGTGGCGTGTACTACAGGCTGTGGCGAGTCCTAATTCTGGCTCTTGTGAAAGTTCCATGTTCATGGACTGCATCCAATACTGCATCTCCTCTCCAATTAAAGGGGTTGTCTTGTTACTAGACAACTTTTTTTCAATAGGACCCCCCGTGTGAAATAAAAACAGATACTTACCGCAGTTTCCAGTATCCAGCACTGCACTTCACTGCGGTAGTGGTGATTCCTCTGACAGATGTCACAAGACATCCCATGACCACTGCAGCAGCACGGCCCATTCACCAGGCATTGGCGTTCACATCCTGAGTGCCATGATGCCAGGAGTTCAAGAATGGGATGTTGCAGCAGTTACGTGACATCTGTCACAACAATCATCAGTACTGCAGCAGAGGGTAAGTATCTTTCCATTTCACACAAAGGGCCCAATTGAAAAGGGGTTGTCCAGTAACCAGATCACCCCTTTAAGTGAATGGAGCTAAACTGCAATACCACACACAACCCATGCACGCATTACATTGTTTCTGCAATCACAAGACTTTATTCTAACCCTGGGTAACCCCTTTCTTGCCATTGATAACCTTTGAGTAAATTTTACCTTTATATCAAAACACCCAATGGTAGCATGTTAGGGCCATGGCAGTGAACTGTTCACATAATGGGAGCCTCGGATGCAGCTTTTGACTCCATCAAAAAACATATATTACAATGTTCCTTTGCCAATGTGCAATACAGAGATAGTCTAATGGAGTGAGCTTGTGAGACTAAAGGAGATACAACAACCATTGATTGTACGTCAACAGCAAAGTGGGACAAATTTGTGTTCTCCTTTTTTATGTATTTTCCCCTCAACCAAGGGCATAAATAAAAACATCTCGCAAAGCTGCCTGCACCCATAATAACCATACAGCTCTAAAGTAAATTTGCAGCCCCATGAGCACATCCCTACCCCCCATAGAGTTCAGCCATGTTCCCGTTTATCTTCATGCCCCTACTTCCCTGATATTGTATACTTACTGCTCTCAAAAGGCAGTTTTAGAACTCTCTTCGACTTCAGGATGACGATTTTTCAGTCAAAAACCAAGAGCGGATTCAAGAAAAAGAGGAAATTTTGCAATTTTGTTTCTGTGGCCAAGATAAACTTCTATTTTTTAGTTTAAAAACAGAAAGCTGACAAAAATACTGATCAAATACCAAAATGTGAATGAGGAATTACTCAGATTCCAAGACCTGCTGGCCAAATTAAAGGGAACCTTGTGCCTAAAGCACCATAAACTAAACTTAAGATGCTGTTAGGGCAGGCAACAGGGCTCCGGGTGATTTTTTTTTCTTTATATATACTCACCAGCTTCCTGGTTGCCCCCGCTGAAGTCCACACGTCAGCTGAAAATACAGCTCTTTTTAAGAGACCTGGAGTGCAGAAAAAAGAAAATTGCAGCATGTGCTATCTTTGGGCGTTTCTTTGTAACGCCTCGCCCATTGTTTTCAATGGGACCGGCGAAGGCATCACATGGCGTGGGAGGTGCACGAGTGTGATGCAAGGTTTTCCATTGAAAACAATGGAAAAACACTCACCAATCCTCCGGCGCGGATCACAACTTCCCTCAAATGATGCAAGGCGTTTGACACAAAAACATCTCGCATCTACGGGGAAAAAATTGCACTCTCTCAAGTGATATTGACCCAATATCGCGCTCGGCGGTGTGAAATTATCGTAACATAGCGGTGGATGATCAGTAACTTGAAAGTCCCTTTAACATTAAAAACCAAAGTCACAAAACAGGATCAAAACAATTTCTGAAAGGAGGACATAATCATTAATACGAGATTAGTGTGCTAGTTAGCACTATCCTGTTGAGAAGAATAAACTGTATGGATCACAGAAGATGTAAAGGCCAGCACCTACATATTTGCTAAGGAGGGAAGGTAAGTAGTCACGTATGTTAGACCAAATGCACATATTTAGTTAGTATTGTTATAAATGGCTGCCATTGGCCATAATTACCATTATACTGAAGGAAAGATATACAAGGGCAGGTATTCACCATTTCCCAGTAAAATTCAGAAAGGTAGATTAGAATCACGGATAATCGTTTTTTCAGCAAGTCTCTGACGACACAACTGAGATTGGGTGTTCCTGTCCTATCAGGCGAAGACAGAGAGGTTTAAAGCTTCACCACCCCTTCCTTCAGTGATTTATAATGGACAGACAAGGGTAGGAACCTAATTGAAAAATAATTACCTATAACTGTATG
Source organism: Eleutherodactylus coqui (assembly GCF_035609145.1). Classification (NCBI taxonomy): domain Eukaryota; kingdom Metazoa; phylum Chordata; class Amphibia; order Anura; family Eleutherodactylidae; genus Eleutherodactylus; species Eleutherodactylus coqui. The sequence continues at coordinate 466,723,693 of NC_089837.1, read as the reverse complement.
CTTAGAAAAAAAAAAGTATTTGGGGAAGAGGGGGAATGTACAAGTGCTCTCATGGAGACTTTCTGAAAACACGATTACCGGTAAGTCTAATCTACCTCTTTCCCCTCGTCTCCACAACAGCACACCTAAAAACGCACCAACTAAATTAAATCAGGGCAGGATCACACCGCCTCTTTACATGTTTGTTCTCTGGAAGCGGAGGCCCGTTCTGTCCACGAAGTGGACATTGCCCTAGTAGAGTGGGCTTTAAGTTCCCCTGGGACTGTTTTATCCAGTATTGTTTAGGCTTCTGCGATAGCTAGGTGGATCTATCTAGTGATGGAGCTCTTGGCTGCTTTCTGCTCCTTATTATGGCCAAAGAACTGGACAAACCGATTCCTGTCCAGTTTCCACTGACTTGTGGAACTGATGTACTGTAGCACGGCTGCCCGGATGACAAGGCAGTGGAACTTCTACTCTTGATTGTTTTTTGGGTTGTTACAAAAAGAGGGGATTATGTCTTGGGACCTATGGTAGGATGATGTTACCTTAGGTATGAATGTGGGGTTCGGTTTAAAGATGATTTTACTTTCAGGGACCCGACAAAATGGTTGGTGAATCAATAGAGCCTGGAGCTCACTAACCATCCATGTCGAAGTGATGGCTACCAAAAATGCTTTAGGGTCAATGCTCTGATGGGAATAGAGTCTATGAGCTCAAATGGAGGCAAGGATAGGGCTTTAAGAACCCAGCTCAAATTCCAATAGGGAAAAAAATTAAGGATTTTAGGTTTCGACCTATCTGCTGCCTTTAGTAAACTAGTGATCCATCTGACCTTGGAAAATCTGGTATCGTAGAATACACTAAGGGACGCTACCTGTACCTTAACTGTGCTGGGAGAGAGGTCCATGTCTAGGCAGTCCTGGAAAAAACTCTAGGATTGAAGGTATGTCCGGGGATATGAACAGGAAAGCTTTTCTTACGCAAATGACACGAATTTCCTCCATATCTTGAGGTAGATCTTATTTGTTATTTCTTTCCTACTGGATAGAAGAGTTTGCATCACCTTCTCTGAGAAGTCCCTATTCATCAGCATGATCTTCTCAGTGTATATGTTGAGAGATGGCGGCTGGCTATGTTTGGGTACGTCAGAGGACCGCCGAGTCAGAAGATCCAGGTGAGTCTGCAGGTGCACCGGCTCCTGCAAGCTCAAGCTTTTTAATAGGCCAAACCAGTTTCTTCTGGGCCAGAAGAGGACCACTAATATTAAGGTACATTTTTGTCTTAAAATATTTTGCAGTACCCTGGCAATCAGGGGGATTGGAGGGAAAGTATAGGCTAACCCTTGACCCTAGTTTTGCACTAGCGCATCTATTGCCAGTGGGTGGTCCCTTGGGTTGAGGAAAAAGAACTTCTCAACTTTCTGGCATTCCCCACTTGCTTGTCAGGACCCGGAAGGGGCTCTGGGAGAGGGACCACTCCGCTGGGTCCAAGGGCTGGCGGTTGAGGAAATCCACCTTTATATTTAGAGCGCCCTTCAAATGGGTCACTGAGATGGACAGGGCATGGTATTCTGCCAAATGGAAACATTTTTGCGCAATGCTTTGTAGGGAGGAGTTTTGGATGTAGGCTACTGCCATGACATTGTCCAAATGCATCTTCAGATATTGCTCTTTGGATGTGTCTCCTGATTTCCGCAGGGCTTCCCTGACCGCATAAGAGTTCCCGTAAGTTCGATGATTATTTTTGAACCAGGTTCCCTGAAGATTTAGTTCCTCTATCTGGGCCCGCATCCCTGGCATCTGTTGTAATTTGCACTTCTGAGTCTTGTAGCCAGTGTAATCCCTTTGACAGGTTTCCCATGGCCAGCCACTAATGCATTGTCATTTTCCTGTCATTTACCTGAGACCCTTGTTTGGGACTGGGACCAGGCTACTGGTAGGATACAGGAGGTTAATTACCCTAGGAGGGACATAGCCGATCAGATGGAACAAACCCTTTACCTCAGGAACCCCCAATTCGAAATTCTAGGTCCTGCACCTTGTTTGTAGGGAGGGAGCAGCGTTATTTCACCGAAGCTAGTATAATTCCTAGAAAGGATTTTCTTTTGCTGGGGACAGTATCTGATTTCTCCCATTTGATCACCAAACCTAGATGTTGCAAAAAGCTGGATTGACTAAGAGAGGATTCACTATCAGCTCCGCCATGATCTTTGTGAAGACACGGGGAGCAGAGGATACTCCGAATGGAAGACACGTAAATTGAAAGTGGCATACCTTCTCCCCTATGGGTAATGCATACCTGAGGAACCTCTGGGAATCTGGATGAATTGGCACATGAAGTAGGCATCTATTAAATCTATTGATGCCATAAATGTGCCCTTTATCAATTTTACTGTATCTTCTACATTTTAAACCTTTGGTATCTTATTGAGTTTAGCAGTTTTAGATTTATAATTATGCATTTTTTGCAGTTTTTTTTCATTAGAAATTGCCATGAATAATGGCCCGCATTCTGCTCAGCCAAGGGAACTGGAGTAACTGCAACAATGCATGGAACTCCCTGTTGAAATTGGGATTTTGCGTCTGAGGTTATTGGGAAGATCTGTTTGGGGGTGAGAAAAAAGAAAACTAAAAGACTCCGACATCCTTTTAGAATTTTAGCATGAGAACAGCGCTCAGGTGAACCTTCTCTGTACAAAAAATAAGGACTCACTTGGTGCATTATGGTCCAACCCAAAATTAAGGGCTGACCGTTGCCCCTTTTCCCCCTGACAAAGCCCCTGCTGCAAAATAAAGATGGAATTTCCTTGCATCCCTGGAACCAACAAAGAGGTGAGCGGCTCAATCTTTCACTGGAGAGCAGAGGTGTTCCCAGAATAAGAATAGAAAGACAAATTTAAAAAAAAAGGGGGGGGGGTCCTGTGCTTGTTATAGAGCAAATAATAAATATGGTCTGGATCTCTTCTGGACATCCAGCGGATTATTCAAGGCTTTCAACTCTGAATTGGGTGGGTGGGTGGGGGGCCCCAGGGAGGGGAAGTCGCTTGCATAGAGACCCTGAAGTATTTTTTGCTCTTATAAGAGGCCCTCCTTTTTTCATTTATGCCTCTCTTTTTAGAATTTTGGGGATCTAGGTGTTCTCAAGGTTAAATAGAAAATCTTTACCTCCCTTTGGGTAGCCCCCAGCGGCCAGTCTTGTCCTTATACGCCTTATTTGTTGACCTGAGATACAAAAGAAAAAAGGGCCTTTTCATTTGGGGTCTTTTTTCTGGAAAACGCTTTTTATCCACTGCCTTCTCCAGGATTTTCTCTAAGTCTAGCCCAAACAAGAATTGACCCTAAAAGGGGTAAAAAGCACAATTTTTGGAGGCTAGGTCTCCCGACCATGACTTAAGCCATAAAACCCTGCAGGTAGAGTTAGACAGAGCTGCTATGCAAGCAGTCTGTTTCAGCAGAAGCATCCGCTAGCAAGCTACTTGCCATTTTTAGGACAGGTAGCAAGTCTAAAATCTTATTTCGCTGGGTTTTACAGTTAGGGCCAGAAATATTTGGACAGTAACACAATTTTCGCGAGTTGGGCTCTGCATGCCACCGCATTGGATTTGAAATGAAGCCTCTACAACAGAATTCAAGTGCAGATTGTAACGTTTAATTTAAAGGGTTGAACAAAAATATCTGATAGAAAATGTAGGAATTGTATACATTTCTTTACAAACACTCCACATTTTAGGAGCTCAAAAGTAATTGGACAAATAAACATAACCCAAACAAAATATTTTTTTTTCAATATTTTGTTGCGAATCCTTTGGAGGCAATCACTGCCTTAAGTCTGGAACCCATGGACATCACCAAACGCTGGGTTTCCTCCTTCTTAATGCTTTGCCAGGCCTTTACAGCCGCAGCCTTCAGGTCTTGCTTGTTTGTGGGTCTTTCCGTCTGAAGTCTGGATTTGAGCAAGTGAAATGCATGCTCAATTGGGTTAAGATCTGGTGATTGACTTGGCCATTGCAGAATGTTCCACTTTTTTGCACTCATGAACTCCTGGGTAGCTTTGGCTGTATGCTTGGGGTCATTGTCCATCTGTACTGTGAAGCGCCATCCAAACTTTGCAGCATTTGGCTGAATCTGGGCTGAAAGTATATCCCGGTACACTTCAGAATTCATCCGGCTAGAGGGAGCCTGACTGATGAAGAGCTAGGACGTGCAGAGCCTGCGCTCCTGCTCCAACACGGCTAAAACCTCATAAAAAAGGCATCCACACACCTTAAAGACAGCGGAGAGCAGAAATGGGGAAGAAGAAGGGAGCCAACAGCTGCTGCAAGCCCCGGGAGGAAGATACCGGACCCCTGGACTGCTTTATGTCCACCGGAGGAGGCCGACACGGGCAAGGAGGAGAGAGTCAGAAACCGCCGTCCCGGGAACCGATGGCCGCAAGAGGAGAAGGGAGACCCCGACCGGGAAACCCGACCGGTGCAGCGCCGGAGACAAACCCTGCACCAATGACCCGTATATCAGCGACACCCGCGGCAGTGGCGGGGAGGCCGGGAGAGACGCAAGATGGCCACCGAGGGCAGCAAACGTACAGCCGGAACCCCGCAGGGAGAGCCCCGACCCCCCTTCGCTCCCAGATCGGCACTCACCACCGGGGGACGGGGTACAGACACGGGCGCGGCAGCCGCGGGAACCACAAGGCGGACCGGAAGTGAAGATCCGGCCGCCATCTTCTTCAACGCAGGCACCGGAAGTGGAGGAGGCAGCAAGCCCGCGGGCACGGAGGGAGACCGAGGGGGCCCCAGCAGCGCTGCAGAGTGAAGCAGAGGTAACAGGTACAGCGGAGGGGGGTCAATACAGCCCCATCACCCCCAGGGATGCCAGGCCGAGACAGTTTAGGCCAGTGAGGGAGGCAGCAGGTTGGATGGGAGACTGCCATAACCCTCCACCACCCTTACCATGGGACATATCACCAGAGGGGGATGAGGAGTGGGCTGCCACACCAGACCCCTCACCTAGACCCCTGAACAGGGGAGAGGGGCAGAGATCAAATGGCCTCAGGAACAAAGAAATAAGACAGGGGACAAGCAGAGATACCCTGATCAGTGACGCAACAGAAGGGGATAAAGCGAATGCTTCATGGTCACCAGCAAGCCACAAGAGAGCTGGCGGTAACACAATGGCTAAACCCACGCAGGCGGCACAGAAAACAAGTAAACAAGCCCCACAAGAGACACATGAGCAAGGAGAATTTGGGAGCCCCAAGAATATTAACAAAACCACAATGGAAAGCTGGGATTGGAAGGAACATCTTAGATCAATCCCTACTAAAGAAGATTTAGACAACCACTTTGCCCGATTCGCTTCATCACAAAAATCAGCGCTGGAATCCATACAGAAGGAAATCCAACAAATAGGGCATCGTCTCAGAGAGACAGAAGAGACACAGGACCTAATGCTGCAGCGTATGGATGAACATCACGATATCTTAAGCGAACACGCTGTCCAAATAGCAGAACTGGCTAATCACCTAGATGACATTGAGAACCGTCATAGACGGAACAACCTAAGAATTCGGGGCCTGGGAGAAGAAATAGAGAACAAGCACCTGGAGACATGGGCAGTGAAATGCTTTGGAGACCTGCTGGATAGATCTCCAGAAGATCCAATAGAGATAGACAGGATACATAGGGCCCTAGGTCCTAGATCTGCAGACCCGGAGAGACCAAGAGATGTGATATGTAGGATACATTTCTTTAAAGAAAAAGAGGAGATCCTTCGCCAGATTAGAACTAAGGGACCGATTAAATTTAGAGACAGAAACCTACTATTCCTACCAGATCTTTCCAGAAAGACACTTCAACAAAGACGAGCCCTCAAACCACTGTTATCACTGTTGAAAGAGCGGGAGATCCCATACCGCTGGGGATATCCTTTCCAGTTAATAGCGGGCTCGGGGAGAGGGAGTGCCATCTTTAGATCCTTAGGGGACCTCCCCAAATTCCTTACAACACTCAAACTACCAATGGTCTCCATACCAGAGTGGCAAAAAACAAGTACCGCATCACCAACCCCCCCAAGGGGACAATGGCAATCGGTGAACAACCACCACAAAAGACCAAACCCAAGCAACAGAGACCATCCATAGAAGTCCCACACCCACCAAAAAGGAGAAGGAGCGCGGAGTAGTGCCCGAAACATGGACACGGACAATATGACCTGAGAAACTAGGGCCATTTCTTACAAAATGGAAAATTCCAAGTGTACAGGACTGGCGGTTAAGCCCAAACATCAGGATGCGTCGCAAGACCATCTCGGGAGTAGAGGATCTACCCGAGGACAGGGAACCACTTCCACTGGAAATATACATCCTTACATCGCTCTACTCCAAACTGCTCTGCCCATTTTCATTTTCATTTTCTTTCCTCTGCCTCCTTTTCAACTCCTTGATCTGCCCCCCCCCAGCCGGGGGGATCCCTCGAGGTCTCCTATGTATCTTTCTGTGTTTCCCCTGCACTGCTTGACTTCTGACTTTTCATCGGTTACAAAGGTGTGGATGCCTAACATTTTGTTTTCAGATGCCGTGTGGAGGAGGACGGGGCCTGGAACCGGACTCGACCGAACCCAGTCGCTCCCCCACTAGGGACTGCAGCCTAGCCAGGCTGTGCAGACATTAGTCAATAGTTAATAGTTTACGAGAGTCCACGTTTTAAACCATAGTTGATAGCACAACTGGTTAAATGCAAGTGGATATTTGTGGCCTTACCCCCCCTCCCTTTTCTACCCTTGTGTGTGACCCCTTTCCCCCTCCAATCCAGGTCCCCTCCCAAGGTGGAAAGTCACGGCATACCGTCAGAGGGATGATATTACGATTTCTAGACACCATAAAATGGCCCGACTAAATGTATGCTCTTTCAATACAAAAGGGCTAAACTGCCCTAACAAGCGCAACCAGGTGCTGTATAGACTCCACAGGAAAAGGGTGACAATTGCTTTGCTTCAAGAGACACATTTTCCGCGTTCCGGTCCTCCCAACTGCGCAAAGAACAAATTTTACCCCATGTGGTTTCACTCCACACACCCGGAAAATAAAACCTGTGGCGTCTCCATAGCATTTCATAAGTCTGTAACCCCCGTGATCCTGTCACAAGAAATAGGAGACGACGGGAGATTCATATTCCTTAAAATATCAGTTGCCGAGAAGACACTTACAATCGCTAACATGTATTTTCCTAATCAGGGTCAGGTGGGCTTTGCCATAGAGGCTCTACAGGTCCTACGGAACTTTGCAGAAGGGACTCCAATCATCTTAGGAGGAGATTTTAATATGTGTATGGATCCGCGCTTAGACTCCTCCACGGGACGCTCCGCGCTCACAAGGGCAGCGATACGTAAGGTTCAGAGAATACTTGTGAGTATGGACCTGATAGATTTATGGCGCACCCTCCACCCAGGTAAACGTGATTATAGTTTTCACTCTATGGCACGCAATTCTTATAGCAGAATTGATTATATATTCATATCACATAGTTTTCTCGATGGGGAACCTCAATGCTCCCTAGATATATTGTTATGGTCAGACCACTCCCCGGTGTTTGCATCCATGGGCCCGGTGGGCGGGGCACGAGGTGCCCCTACATGGCGCCTCAACGACAATTTGCTCAAAGACACAGTCTGCCTAAATGAAGTGAAAAAAACCATAGAATTTTTCAAAGTTGACCATGCTGTAGATCCCACACCCGACCCGATAAAATGGGAAACCCTTAAATGCGTTCTAAGGGGAGTGTTTATATCCCATGGAGCTAGGGTTAAAAGGGAGCAGACAGCAAGACTCACGCAATTAATAAAAGACCTTAACATAAAAGAAACGTCAAATAAATCACAGGCAACCGCCAACTTACAAGTCGAAATATCCGACTTAAGACACAAGATACTAGATATCCTTGACCAAAATACCATGGGTAGGAAAGATAAACTTAAGGCCGGATATTATGAATATGGCGATAAAAGCGGCAGATGGTTGGCTAGAGCGTTGCACCCCAGGACATCTCACCCACATATACACTCTATCAACTCAGCCGAGGGGGGACGGGTACACTCCCCGAAAGAAATACTAGAAGAATTCCGATTATTTTATTCCAAATTGTACAATATCCCAGAAGGGCAGACTATACCCGAAACCCAACATAGACAGAAGATGGAGGAGATCCTCGACCTCCACGTCCCGAGACGTCTCTCCCCAGAGGAGTCTATGACCCTGGAGGGGGACTTCGAGGCAGAGGAGCTCACACAGGTAATTCAAGGAATCAAAAAGGGAAAGAGCCCGGGGCCGGATGGATTTTCTCCGGGGTTCTATAAGGCTTGTGGAAGTCTGATTTCTGACTTGCTTCTTCGGGCCTTTAATACAATATCCAGGGTTTGCCCCCTCCCACCCCAGGCTCTCCAGGCGCACATCGTATTGATCCCCAAACCAGGGAAGGATCCTATGGCGTGCGGCAATTACCGGCGGATTTCGCTTATTAACTGTGACTTAAAAATTTTCTCAAAAATTATTGCAAACCGACTGAACGCATCGATACCCCGACTCATGCACGGTGATCAGGTCGGCTTTGTCCCGGGCAGGGAGGCTAGGGATAGTACAACCAGAACCCTGACCTTGATTGATTGGGCGAGGAGGAAAAAAATCACCACTCTGTTTGCTCTCTGTCGATGCAGAAAAAGCATTCGACAGGATAAGTTGGAGATTTTTAGAAGCAACGCTGCAGAGTTGGCATAGGGCCCAGGGCTCTAGCTTGGATTATGGCATTATACAGAAACCCCTCGGCACAGGTCAGGGTTAACGGTACCTTGTCCACCCCGTTCGAGATCAAAAACGGAACGCGCCAAGGATGCCCCTTATCTCCTACCCTGTATATCATGGTGATGGAGACCCTGGCTAACGCCATTAGAAACAACCCCTCAATAAAAGGGATACGGGTGGGAGAGGAGGAACACAAATGCGCACTCTATGCGGATGATTTGTTGGTTTACGTTACAGAGCCTCGGGTGGGACTCCCCAATATCATGAAAGAATTCACAGCCTTTGGCGAACTCAGCAACTATAAAATCCACGCACAAAAGTCAGTGATTCTTAACATTTCGATCCCAGGAAGAGAAGCGGGGGACCTCGCCAAGGCCTTCCCATTCCTTTGGAAAGGTGACTCTTTCAAATATTTGGGAGTACAGATCCCGACAGATCTATCCCAGATATTTGAACTCAATTACAAGCCAATATTATCAACATTCGATAGAGACTTAGGCCTCCTTCCCACGAGCGTGACGGGCTCCGCAGCGTAATATTCCGCTGTGAAGCCCGTCACGGCGCCCCCCAGAGCCCCTATACTTACCTGCGGGAGATAGCGTGAAATCGCTTCCCCGCCCACCGCCGCGCGTCACCGCCCGTCACCGCCCACCGCCCTCGCGTCACCAGCCGTGTCACGTGCACGGCCGGCCGTGTCACGTGACGCGGCCGGACCGCGTCATTTGGCGTCATATGACGCTCGGCGGTGGGCGGGAAAGCGTTTTTTCACGCTATCTCCCGCTGGTTACAGCGGGAGATAGCGTGAATGGACGGCTTCCATTGACTGCAATGGAAGCCGTCAGTGCGTACAGCCCGTCCTCACCCGCAGAAAATAGAGCATGCTGCGGGTGAGGACGGGAGAAATCGCGGTGCGTAATTCCGCGGTGGAATTACGCATCGTGAGCATTGTGCTATTAGGTTCAATAGAACCTAATAGCTGCGGGCAACGCAGCGGATTTTCGCCGCGAATTACGCGGCGGAAATCCGTTCGTGGGAAGGAGGCCTTAGAGAGATGGTCCGGGGCCACATTATCTTGGTTCGGGAGAATGAACGCAATTAAAATGGATGTTTTACCAAGAATACTATATATCTTCCAGACGGCCCCATGTAACCTCCCAAACACCTTCTTCGACAGATTACGTAGCCAAATACTAAAGTTTATATGGAAAGGAGGATCCAAAAGACTTAGTCATAAAAGTTTAACTAAGCCAAAAGAGAAGGGCGGAGTGGGACTTCCCGACTTTCGCCTATACCATAAAGCAGCTATAGGATCCTTCATACTAGATTTATTTCATCATAGAGAGAACAAATCTTGGGTTCAAATAGAAAACCGAAATAACACCTTTGAGACTAGAGGGGCGTTCTGGATCCCGGGGAAAGTTAATTGGGAAAAAGAGGAGGCATCATTCATGATGAGCACATTACTGGGCGCCTGGAAAGGGGGTTGTAGGACCACGGTCCCGGGACCTCTTACCCCACTGACGGGAAACCCACATTTTAAGGCAACTTTGCTGTTGCGCAACCTGGAGTTTATACCCCCGGGAGTGGAGGCCAGGGTGTGGGAGGTGGTAGAATTGGGAGACATACGGGACATGGGGTCCCTGGGAGGGGACCGCAGGCAGGCTCCGGGCTCATGGATGCAATACCTACAAGTGCGTAGCTACCTGGGGAAGATAAAACCTACTCAAGGATGGAAAATGACATACACCCCCTTTGAGGAGCTATGTTGCGCTAGGGAGGCTCCCAGACATACCGTCTCAATACTCTACAACCATCTAATAGAGGAACAACTAGGAAGTCACCAACCTAGGTGGATAGGTGCGTGGGAGGAGGCACTGGGCCGGTCTTTCTCGAGGGAACTCTGGAGCAAAGCGTTTCAGCTTACTCATAAAATGTCGGTTTCCAGTAGGCTCCAAGAGTTAAATTTCAAGATTGTATCAAGATGGTACTTGACACCGGAAAGACTACACTCCTTCTTCCCCGCAACCCCGAATACATGCTGGCGTTGTGGAGCTGAGGTGGGTTCAATGCTCCACATTTGGTGGGATTGCCCCATGGTCGCAACCATATGGCAAGATATGAAACATCTATTCGAAAAGACGGGAAGAGAAACAATAACTCTGACACCGGAAACGGCACTCCTGTCCATCACTCACGAAAATGCACACCAACTCAGGAAAGGATTGCTAAAATTCTTCATTATAGCCACAAGGCAGGTAATTCCTAGGTTCTGGAAACAGAGTCTGGAAATTCCCAGAAGCGCATGGGTAGGGGTGATGGATGAGATTGAACGAATGGAGAGGATCAGATTAACGGAGGACCAGCTAGGTTATGATAAGTTTTACCAAACATGGGCACTATGGATAGATATACGAAACACCCCTGTTTCAAAACTGGTTGCTTACGGGCAAATATGAGTAAGACCGTAGATCAGACGTGACAAGAAAAAGTAAAGAGGATAGCCTGGATATTACTGTTCCCCCCCTTCCTTTCCCACCACCTTTCCTCTAATCCCTTCCTTCCCCTCTTGTCGTGTAAACCCACCCCCCCTCAGGATGTTAACACCTACTATAGAAATAACAAGACCATGAAGAATGCTCAGTTTAAAGAGATTTGTTGTTGTAATCCATTCAAGAAAATTTGAAGTTCTCTGTTATCTGGGCAACCAAATGGTATTAGCTCATTGTTATGTGTGACAATTTACAAGTTTTGTGTATGTTAATGTAAAAGCAATAAAAATACCTTGAAAGAATTCATCCGGCTACTCTTGTCTGCTGTTATGTCATCAATAAACACAAGTGACCCAGTGCCATTGAAAGCCATGCATGCCCATGCCATCACGTTGCCTCCACCATGTTTTACAGAGGATGTGGTGTGCCTTGGATCATGTGCCGTTCCCTTTCTTCTCCAAACTTTTTTCTTCCCATCATTCTGGTACAGGTTGATCTTTGTCTCATCTGTCCATAGAATACTTTTCCAGAACTGGGCTGGCTTCTTGAGGTGTTTTTCGGCAAATTTAACTCTGGCCTGTCTATTTTTGGAATTGATGAATGGTTTGCATCTAGATATGAACCCTTTGTATTTACTTTCATGGAGTCTTCTCTTTACTGTTGACTTAGAGACAGATACACCTACTTCCCTGAGAGTGTTCTGGACTTCAGTTGATGTTGTGAACGGGTTCTTCTTCACCAAAGAAAGTATGCGGCGATCATCCACCACCGTTGTCTTCCGTGGACGCCCAGGCCTTTTTGAGTTCCCAAGCTCACCAGTGAATTCCTTTTTTCTCAGAATGTACCCGACTGTTGATTTTGCTACTCCAAGCATGTCTGCTATCTCTCTGATGGATTTTTTCTTTTTTTTCAGCCTCAGGATGTTCTGCTTCACCTCAATTGAGAGTTCCTTTGACCGCATGTTGTCTGGTCACAGCAACAGCTTCCAAATCCAAAACCACACACCTGGAATCAACCCCAGACCTTTTAACTACTTAATTGATTACAGGTTAACGAGGGAGACGCCTTCTGAGTTAATTGCAGCCCTTAGAGTCCATTGTCCAATTACTTTTGGTCCCTTGAAAAAGAGGAGGCTATGCATTACAGAGCTATGATTCCTAAACCCTTTCTCCGATTTGGATGTGGAAACTCTCATATTGCAGCTGGGAGTGTGCACTTTCAGCCCATATTATATATATATATATAATTGTATTTCTGAACATGTTTTTGTAAACAGCTAAAATAACAAAACTTGTGTCACTGTCCAAAGATTTCTGGCCCTAACTGTATTTTGTATGTGCATTTCCATTTGGCCTAGCCACACATGGAGCGTTCTGGCTACGTAGGTGGCTGCCACATCAGGTCTAAGCAGGCTTGAGCCTGCCTCCTATCCTTTCTTTAGGAGGCTCTCTGCTTTCCGGTCCATTGGATCCTTTAGCTGTGTGGAGTCTTCAAAAGGTAGAGACGTCCGCTTGGCTACTTTTGATACTGGTACCTCTACCTTGGGCATGGCTTCACAGTCAGGAAGTCTTCCTCCAAGAAGGGGTAGCGTCTTTTAATACCCTTGGAGATAAAAGAGCCTGCTTCCGGTTTGCTCCACTCCTTTATCAGTTTCAGGATGTTGCCATGAACGGGGAATGTATGCCTACGCCTCCCAGCCAGCCCTCTGAAAACTTTGTCCCATATGGTTCTGGGTTTCCTGGGCTTTTCTATATTGGATGGTATCCATGACTGCTTTTATTAGCTCATTTATATCCTCTGGCTTGAAGAGGAATTTATTTTATAATCCTCAATTGTTGTCTGAGGACTCATTCAAATTTACAGTCTTCGACTTGCGAAAAGGTTACGCTTTTTTTTCCACCAGTCGGAACACTCACCCGATCTACTTGGCCTTTTTGCTTGTTTCTGAATAGAGGCTGTAGACGGCAGTGCGACCTGGAACCGTAAGGCTAAGCAAACCTTATCTTTAATCAATAGCTGCATCCTCTCCTCCCCCTCCAGTAAATAAACAGCAGGGAAGAGAATATAAATGTATATACAAAAATACATTTGTTTGTAGGAGGTACCCAACAAGCTACTTACAAAACCAGAGGTAGCCTCTATTCAGGAACATCCGTCACAAGAGTGCTCATACTTGTTAGCACTGCAGTCCTGGATCCTGTACTGAGACAAGTAGCTTTATATCCACTTGTCTCTCTGATTTTTTTTTTTTTGTTTGTTTAAATTTGGCACCAGCCACGCCCGTCTCTGATATGATTGAGTTATGTTGCAGGTCACACAGGTCTGCAGGCCCCATCCCTAGCGACACATAGAAGCGCAGCAGAGCACTGCACCTACTCTTACAAAAGGGCCTATGAACCCCATGGACCAGCAGCGCCGGAGGATTAAACGCCACACAGCCCTCACCTATAACCACCCTGGTCGCAGTAAAGAGAAATCTCCCCTGCAGCGACCCAGGAGACGATATTCAGGAAAGGAGAAAAGAGTCTGTTGCCTCCAATCCAGTAAGTATGCTGTATCTTCATGGTAGGAACTCCTGAGAGCGCCCAGCACCTCTCGAGATCTGACTCCTGGCAGGACAGGGAAACCACTGGATGAGGGTGGGAAGCTTTAAACCTCCGTGTGTTCCAGTCCTAGCAGGAGGAGGCAATCTCAGGAGTGTGGTCGTGGAGATAAGGGGGAAAGTAAAATTGCTATATGGAGCAGTTCACAGGTGTAAGATGCTGATGAACAACCACACACACCTACTACATAGTAGAGGGAGTGGCTGCTTAGTATTATATTTGCACATAGATAAGGCATACAATGGGTCCAAGACCCAATGATATGCAGTAGTGCACCACTAGGGCTTACAACCAATTAATGACATTTCTTGTGAGGTGCAGGGTAACCTACCAGGCTGAATCATATGTAAACCAAACTGGCAGACACAGTCTTCCTGCATTCTGCTGGACATATCCATCTATAGCTCTATATTTTAGTTGTTTTTTTTTAAGGTTGTTAATTGTGTAGGTTTAAGGGAACCTGTCATCACATTATGGGGCTCAAAAGTTATGGAACAGGGATCAGTGATTGATACTCACAGGGTCCCCCATATACACACACACACAGCTCTTTTCAGCCGGCTGTGTGAGCATGCTCTCCCATTTATTTTTATGGAAGAGTGCTACACAGCCAGCTGGAAAAACGTTGCGTGACGTGCATGTGGCAACAATGCGGGAACAGAGCACCTGGGAATTACCAAACAGCTCCCTGGGCTCTCCATTCCATCCCATTTTGAGCCCCATAATATGTGATGACTTTTTAAAATTTATTTGGGTCATGCTAAGACAGTAATACTAGGAGGACTTGAATTTCATTAGAAACAATTATTCCTAAAATACACTGCAATACACTGAAGATTGCAGATCCCAGGGCCGCTGGCAAGCCTCCAGGTGGCCATCACGGATTTCTACCGCGAATCACAGATATTTATGATGTTCCGGAAGAATCGGGACATGATAATACGCATCCTTCAGGTCAATTGTGCACACATAGTCGTCCCCCCCCCCCTATTGACTAGGGTTACTGCTGACCTGATGGTTTTCATCTTAAACATTTTATAGATGATATATCTGTTCAGGCCTTTCAGGTTAAAGATCATCCAGTGCGACCCATTCGGTTTTTTTAACGAGAAAGAGGGGAGAGTAGTATCCCAATCCCTGCTCTACCGTGGGGACCTCCACTATAGCCCCCATATGTAGCAGGTTAGCGATCTCCTCTCTAAAGACTTTTTGGAGGGCAGGGGTTTGCGTGGGAGTAACCGCAAACTTATTAGGAGGCCAGGCGAAGAACTCTATTCTGTACTGGGATAGTAACTGGAGAACCCACAGGTTTTCTGTAATGCCCAGCCACTTTTGACTAAACCTCAGTAATCTATCCCCCCACCTGGGAGTCCTCTACTGGGGTAGCGATTTTCCCCATCTTACCCCTGCCACCTTTGGGGTAAGACCAGCGGCCCGTCTTCCCTTTTCCCCGATAGGGTCTGAAGGTTGGTTGTGGCTTGAGGAGTAACGGGGTCCTCCCCTGGTCTGGAAAGCCGTGGGTCTTGTCTGCCGCTTTCTTCAGGTTTTCATCCAGATCCACCCCGAAGATATACTGACCATGAAAGGGGATGTTGCATAGTTTGTTTTTAAACGCAGCGTCCGCCTTTCAGGTCTTCAGCCAGATCGCCCACCTAGCCATATTGGACAGTGCCACGTTTCTGGCAGCTAGTCTCATTGACTCAGCGGAGCCATCCGCCAGAAAGGCTGTTGCTAACCTTAGCAGGGGTATGCACTCTTGGATCTCTTCTCTGGACGTTCTCTGCTTGACTTGGTCGTTCAATTCCCCCAGCCAAAGGAACATAGACCTTGCCACGGACGTGGCTGTGATGTTCGTCTCTAGGGTATAGGCTGATGTTTGCCATGCCCGCTTCATAAGGACATCTACTTTATTGTCCATGGAGTCTTTTGGGTGGGAGGAGTCCTCAAAGAGAAGCGCTATTTTCCTGGCCATCCTAGCTACCTGCGCATCTACCTTTGGTACGTCCTCTTAATCCCGCACATCTTCCCCCGAGAACCGGAGCCTCTCATCGGAGATCACCTTCAAGGTGGTATTTACTGGAAACATGGTCTTGTTTCTTGCTCTTAATCCGCCAAACATGTTATCTTTAGACGGACCTTGGCTCGACCGTCTTTTATTTTCATGATGTCTCACTGCTTTTAAGAGCTCGTCGAGATCACTTGACACGAAATGGTACTTCTTGCTTTTGTCCTTCGCTTCGGAGGGATGGTCAAATAATTCGCCCTCCAAGAGCTCGCCTAGTGACTGCTGAGTCTGAGCTTGTCAATGGCGCATAACTGGGCCTCTTGGAGGCTTTTTTCTCTCTCTGGGCTGAGAGAACGCTAGAGATGGATGTTTGTACTTCTTCTCCGACTAGGGACCTTATGTCCTCCATGAATGCCGACTGTTCCTCTAAGGATTTTTGCCGTGCATTCTGGGCATAACGATTTTTTATATGCCTGGTCAGAAGCCACGCCCCCACCCCGACGCGCTTGAACCTGCTGCCGGTGGGAGAGGGGTCCTAGAAGCCTCTGGTCCCCCGCTCTCCCTGGCGCCGCAGAGATGAAGCAGGGAGGCAAACCTGTGGCCCGCTGTTCCCCTGGACCGCGGATGAAGTAAGAGGGGAGGCGAAACCTGTGGTCCGCGCTTCCCCTCCCCCCCTGTCGATCTTTTGGCTCCATGGAGGGAGCCCTCTTGCTTGTCCCTGTAGGGACAGGAAGCACTGAAGGATGGAAGGGAGGAGGAGCCTTTTCAAGTCTCCTGCTTCCTGTCCCTACAAGGTCAGAGGGCAACCTCCAGGTACTGCCGTCATGACGACGCCAGGGAAAAAAAATGACAATGGTACTGCAATTATACATATTTATACTGTTTGAATCCAGTGGTCATTTTCCTGAAATTACTAGATGGCAACAGATTTTCACAACCCTCCATATTATTTCAGTACATCTCCACAACTCCCTCCAGTGTAATGAACATAAAATAACCATGTTGGCTTGTTTTATCAAATGTAATTAAATGTCATTCTATAACATGTACAATTTGATGGAAATTATACCACAGACTATACCCTTTGAATCAGCTTTATTGTTCTAAATCTGGTATTTCAATATTTTGTAGCACCTTGGCAATGTCCAGAATAGAATACAAACACACATACATTTAAAGCATGAACCCTACTGTACAAATTTGAATTCAGATGATAAACTGGAACAATGGAGAAAAAAAAAATTAATTTTGACTAAAAAGCCCTGTTACTGACAAAATGCCAAGGCAAGTTATAATCACCAGGTAAAAGGATGTAGATATATTTCCTCAAAGTTGAGCCTAAAACTTTTTTTCGTTTGTTTTGGGTACAATTTCGTTTAGTAACACAAATCAGATTTATAAGTGCCAGAAAATGAGTTTCTTAGGACAGAAAAAAAAAAAAAAAAGACACAACCCAATGCTCCAGATTCGAGACTGTTTCTTGATCGTCAAACTACAAAGCTGAAATCTATATGGTACCACAGTAAAGGAAGCCCTGCCAACACAATATACAGAGAACATAAAGTTGCATTACTGAAGTAGCACACTAGTGTAAATATTCTAGAATAAAACTAAAGAAAAAAAAAGAATCTGGGGGAAAAATAAAAAATGTATAACAAATAAAACGTATAAAACCAAAAAGCACTTACTCTACCTTAGTGCAGTTTCAACAGACAGCTCAAAGTTTCCACGTGTATCACACGCGCCAAAGAGATGCGCTACTAGGTAAAACCATTTATCTGTTAGAAGCCATACAGTTTAGGTCAAATTCACTTTAACCAGGTTATAATTACAAACTAATTTACCAGCATATCTAGATATAGAAGGAATGTTATACCACACCATTCAGATGTTGCCTATACGGATTAAAGTCTGCAGTGTAATATAGCGAGTTAATAGTGGTAGGATCAGTCCTTTGAGTAGAAGTTGGAAAAACTTTAGCTTCCATGTTGAAGCAACGGAAAAAAAAAAAAAAAAGTCAAAAAGGCAAGACAAAATCAAAACCCTGTACATTAATTATTTTGAAACGTGCCCTTTAAATGGGACTAGTTAACATAGCTATGAAAATGCTAGACGTAGCTATAGAAGATATATATTATATTGATTGAGACCATTGAAAAAAAAAAAAGTACAGAATTGAAGACCATGGCATAAAATCAAAAGTGGAAATTTCAGATTATGAACGCGAGGATTTGCTTGCCTTTACAACCAGCCTAAAAGGCTGTGTGCTTGTCATGCAACATACTGCACTTATAGTTTATAATCTAGATAGTTTCACAGCCTTTATTATACTTTGATAGCCCCAGTTCACACAAAAAAGGAGGGAAGAGGGGGGAGGAGAGGAAAAAAAAAAAGCGAGGGCGACAAAATTTGTAAATGCAAATAAATACTTTGTTACGGAGAACAGAGCCTTATGAAGCACTTATACTGAAAGCAAAAACTTTCACACATTTTATCGGCATTTCTGTACATGAGCTTTAAAGTCTGAAAAAAGAAAAAAAAAAACAATCCGCTATACACAACACAGAGCATCCTTTCAATTTCACATATTAAATCAACTTACATAATTAGATTTCTGCAAGTCACAATCAATGATAATTTATTTAACATCTAGAAAAAAAAAATTATATAGTACAATTAAGAAATACTCAAGTCCTATTTCCACAAGAACAGGATTAAATGCACTGCATTCACATTTCCAGATTTGGACTAGAACAAGATAAAAATGTTTCAGATGGAACCTGTTCCAGTGATTAATGAAAAAAACAGATCCCATCGTTTCTTTGTAACTTGCACAATTATATATGAGTGCTCACAAGTCGATTTCAGTAGACATGCAACATGTCCTTGTGCGGACCTCACTTCAAAAAGAGACCCGCTATACAAAAATAGCAGTGAATGGTGCAATAGAGATAGGACTTAATGTTTTGAAAAAGGAACAATCAAGAAAAAAAAACAAAAAACATGAAAAAACACACAAATTGTCTTAAAGAACTAATTTATACAGAGAAACAACATGTAAAAGGGGGGAAAAAAACGAAAAAAAAACTATGAAACAGCAGTCAGGGTAACTTTTAGCAGATTTGAACTTTTTTTTTTGCTATCCATTATCCAAAGTTGTACAAAACTATAACTATGTCAACTGTGATGCCTTCTATTGTAGCAATCACTATTTCCTGAAGGCTACGAAGACAAGAAAAAAAAAAATGTACTCAAATTTCTAAAGAAAAAAAATAAAAAATCATGGATTTTACAAAAATGTTGGTGGGAGAGATTGCATCAGTTTACTATGAATCTAAGAAAAACCCCACAGGCTTGTCATGGCTAAAGAAAGAATGAGCTTGATAATAGTCCAGTGAGAACCATTTGATATCGGATCAGTTACGCATAGCCCTTTCTTAAAGACAACATACATATATATATCTATATAACCCTCGGCATGGATTCACAGATTAACACAGCTAATGTGAAAACCATGCTTGAGACGGAACAAAAAACAAAAACAAAAAAAAGTCGTACATATGAGAAGTCTTGGATTACAGACACGCATGCCGTTGCTATAGCTAAGCGTTTGTTATCTTCCATAAATTCTGGCTCGATAAGTAAACAGCTTCAAAAGAAAATTTTAGTAAGGTCAAAAGACAAACTAAATTTTCGAGCTAACAGACGTGACAGAAGAGCTGTACATTCAGTTGTATAATCTGTGATAAACAGCATCTGGCCACACAGTTACGCAACACACTGACCACACACCGCATCAGGGTTTGTTTTTTTTCCACTTCAAGGCCAAAATGGCATACATATACTACCAGCAAAGCCTTAAATAGATTAAAAAAATTAATTTTAAATTTCTATTTTTTTCTTTTTTGTTTTTTAAATTTTTTTTTTTAACAGATCTATTTCTCAAAAATATTTTCTTTTTACCCTCATCGACTGAAGGTCTTCTAGGTTTATGCCACAACCCTGAAAATGATACATAGCAGATAACTTCTGCAACATAAAAAAAAAATTCCAAGATATGGTTCTTCCCTCCCTCCCCCAAAAAAGAAAAATCCTACATTTTATATGGTTTTTATACCAAATCAGGAACACACTACCACCTCAAATACTAGTCTGAGATGAAAGTTGGGTTCCATTATGCCCACTTTATACAAAGTTAACATAAATGACGGCAAATTTCCATACAAGTCCTTTCTCTTTGTCATCATCGTCCTGATTTCGTGGTTGAGACAAGAAGTTTTTACTTTGGTGATCTTGGTGGCACGTATTGCTCCTTGCCATTACGCCGTGTTGCTCCCTGAGGTGAAGACCTGCGTCCAAACTGGCGCCTCTGTTCCCTGATTTTTCCAGAACCACCTCGGGGTGTTCCATTGCTTCGGTGCCCAGGAGATTCTTTTACTTTTCCTTCAACCTTTTCATGGTTTTTTTCAGAAGCTTTTTCTGGAATAGAAGTTTCTTCATTTTTGGCAGGTGGTGCTATATTGGTACGAAGTTCACGGAGTGGCTGGACTGGAGCTGGTGCGGGCTCCTTGGGAGGCCTTTGACATACCTCAGCGTAACTTAGTTTTCGTGGTTCCTGGAAACGAAAAATAGATTCGATGGTGAACACATGGCATTGACAGGCAAAACCCGATAGATTTCAGCAAGGATTGCAGGGGTTGTCAGGAGAAATTCATTTTTAGGGTATATGTTCACATGTAGCGGAAACGCTGTGGATTTTGTGCAGTAGAAAATTCTCCGCCTCTCTGCGCTGCCTTCATTGGGCACACGGGGCCACTAGAGAGCTCAGCGCTGCGGGTGAGGCAGAAGTGCATCACCTGACCAGTGGCACTGTGCTCACTAGAAGCCGCTGGGTGCTCAGTGAAGGAAGCATAGAAAACGCAAAGTCTTTGGAGGTGTGTGTGGGGAGAGTGTAAAATCTTCTGAAGCTCAGACAATTTAAAGTCAAAATCTGCAATGCTGGTGCAGATTTTGACTCCGTTTTGGATGTGGAAAAGCTGTGGAATTCGTTGCAGAGTTTTCCGTAGCACTTCCACCACGTGGAATCTTTAAAGTTTAGAACCAAGTAATTAAAAACTAAAACAAAGACAAAACAAATGGCGATCCAGAGCTGTAGCCCAACGAATCACCAAGTCTCTGATAGCGGAAGTCATTTGACTACCACCTGCCAATTGGAGGCATTGCTTGTTCTCCTAGCATCAGCACTTACATACTGAGTGCCATGCCGCCAGACAGCTCCATTAAAACATAACTAATGTAGCACAAGTAAACATAATTCAAGTACATCCAGCATAGCTTATTGCACACTACAAGAGACTAATCCAAGCGTCTCCCATTGAAGTACAACTGAAATTTGCTTTTATAACAATCTCCTAGAAATATTCAGGCAATTGAGTAATTGCATTGTAAAGGTTTCATTTTACCCCTTAAAAAGGGTTTTGAGTTTAACTACCAATTACCCATCCTCAAGATAAGTGAGGCTCTGCCGCGCCAGACTCCTGGCAATCAGCTGTTATCTGGCCAGCTGTCCACATGGAAGGAGCAGAAGCAGACAGCTCTGTCCACATTGTAGTGGCCTGGGCCGGTAATGCATGCACAACTTCCTTTGCACATGGACAGAGCTGTCAAGTTCTGGCTCCATCCAGGCTGACAGCTGGCCAGATATCAGCTGATCACCAGGGAGCTAGAGTAGCAGACCTCTTGCTGATCAACTATTGATGTTCTATCTTAACGGTCATTTGCATGGGACGATTATCGCTCACAATTAGCACAAATTGTTTAGTATAACACAAAAAAAATTTACCATTTGTTCACTTGTGGTTATCGCTAACCAGTCAACAACAACAAAATCCGCTGGTTCGCAGGATTCTCGCTGAGTGTAAGTGCTCCCACTTCAGCGCTTCACATAGACCGTGAAGCGCCGAGTGAGATGCCCCCGATGCAGCGGTGTTCCCCATTTGTCTAGATGCTCTGCATGAAGACCTCAGCAATGATATCGGCACTAGTGCAGTGCTTAGACGACTTATCCCTTCTAAATGGGACATTAAGGATATATCACCAATTAGTTCAGACCCAGAAAAGCCCTTTAAGGGCCAGCATATCTTGAGCTTTCAGAGCCAAGTTTCTTGTAGGTCTGGTTTATCACCTGTAGCTAGGACATTGGCTTACAATAGCTTGTAGCCGGCCTGTTAATTTCTGAACGTCAGCAGAAAAGCCAATTGAAAACACAGACCACTCTACTGCATTTACCAATAAGCTCACATTGTTAGCTTAAGTTAATTATATAACTATGGAATTTCTGTTCAATGAAACTAAAAGTTGACAGTATTTGAGCGACCTACAAAGTCTAAATAAGTGTAAAGACAAATACCTGTGTACTCTGGGCAGGCGATGTGCAACCCACGGGTGCAGCGGCAGCAGGTTTGGTTGGTTTCACCGGACCAGAGCTGCACGCTGGTTGCGCTGCGGAGGTCTGACTTGCAACATCTTTGTGGCAAGAGTTTTCTGCAAGTTTCTTCTCAGTAGTGGAGTTACTAAGGAGGAAAGGTAAAAGCAAAAGTGAGACATTAAAGGAATACACATCCAGATCTGTAGTAGGATTTTAGGATTAACCAATGGCAGTGACAATGGGATAGATGCCTGCCCCACCCCCCACCCCCAGATCGGATCCCCAGTAGGCTTTTAGGGCCAACCAGCCTCCACTCAAACATCTGGCTGCTGGTAGCACTGACATTAGCTCCCCTTACATACACCGACAGGCTGAACTGGATGGACATTGTCTTCCTTTAGCCCAACATACTATGTAGTTCTGGAGGATCTGTCCTATATAGCACAGGCAGCCCACCGATTTGAAAGGTCAATGGGTAATGCTTAAATTTTCCCTATGGTGGCGCTATTAGGAAACTGAGTACTTGCCGTTTACCCATAGATTACAGCCATAGATTACAGCTGATCACTGGGGGTTTTATCAAGGCAACACTTGAAGATCAGCTTATTGTCAAACAACCTTACTAAACACGAATCATTCAAAAAGTAGAACTCTTAATGTATGAAGCTGTCCTGCCAATAGTCTCTTAGAAGATAAAACGGTGTTCATTTCAGACATACCAGAATATGTATCAGTAGGGCTCCGAACAAGGTGACCCTCAATCATCTATGGAGATAGCTGGAACAATATGCTCAGTCATCATCCCCTATGCCACAGACTATGGGGTGGTCATGCAAGCGCACCGCTCCATTCATTACCAGGGTTTGTAGTGTGCAGCTTTCATTGTAGTTGGGGTCCACTGCAGCTAAACCCTCGCTGATCATACATCACCGATCATGTGAATAGGTCTTTAGTGGGAGAACCACTTTTTACACACAATGGGTTTACCAGTTTTCCTATGTAAACACGCTAAAAGCATTGGGGCATATTTACTTAGACCGGAGTTTAAATACGCCGGTCTAAGTTAAGTGTGCACTGGTGTTCCTGTGACAAATACATTAAGAGGTGCAAGCCTCTTAATACATTTGTTCCAACTGAAAGCACCCCCGTGCTACAAACTGACATTGGTGTACACTATAGCAGAAATCTGTGTTGAGCTGCACTGACTGCTACACATGTAACTATACTTTATTTGCTATAGTTCATTCAGGCATCAGCGTTAGAGACCAATGTATCCAAACTAATCAAAATCCAATTACCTTGGTTGTGATGGCAGCGGCGGCGGTGGTGTATCAGCTTGTGTAGAATGCTGCGTTGAACTTGTGATTGTGTGCTGCACTGGATTTTTTGCAGGTTCTTCCTGAGCAGGAGTCGTCAAGCTTGGAGGCAATTCCTTATTTTCCTAAATAATTATAAAATATGTTAGAGCATACACAAAAGAGGAAAAAAAAGTTGAGAAAAAAATTAAATTACTTGTCTATTAAAAGTTTTAGGAACAGATATAGGTGTAAATGAAAAGAAACTGTCTTGTTGCCCCTAGCAACCAATCAGAGCTCATCTTTCATTTTACCAGAGCAGAATGCAAAATGAAAGCTACCCTGTTATTGGTCGCTAGCGGCAATTATGACAGTTTCATAAATCTCCTTAGTTTCTGCTGGCAGGGCAAATCTGGGAATTTCTGTGTAGGATATCTAGGCAAGATAGTCCTGTACACCCAAGACAAAATGTTTACATTTTATAGCATGCATTATAGCTTGCAACTGAAAAATGGGCCAAGTTTGAGACTCACTTTTTCTTTGTAAAGCCCTTTGACAACATCAGCCATCCTGCTTTCAAGTACAGGCTCCCCGGGTGTGCTCACTACACTTCCAGGCAACGGAGGGAAATTAGATGCGAGCAAGTCAAACTTTGGTGTCGGTGGGGTTTCTTCCATTGTAGTCAGCGGCCGCTGAAAACATTAAAAAAAAAGTTCACAAACACATTGCGTGGGATGTATGTATGGAAACAGATTCAGGCATACACCACATCTTCAGAGCCCTCAGATCTCATAATCTTGCGATCATTGAGAAGACCAAACAAACAGAGTCTGAGCGAGGAGGACAGTGATCAGAATGAGGTCAGATAGAAAAGAGAATGAAGTAAAGACTGGAAATGTGAAGAAAAAAAAGAATGAAAAGAAAAAAGAAGCTCAGACTCCTGGATGCCAGTCCTGTTCCCTCTAAGCGCGATACTTGATCATCACTGGGCCGCAGTACTTCATCATGAGCGCCGCAATGTGAAATTCATTCACAATACCCAAGTCTAAAGGGCGACATTCCTTTCCACAAAAGTAACATGAAGGCACAGAGAACTATTTGCGCACTTACGAGCAATATTTTCTCTCTTCAGCTTTCTACATCAACCCGATACATAAGCCTTCACTCGTACAAATACTATGGATATTACATATAAGGGAAACCCTACAACATACTACTTCAAGTCAATGGAATGGCCATCCACTTGGGTTAACCACGTTGCAGTGCTAGCCAAAATAAAAAGAATTCAAAAAGCTTTTTTTTTTTTGTATTAAATAGAATAAAAACACTTACGGAAACACGATCATCATCTCTTCTTCGTCTACCCCTAAAGACATTTCTCCTGCAAGAAGAAGTGCAGAAAATCTGAGTACTTTGTTCTAAGTTCAAACACAACACTCACTTGTGTTAGATGACGTTAGTTCATTTATCTAGCATTGGGCTTAAAAAAAAAAAAAAAATTTAAAATAAATAAAAAACAATGAATTTGAAAGGACTAATGGGAAACGATTCAACGGTCAAAAGGGAGACCAACCATCACTCGCACTACACAGATTGCCACTTTCCTACTATGGTTTGCAGATATTACAGTATACCTCCTCTACAGGCAATTGTGGTTTCCTCCCCATTTACTTATACTGTTTTTCAGCCATTATGAAGCACGAGGGACCTCAGCCAAGGGTTTGCTGAAAATAGCAAAGCTATTAGTAGCTGCTGTTTGCAGGGAAAAATCTGACACAAGGGAAATGCTCTATGGACAAATACACACCATGCACAGTCACATCAGGATTGGACACCAATTTATGCTAAAAACAGGATGAAATGGCTCTGCATGCAGTGCTATTTCGTCCTGTCAAATCCAGTAACATCCTGGCTGGCCTGAAGCTGAATGGACCTCAACTATCTAGTCAACGGGGTCCGTTCGGTTCTGTCATGTGATTATTCCATTTGGCCAGGGGTAGGTTATCTGCTCCTCGAATGAAGCAGAAAGTTGGAAACACCCTACTGCTGATGTGAACGAAGGAAAATCCAGGGGAGTTTTAAGAAAATGTCTATAAGACAGGTGGTCCTTACTGCCCTTATTGACCAATCGTACAGGTGTTTGTCTTTTTGGAAGGGAATAAGGGAAGGGGAGGGAAATAGTCTTGCTGCAAAATCAAACATGTGCAACAGTTTTTCTTTAAGACTATCTTATAAGTCAGCTTGATTGTGCCCCTAAGCACTACGTGGATTGTCTCAGGGATAACCCACTTTTATATGTGGCGCTCAGTATCCCTGATCCCACTCAGCAAACAGATTTTGCCAAGGGAGGCCATTGACAGCGAGGTATTTCAGCTGCTGGGGAAATACAGAATTACATGGCGGTCATTCAGATGAACGGCCATCCTGTATCACAAGCATAACTCAAGGTCAACCGGAATGGGATCCATTTTCATAGAGCGGCTCTTTGCTCCACCTCATAGGGGGTTTTGAGTGTGGGATCCGGCTCCGGGACATTCACATGCTCTAATAGAACATATGAAAGATAGGTTACACCGTTGTCACTACTTTGAGGATACAAATCTGGTACACACCTTCCCCGAGCAGCTACATCTGTACCATTCTGTTCTGTATGTAAAGATTGCAAGTCCTTAGAAAAAACATCCTGATGTCCAGTTAAAGATGTGATGTGCCGATCTGATAGAAAGGAACGAGAGATGGGTCGGTTTATATGGATATCTGCCAACGGTACAGGAGCTGTAGTGCCACCGTCAGCAGTTCTTTCTGAAGAGTTTGGAGACGATCGAAATGGAGGCTTCACTCTAAAGGGGTGGAGAAGAGGCGACACTTTTACTCTACGGGGTAATATCAGAGTTACTCATAGCAATAGACTATATACATATAACATTGCGTCATGACCCTCAGATCCCAATCTCATGAAGACTCGCAAGTATGATCTGAAATGCCAAATGAAGTCCTCATCAAGGATCAACAATAGATGCCATTACTAGACCTAGAGTATAAAATTTAATAAAGCGAAGGTAATCCTCAAGAGATTTGAAAAGTTGGCTGTAACCCAATAGAAACGTAGTCCTTTACAGAACAGGCATTTTATACTGATACAATTTTATTGATAAATATACCGTTTGTCAATGAAAACATTACAATGAATCAATCCGAGCTGGTCACGATGAATCCTATTCAGGCCGGCCTATCAGATATGTGCATCGTCAGTCTACAATACATCGTCAAATATATCTGTATGTGATACTTATGCATTTTGACAGTTTCATTTGTGCAGTGAAAATGGTGGAAAACGTTTGCAACATGCCCGCCTGCTAGTTAGATTCTTTATGGACATCTTCTACAAGGTGCCCAGGAGACAGTAACCCCAGTCAAATACGGCAATCCTTAGGCTTCTTAGCTCTATATTACATATTTATGAAACGGTCTTAGTTGCCCTTCGCAGCCAATCAGAGCTCAGCTTTAATTTTACCAGAACAGAATACAAAATGAAAGCGGTGCTAATTGGTTGCTAGGGGCAACTAAGTTTTTCTTTTAGACCGTTTCATAAATCTACCCAATATACGATTCTATGCCCAGATAAAGCAACTTAGTTATTCATGCTACAAAACTAAACTTCAAGGAGTTTTCTTAATTTTCTTTCTATTGATGACCTATCCTCTGGATAGGTTATCAATAGATTAGCGGAGGGTACCGGCTCCTCGGGATCGCCGCTATAAGGGGCTATTAACATCTGCAGCCACAGGGCCTATGATGAAATTGGATTTCTGTGGCAGTTGAGACCCAAAAATGTGACACTATGAAGCATTACATCTGCGCAAGAGATGTTACAGCTGGAAAATGACTACTGGTTGTATATTGTGAGATGAAATATTTTTGCATGTTGAAAACACAGGAGGGAAAAAAATAAATAAAAATGGCTTACGGGTGGGGGTCCCCCCAAAAAAGTCACTGTTTAACGGCTGCTATATTGAGAGTCAAATGAGACATTTAAAGTCTATCTTTCTAAAGGGGAATTAGGAGGAATATGGCTTCTAAACTCGCTTAATATCAGTGTAAGGATTAGAGATGAGCGAGCGTACTCGGAAAAGCACTACTCGCTCGAGTAATGTGCTTTATCCGAGTATCGCTGTGCTCGTCCCTGAAGATTCGGGTGCCGCTGCGGCTGACAGATGAGTCGCAGCGGGGAGCAGGGGAGAGCGGGAGAGAAAGATCTTACCTCCGTTCCTCCCCGCTCTCCCCTGCAGCTCCCCGCTCCGTGCCGGCACCCGAATCTTCAGACCCGAGCACAGCGATACTCGGATAAAGCAAATTACTCGAGCGAGTAGTGCTTTTCCGAGTACGCTCGCTCATCTCTAGTAAGGATACATCGGAGGCAACGACGTATGATGGGTCAGAGGTAGAGATGAGCGAGCACGCTCGGATAAGGCAGTTACTCAGGCGAGCATAGCTATTCTCGTCCGAGCAGTTTCTCTCTTCCCCACCCCACCCCCCGAGCCTGCCCGGACGAGAATGCAGTTACTCGAGATGAGCGATGCTCACTCAAGTAACTGCTTTATCTGAGTGTGCTCGCTCATCGCTAGTCAGAGGGCAATTTATCATGAACCATGTTCAGATACGGTAAACTTGTTTAGCGCCAAAAAAAGGATAAGTGAAAGGAGTTCTTCAATACCAAGTTCACAGTGTATGAAAAAAAAAATCCACGAAGAACCTAGAGCATACAGCTGCAGGTAGTCACATCGGTACCGGGTCATGGATTCGTTTTCAGCCTTCGCCACTCAGTGAAATTAGCAGCAAATACGGTATTGTGCTGCAGAAAAGGCATGCCACGCAAAACTTCAGTCAAAAATGTAAAAAAAAAAGGTTGTGTGTGTAACACCGGTTACCAAACAACTCCATTGTTCCACTCAGCTAACTACTATTGAAACATTTGAGAGAGAAGTTTTGTATGAAAGCAGGCAAAAAGGCACAACTAGAACTGGCAGAGCAGGTCTACAAAAGTCACAGCTGCAACTTTCAATGCGTTGGAAAGCCGGTTCTATCCACGCAAGCAAATAATTACTGCAGACACTGGACATTAGTGCAGTGTCCGCTTCGTGACCCGATTACTACATTTTTAGCTCTTGTTTGTGCCCTTAAATGACCCTATAACTTATTGTTATTAACAAATGAGAAACTAGCTGAACCATTCCAGAAAGCTTTCAGTTTTACACAAAAGAATGCATGGCTAAAACACGTTCCTTTTGTTTGGAGAGCTGAATTTCAATCCTCTTTGCGGATGTAAAACTGGCCTTTTCTAGTAAAGCTGGGATCTAAATTTTTTAAGTAATTCTCAAAAAAGAAAAAAAAAAAAGTTGTATTTAAGCTCATAATGCACTATACAATGCTTACATACAGCGACGTAAGTATAGTAGTATAAAAAGTTACATCACATAAGGAGTTCTACAATACACCTTTACTGAAGAAAAGCCCGGGGCTTGTACCTACCGATTTCTATGGAAAGGTCGACCTATACTTAAAGCAGCATTTGTTTTGTAAGATCCTGATGAATTAAAACCATTAACATAGCCACCATTAGGAAACGGAGCCTGCGGAAAGAAAAAAAAAAAGGTTCTGATTTGGGCATTATTTACATGCAAGCATGGTACCAACAAGGAGGCGAGTGACTTACGGTACTTTTACACGGGATGCTGAAGCGCCCAAAAGTCGTCCCAGTAGTTATGGCCCCTGTGCTTTTACACAAGCGATATATACCGTATATACTCGAGTATTAGCCGATCCAAGTATAAGACGAGACAGTAAGTTTCACCACAAAAAATTGGGAAAACTTAAGACTCGAGTATAAGCCGAGCTATTAAAAAAAAAACCTCCACACTAACCTCCCAGCCGACGTCTGTGTCTGTGCAACAAGCTGCTTGTCATTCCCCGCCGTCCTCTCTGCTTGGCTCTGTCAGTAAGCACTGTGATTGGATTGAGCGCCAGCCAATCACAGCCGGTACTCGAACCAATCACAGCACTTACGATGCTTACGGCAGGGAATTTGAAAGCTGAGCAGGGAGATGACAGTGGGGAGAATTCTAAAGCAGCTTGATTGGCTGTGAATGATTGAGTGCTGGCTGTGATTGGCTGGCGCTCGATCCAATCACAGCTCTTACTTAACACAGCACTGATTGCGGGGATGACAGAGCTGAGCAGAGAGGATGGCGGGGGATGACAGTGGAGAGAATTCAAGCAGCCTGCCGCACCACCGCCAGAGACACAGATGCCAGCTGAGAGGTGAGTATGGAGGTTTTTTAAAGCCTTCCCTGACTCGCGTATAAACCGAAGGAGGCTTTTTCAGCACAAAAAAAATGTGCTGAAAAACTAGGCTTATACTCGAGTATATACAGTATAATAAAATCGCTCACTGAATGGAACCAAAGAGCGCCAGAGATCTCTTCTGGCCGCCCGCCTCCATTCAGAGTAAAACAGGCAGTTCATAGATTAACGGCTATCTGTTTACACCGGCTGATAGTTGCTTGGTATTTAGGAGAGCTAAAAACCAAGCAACTCCAACATGTGAGCGATTCTTGCTCTCTTGCCCTGTTGGGTCCTGTGTTACACGGACAACAGTTGCTTTTGAGCAATTACTTGGGCAACTATCAGCTTGGGTAAAAGAACCCTAAAGGGTTTTTTCATGTTTTTTTCTTTCCCCCGCATTTATGACCCATCCTCTGCACTGACAGCAAGCCAAGTGATCAGTCGGGGATCCTGGGTGGCGGGTGTCCAGTGATTAAGGCTATTGATGATCTATTTACAGGATAAGTCATCAATAGTTAAAGGGGCTTTCCAGGCAAAAACTATGTTCACACTCGGCAGACTTCATCCACTGCACAAATTACACATATTTCAAATCAGAGCTATGTAGTTGGGGATATCTAAGTGAATTCACCACAAATCAAGTCCCCCTCCCAAAAACAATGACTGTGGTCCATAAGGATTGTTTCTGCAGCATTCAGCAGTATTGCTAAACTTAAATCACATGCAAAAGCAAAGGACTTAAGTTGAGGATTTTCTGTAACTTGCTCATGTGTAGGATATAGCCACAAGCCGTGAATGTGCTGCAAGATGTAAAATGGGAAAGGAAACTAATAGAATAACATAGAACACGTGGGACTGTTGGCCCTCAGATCTCATAATCTTACAATCACAGAGATGGCCCAGCATTCATTTACTGAGTAAAGAAAAAACATCCTTGTCAGGGACCAGAAATGGAAGCCATTCCTGGTGTCTGAGAAGCTTTACGAAAACCATAGTTGACATTGATTACTAGTAAATCTCACGTAAATGAATCTGGACCTTTTTCTCTCAAGCGCATGATTTCATCACGGGGCTAAGCATGACAGACACAGGAGTTATTAACAACTTTTGGTGACTTACCAGTGGTGTTTCAAAGTAAGGTGCTGGGTTTGGAGACCATGTCTGAGGCACAAGGTTATAGAGTGAATACTGTTGATGAGGACTATATACAGGCTGCATAAAGAGTGGAGAATGAAACTGTGCTTGTGTCTGAACGGGCTGACTGTACACACTGGAGTCCACCGTTCGATATCCATTCTTCGCAAAGAATGTGTTGATGGCTTTTATCCTTGCCTAAAGATAGAAAAAAAAAAGCATCGGTATTGAGCATTCAGCATTGACCTGAAGGGCACATTGTGACCGACACTGTCAGGGAGCACATTCCTAGCAACACAGATCATTAGGTCAAGGCACAACTAAATGACAAGCAGACTTTGGCCCGAGGTCCACGGGCGGATTTGAATTGCAGGACACATGCATGGACGATCTGCGATCGCCGGAGAACATTTAAAAATAATTTACGGACCGACACATAGGTCTTCCACTGCGGAAATCTGCTCGTGCCATGGACATGAGGCCATGGGAAGACAAACCGGTGATCCTCATTTAAAGCAACCCTCCAGGTTCAGGACAATTATGTCCCAGAAGAAGAGGGGCCACAAACAATACTTGCAATCCTCCGTGGCTGGTTTTGGGTGCAATTTTCAGCTATCCAAGATGGCTGCAGTGATTTTCTAGCTACCTAATGCCCACTCCTCCGATTGGCCAGTGCTGATCACATGAGCAGCTCTTGCCAATCAGACAGCGGGTACAGTGCAATAGTAGTCTAAACTACCAAATCAATGTGGGAATCAGAAGATTGTGTCGGCCATCCATGGTGACTAAAGAGGACCTGGAACTGGCAGACTGGATAGCTGTAAGAGAAGGCCAGTAAGCAGTATATCCTTTTAGTCCCGGGATAGAAGTTTGCCCTGAAACTGGAGGGTCACTTGAAAGACAAACTAAGAAGTTGGAAGAGAACTTTGTTAAAATCTATATGAAGTATCAGCATGTGAAAAACTTAATCTTACTACTATTAAAACGTAATCTTACCATTATTGGCTTGTCCTGAAATGTTTTAACTTCTTCCCTTAAATATTTAAAAGCCTGTGGGTGTGAGAATTGTGGAATTAGTACACAGAAGACACCAAGCTACCAAAAATATCTTGTCACAGTATTTTGTAACAATATGATTTCTAATATACAGTAAAACCTCTGAACTCAAAACTGCCGTTAAATAAAGTGGCGCACTAGAGAGGGCTGGTCCTCTATACATATGACAGAAAAAGTAAAAATCTGATACAGAAGAGTGTGGAAATACTGACCAGGGTCATCTTCCTAAGACAACCCTTTGAACTGTTCTAAAGAGCCACCGACATGCTAGATACAAGTGATCCCACAATTAGTAGACTATGGTGCCTCTCAGTGATCCTACAACTACTAGACTATGGGTGCGTCTCAGAATATTTAAAAAAACAAACTCCATCTCACCTGTTGTGCATCAGTGTCAGACTGGAATGTAACATACCAGTTATTGTTGTGAGCAAACTCACAACTTATCACTTTTGGACAATGTTCGTGATCAAATAGTGCTTTCACCTCCTGCAAGACACCAAAGTTTTGAAATGTGATGTTTAGATTTATGATCAATATCCATTCTTATGAGGGAGAAAGGATTTTGAATACAGAGTAAAGCGTTATGATAACCTGCAATAGGAAATTAATATCATTTAGGAGGTGGGGGCTACCTTTTTAACCCCTTGAGGACAAGCCACTTCACCTGTGTTCAAAGAGCCAACACTACCTGTATTTTTAATGGTATCATTTAACGTACCATATCAAGTTTTAAAATAATAACCAAGTACGATAAAACAAAACAATTGTGCCATTTCTTTGGGAAGTCTTGCTTTTACAGTGTTCAATGAGTGTTAAAAAGGTTAGGATTACTTTACGGGTCAGTATGATTATGGAGATACTAAAAAACACCTGAATTTGGTAAGTCATTACTTTAATTACTTTTTGTTTATTCCCTACCTCCGAAATGTACTTGTGATCGTTTGATTGCTTGTGCGACATACTGCAATACTTCAGTATCGCAATATATCACACTTTTACCAGCAGCAATAGACAAGTCCTAATAAGCAACCGTGCATAGCAGCCCTGGAAGCCTTCAGTAGGCCCCGTGCTGCCATGTTAACCCATCAGCACACTGTTGCAGTGGAGCCCCCCCCTGCTCTGGCTAGTTGCTTAGACATGTACATCAGTAGTTCTTAGGCTGGGTTCACACTGGGCGTAATTGCCACAGAATTTCCGTGCAGACTTTCTGCACGGTCATTCCACCCGTGGCTCTTTATCCCGGGATTAGCCAGGAAAGTGGACGAGATTTGCAAAAATCTTGTCCACACGTTGAGGTCAATGCGCGCTGATATCATGCCATGCGGAATTCAAAGACGCAGCATGTCAATTCTTTCTGTTTCCATGGCGGCTGCTCTCCTCTCTATGGGGAGAGATGGCCACAGCGGAAGACAGGCGGCGCATCCGCTCCAAAAAGCTTCATTTTTCCTGCGGAAATCTCACTGTATTTCCATGCGGTCATTCCGTGAGATTTTGGTCCCGTGTGACCCCCAGCCTTAAAGGGCTAATACTTTCAATGAAACTCCACCTATGGCCACCTGCATACGGGCAGAAATTCTGCAGCGGGATTTCCCGCAGAATTTCCGCCAGTGCGCGCTGCCATAGGTTTGCATTAGATAATGCAATCCTATGCAGACAGACGCGATTTGACCGATGAAATCTTGCGCAGTAAACAAATCGCGGCATGTCCCATTTCTGTGCGGGTCTCGCAGAGATCCGCACAGAAGAGTCACGGCTGACGAGCCAGCTCTGCTCTGCGTATATGCCGGCTGGGCTGCAGTCGGCACATAGAGCAGAGGAGATGGCGGGAGCAGGTGAGCTGAGGTTGTCACGGCTCACATCCCGCTCCAAGAATTCTCGCAGCGGGATCCGACCTGGACGTCTGCAGGAGGCCTATACCTGTCAGTCTTGCGTGTGGTGTTCTTACCTAGGTATGCCTTTGTGCTTTTTGTGCCTACTTTGTTTAATAAACAAGATAAGAGGCACTTCTAAACTCAGGTTTGCTTATATAACCACCAAAAATGCACTTAGGGACTAGCACAGCAATCTCCTAATTTTAAGTTTTTGAATTCAGAATCTAGAACAAGGCAGTAGGTACCTCCACAGGAGTCGTTTCTGGGATTTCACGTAGAATTATAATACATCGTTTATGGTTTGGTCTCACTTTCTCTCCTTTTTCATCAACTTGTACCACAGGAGTAGCTAGAACAAAAATATAACTGGTCAGGCTTTGAGGATAAAAGTTACATAAATTAAAACATAATAAAAGTGAAATGCTCTAGGGAAAACTACAAAAGGAGAGTGCTGCCACCTATCAGTACATGTCCGGTGAAGATCAAAAGCAGCACAACATACGCAGGTCCGCACATCCCATGATCAAAAACAACCACAACCCCAAGCACAGAGATGTGCCAATATAAAGTAAAAAATACCCAAACGCAATGGTGCTACTTACAACGAAGAACTTCAACAATAAGGTCCATATCAGTGGTTAGTTTCTTTATTTCCTCCATGTTTGCAATCGTCCATATAGGTACAAACTGATCACTATCCATTTGTGACATCAAATATAAGTCTTTAGATAGGTTCTCTCTGCAGTAAAGAATATTACATGAGGATTTTTCTTTGATGTAGCAAACACAAAAAATACCACATTCAACTTTTGCATCTTAAGCATAGTATGTATTTAAAGGAGTTTTCCCTTTAAATATTTTGTGCAGAACTGTTCATTTATCCATTGTCTATAGGTTGGAATTCCATGCATTATTTTTTTTTAAACCAAAGCCAGGAGTGGATTCAGAAAGGAATGAAAGACATACTTGCCGAATTCGCTTCTAGCTTTAGCTGAAAACAAAAAACTGCATTAAAACCTGCGATTCCAGCCGTATTCCTGGTGTTTATCTCCTGCTTGTGTGACGTTTTGTACCTGCGGTTATTTCCTGGCTCCCTCTGCCACATCCCATGCCTCCTCTCTGCACCGTTCCTTGGCTCTACTTGTCTCTCGCCGCCTATGGAGGGATCCCGTTTCACATGCTCAGCAGCACATAACACAGTAGGCGAGCAGAAGACCAGCAGAACTGACTGAGTATTTATAGCACTACCTCAGGGTAACGTTACATGGGAATGACTATCAGCCCATAATCGTTCAAAAGAGCCAATTCAAATAACAGTCATTCATCGTAAACATGGCCACTAACAGGATAAGCAGCGCTAAGTCGCTAGTTACTTTGTTTCACCCTACAGAAACAAAAAGAACTGCTTAATAATCTGTCATCTGGCGTAAAGTCACAGTCGTTCGTATTTGAATGACTGGAAAGAATTGCATGGAGATCCCCTCTAAGAACGATACCTTGCAAACTAATGAACAATCATCGCTCTGTTCATACACTTCATTGACTTTTCTGAGAGACTATGATGAATAGTGTCAGTGTAAAGCTACCTTTACACCTTGTAATAAAGGGGCACGCAGATAGCAGTCTACAGCAGCAAAGTCTGCCAGTGATGTTATTGGAACTGTAGTGCTTTACATAATAATGTTACTCTCTGGCAGCATCAACATAAGGGCGGAGTACAAGATAACGAAACAGAACTTCAATATTATGGTGGAATCCTCCACTGAGCAGTCAGAAAATACATATTATACAAGATACTTCTCTAATTAATGTACTGTATGTTTCAGACTATAAGACATCCCAGTTTTAGACAACAGAAATATTTTCTACTAATGTAAAGATCTCTGGGGGTCTAACAAAGTGGAGGGGTCACCATCATTAACTTTAGTGTTCCAGTATAGAAGAGGGAGCTAACAGTAAACAGTCCGCTCCTATTATTGTCCATTCAGACAATGGCGCAAGCACACAAGTTTACTATATACACACACAGCACTCTTACAACTCTGCTACATGCACACAGCTCTGCAGTATACACATATACATACACGCATACAGCTCTGCTACATGCACACACCTGCAGCTGGCATGTTAAACACTGATTTCATTACTAAGTCTCCACATACACGTGTAGTAATACATGACCCCCTCTAGCTGCTCCCTGCTCACATGGTCATGACTTCATCTACGGTCCTGCTGCTACTGCAAGATCTTTGATCTTTGTCCCTGTGTGTACAGAAGAGGTCCTGCACGCCAGGGGAGATATGGAAGTGGTCTCCAGCGTTATCTGCTGGAGGGGATCGCGGCAGGGAGAGGGAGAGCTGTGCAACCGCGGTATGTATGGCTGCAGAGTTCTCCTGATGATCGATCAGCACAATGCCGTATAATTAAGGCAGCGGTCAGGGGTCTCTGGATCTATCAGACCCCCCTGCCTCTGGATAAGGTGCAGGCACTTTTTAGCAAGACTTTATCTTGCTGAAAACTGCGTCATAGTCAGAAAAATACGACATCATACCTTGAAAAGCAGAATTCTAATTGTTTTTTCAGACATTCTTTTAGATCTTCTGCAGAAACAGCCGGTGGAACGGTTGAAGTGCTTTCACCTTCATAAAAAAAAAATTTAAAAAATTAAACTGTCAATTGGGATAAATTGAGACATCAATATCTACCCATAAAGATAGGCCATCAAAATACTAACTAATCGGAGTGATTGGGTGAGTTACATGTGATATCACAGTCATGTGATCGGGGCAGCGCACAGAGCCTTGGTGACCGATCACACGATGGTGACATTACAGGTCCTGTAAGCACATGGCTGTTGTCCGGCTCTGCTGTTTTAGGACTTGCAACCAACTCCAATCCCTTTCACTATATTATATTAGTAAGTGGTGCATTGCGCCACTAGAAACACTGGTACTAATCCCATTATAATCATGATGTTAATCACATCACAGGGCACAGGTGTGTTGTCCAGCAGCACATGGCTACATTAAACTATCAATTGCAAAAGAGACATCACTGCTGCAGCAACTGACTTACTGGCACGGTCACATCGTGCTGGGTAACGTGCCACCTGCAAAGAAAACATGTGCCGCAAGGACCCCAGTGATCAGCATAGCAGGGGCAAAACCTGATTTATTAACCTGGCCTTTTTTGGTAGTGGGGAGCAAAAATGAAAAAAAAAAAAAAAAAAAAAACTAAGAAAATCATAAAACTCAAAAGTTTTATTAGGAAGAAAAAAGTTTAACCAACGTATTTTCCGGCGTATAAGACAACTTTTTAACCCAGGAAAATCATCTCAAAAGCCGAGGGTCGTCTTATACGCCGGACTAACTACCTGTTAAAAAAAACAAACAAACAAACAATCCTCACCTCCCGCGGTATCTGACATTGATTGGCTGTGATTGGTTAGCCCAGC
Organism: Eleutherodactylus coqui; assembly: GCF_035609145.1. NCBI lineage: Eukaryota > Metazoa > Chordata > Amphibia > Anura > Eleutherodactylidae > Eleutherodactylus > Eleutherodactylus coqui. The sequence goes on along the minus strand of NC_089837.1, from coordinate 466,686,242 downwards.
ACCGGCTTTCATCGGCTGACGCCGCGCTGAGTTAGCCAATCAGGGCATTAGCTTTCTGGAGGCGGGGCATTCAAGCGGAGGAGGGAGCGACAGCCTGCAGTAGCGCCGCAGATCATCGCAGAACGCCGTGAGTGGCGAGTATTGATTTTTTTTCCCTACAGGTTAGTCTGGCGTATAAGACAACAGGTATCCCAACTCTATATTTAACTGGAAAAGTTGGGAGTCGTCTTATACGCCGGAAAATATGGTAATTTTCTTTTTTTTTCTTTTAATGCCCCACAGGAGACTTGGACTAGCAGTCGTTTGATCACTCATCCAGTATAATGCAATACCATAGTATTGCATTATTACGCAGTTAAACAAGTAGTCTACAGTTTTGTCAGGCAATCAGTCATGGCAGCCTTTGGGGCCTTCAGATGGCCCAGACTACCATGGCAACCGAATGGCACCTGACATTCTCATCACACTGTTGCAGGCAAGCATTAGCTGTCAAAGATAGCCAGCACCCGTCACGTATGGAGTGTTAAAAATTAATTACAAAGTGGTTAACTGTATTTACTTAAAACTGGAATACTCCTCCTGAGGGGAGTATAAAAAAAAAAAAAATTTCTGATAAGAAAAAAAAAAAAAAAGACGGAAAAGATCACTGGGTTATCTCACCCAGCACAACAATACAACAATTTTCAGAAACACATCTCTTAATTTCTCCATTCAGTACTATTAAATTATGGGATCGTAAGCCATGACTTGCACATTGGAGAGAACAGCTTAGAGATAAAAGAAAAATAAAACTACCTGAAACCTCAAACATTTGGTATCCAAGTTCGTCTTGTCCTAATAAGTCCATTCCATTCGCTGCTGCTTCCTCTAACTGAAGGCCATTCCTATTCACTTCACAAGAGGGGGAATACATTACTTCAAAGGGTTTACAAGTTTCACTCAGACTTTCTAGATTGCCTGCAAAAATATGAAGGTTCTATTAGCGTAAGGAAGTATTTGTTACTTATCTTGGCACAACCCCTTTTAATTCCCTATCCACACACGGGGTGCCAAGTGTCCGATTGTTTAGGGTCCCACCAATCAAAATAAGATGGGGGGGGCTGAATACCTGTTTGATAGAAGTGATGGCCAAGCATGCGTTCCCCCCCCTCCCCCCCACCAGCTCCATTCAAAAGGTTATGAAACGATGTTAGTCCCACAAAATTTGGAGCAGTAGGATGCATGCTCAGCCACCACCCCATTCAAAAACAGGGGACAAACAACCTTTTGTGGTGGGTCACCAGTGACCGAAAATTTATCACCTAGCATTTTTTGCTTAGTAGCCTAAAAACTTATTTTTTTTGCCATTATGCAAAAACTATATTGATATAGGATATTCCCTCCTTAGGGCCGCTGCATAGGCGTTAGGAGGTTTTGTACATGAGTGATCTGCATGTTTTGCGTGATCCCCAAAAGGTTATTTTTAATGTCTTATTTCCTTTACAATTGAATGTGGAAGGGTGATGGGGTGGAGACAGCTGCCTGGGCAATGCCAGGTTTAGTTAGACCCTGCAGCACGGTCATGTGAGCTGCCATCTGGTACTTGTGACCACTAGACCCGACTGCATACATATCACTCATGAGCATAGAGCATGTATGTAGAGCAATCGGAAGAAGGAAACCATAAAATGCCACTTCTGTCTTTCTAGTAGATGCCCAGCTGTCCCACGGATGAACCACCTCCCATGCAACCGCCATTACAGGACGCTGTAAAAAAAAACACGACGCAGTAAAATAAGTCCCATTAATGATCTTCATAAAAAGGCGAAGCGGCGGGTTATAATTATTACAGGATTTAACCATCACATTCGCATTGTTCCCCAGTCAGCTGTGTTGGGACGGAGAACATATTTAGCCAGTGTTTCAGGTTTTCTGATGATCGAGCTCATTCAAGAAAGTTAGCACTTCAACACTGAGGTGATGTTTTGGGAGTTACTTGCAGAGACCTACAAGGAAGCCGTTCAATATAGTTAAAAAAAAAATAAAAAAAAGTTTAAAAATCGGACTTTAGTGCATAAGTTTTCCACCAGGATTTATACGTTTTGAAGTACGGATAGACCAACCTTCTGTGGGCGCTTCTGTTGTGGCCGCTGCCTCATCCCAAGACTCCTCTGTGCCATGGACTGTCTCAGAAACTTCAGTGTTTCCTTGCGGGATTTCCTGCCATACTTTTGCATTAGGATTCAAACCAGCACCTTTAGACGCCACCTAAATAGACAAACAACAGCATGGAGTCAAAAAGTATACAACAGTATAGATAACTTAGCCTCTTGCCACCACCGCCAGTTTTGACCTTTGTGCCAACTCCATTTTTTTTCAAGCCTGACACGTGTCACTTCACGTGGTAATAAGTCACGAATGCTTTTAGCTATCTGAGCGATTGAGAATTTTTTTTTTTTTGCATGACACATTGTACTTTATGTTAATTGTGAATTTTGGTTGATACGTTTTACATGCATTTATAAAGTAATCCAAAAATTTTGTAAAAATAAATAAATAAACTTAGAAAAAGTTTTCTGCTTGTAAGGCCGCCTGCAGACGAGCGGGTCGGATCAGGCAGCGAGAAATCTCGCCGCGCGATCCGACCCCAGAGTCTGCAGGGACGAGCGCGTACTCACCCGCGCCTGGCGGCCCCGGCTCTTTGATGTGCCGGCTGCCGCGCAGCCGGCGCATGCGCAGACCGGAGCCGGCGGCCAGGTGAGTGCGTGCCCCGCAGAAAATTGGAACATGCCGCGGTTTGTTTGCCGCGCGAGATTTCGCGCGGCCAAACCGCGGCCGTCTGCATAGGAGTGCGTATTGTAATGCACTCCTATGCAGACTTTCAGCGGCGGAAATCCCGCGGGAAATCCCGCGGCGGGATTTCCGCTCGTCTGCAGGCGGCCTAAGAGTCACACAGCCCAAAGTTAATAAATACCATTTTTCACATGTCTACTACTTGAAATTTGCTTACAAAACAATTTCAGAACTTGAAAGTTTAAAACAAAAACAAAAAAACAAGCAAAAAAACAAAAAAACCACAGCCCTAAATTCTAAACTTAAAGGACACCAACTTTGAACTGGTTTTCAGGGCCTATATATTTGAAATCCACTCTAAATGACCCCATTTTGAACAAAAGCACCCCTCAAAAGTACTCTACACTGCTTTTAGGTAGTTTGATAAGCCTTTAGGCATTAAACAAGAACCAAAGTGGGGAGAAAACGTAACAATTGCAACTAACTTTTTCCTAAGGGCCCATTTACACGTAACAGTTGTTCAAAATCCGCCTAAATTAACGAAAGCGCGGGATAATCAACCTGCATAAAAATAATCGTTGGCTCACTCCTGCGCGATAATCATTACGCCTAGACTCAAAGCGATCGTTAGTTTACGGTTTGTCGCTCACTTTCAACCAGCATAAAAGTAAATCGCTGGTTCCCTCACTAATCGCTGCGCTTAAACGCTGCCCACTTCATGTTACACGTAGAATTGTAATTGCAGGCTGGGATCTCAATGATAGATACACCTGCAGTTACAAGTGTTGGCCACTACTCAGGGGTCGGAGCCGCAGCCCCATAGGGCGCCCGATCAGCTATCAACAACTATCTGAGGATGCGTCACCATTATTATTTTCCACCGGAAAAGCAACTTTAAACTTCAAGTAACACTCTGGCTGACATTTGGAGAGCTGAAGAGATCCTGGATTACCTTTACCCATTGAGGTAACCTGATCGCCTGTTTCTTATCACCGATACGCTGGAAAGTAACAACTGACCTGCGCCTGTAGCTTCCAAATTAAAAGAGCTGATATAAGTGAAGTCAGGCAATGAACCGCTGTAAGACCTTCCTATAGATATGGCTGACCTGTATTTTAGCAAGGTGCACAGTTGCGTCTTTTTTTTAATGCAATGCAAATAGTTTGGGCTAAAAAAAAAAAAATTGCATTTTTCTACGAACTGTAGCAATTTCACAGATAAAGCATTAAAAAAAATGCACTTGCCGCAAAATACGGTAAGCCGCATGCAGTTTTTGCAGTGCGGTTCTGCACTGCGTGGTAATGACGGCTGGTTCCAGAGAACAATACAGCCATTGTTTTACTGCGATGGAATGAGGAAACTTTTCTGCACCTACTTTTGTTCAAAAGTGAAATTAAATCTCTCGTAATGCAGTTATTAGCAAACAGAAACCTGAGACCACAAAACGAGGAGTCGGACACGCTTTCCTGCCCTGGAGAAGAAACTACTAAGGAGTTTAGAGAACTCGGGGACAAAACTTTCCCCTTAGTGCTGCACTCGCCTCCCCCCCTTCTAGGGAGCGAACGGCTGTAGATCAGCATTTAACCCTATTGTTGCCAGGTCAAATTTTAACACTTAAATTGAACCTGAATGTCAAACTAAAAGAGACATGATTATATAACTCCATACCCATCTATTTTCTGGAAGTCCACACCCGGCACAGTGTGAAAGTGCCACTCAGCACATCACAATCATGGGCGCCTCGTGCGATTTTACAAGTTTCGTAAAAAGATATATGCGCGCATTTGGGGCCAAAAGTGTGATCCAATTCACGCCCAACGTGCCAAGACGTAGAAATTACACACTGAGCCGAGTTAATATATGTCACTTATACCCAGTGCCTATAAGCACAAGTCACCGGAGCTGAAGAAGTCTCCCTGATCCGGGCGCCAATAAACATTTACGTGACGAGTCAACAAGTACCCTAAATAAAGTCTGTGAAATACTCAGATTTTCACCCCTTTAGTTTAAACCCCCCCCCCCTTAAATGAGTTATTCCCGTAAAGTCATTTACTACTACCCACAAGTGATTTTTTGCCAGGGGTCCCAACTGCTTGGACACATGCAATCATAAGAACGGCATACTCTAATCTCCCCTAGTGAATGCAGTGGTGCGACCGTAACCCCCAATCGCTTCTACATGGCCGACGAGGACAGCTGAGCGCATCACTAGGCTTGGACGGTAAGAAGCTGTGGTCGCTGCGCTCCATTCAGCCATTACCATAATAATGGGCACTCCCGGCGTTCGGAGTTTTGTGGCCTAACCCCTTCAAATGTGAGCAAGCACTTTTCTTCATGTTATCATTCCAAATTGCTAAAGAGGGGAAAAGACGAAACTTTATGAGATGGGACTATGCCTTTTATGGTAGGTTGACAAGGGGCGGACTTACTGCACCCTTAGGTTGCATGAAGTGGATTTTCATGCGGATTTCACCCTTTCAATTGAAGGGTGACATGTGCTGTGGATCAGAAGCAAAATCCGCACTTACGCCAACTTCCCACAGGGGGCGAGTATGATATTGGGCTATGACTCATGACCCGATATCGCATTCGCCAACATGCGATTTCCCTGTGAATGCAAGGAGTTTTTATCTCAAAACCACCTCGCATCACTTCGGGGAAGTAACGATCCTCCGCTGCGGCTGTCAGTCGTGGTGGAGGATTGCAGCACTTCTCCCATAGGTATGTTGCTGCCACGGGCCCCTTTCACCGCAATGGGTGATGTGCGGGCACGCTCAAAGATAGGCCGTGCCATGATTTGATTCCTGCATTGCTCTGTGGTGAAATGTGGGAGGGGTAGAGAGATGATTATGACGCCATTCACAAAAACGGGGTTCGCATTCGTGCAAGATTTCTGCATCTTGCAATGCACAATAATCTTGTGCGATTTTCTAAGCCGCGTGAAAGCGGCCTAATAGTGCAGATTTTGACGCAGTTTTCTGCTGATTTTCCTTGCCATTTCTACTATGAGTGAACGTACCCTAAAAGACAGTCCTAGCCGTCACCCACTGTCCGCCCTCACTACAGTCACGTCTCCAGGGGTCTAAGGAAGGAGAAAAAAAAAATGTTTTTCATGAGAACAGGTAAGAAACAGGAGGAGTATGTAGTAAACCCACCCCACACACAGCCTGAAGACATCATACAAGACGTCTTCACCAGTCCCATCATGGTTTCCAAGTATATTAGACAGCTTGTCAAACATTGGCAGCTCTGCTTGTATGGTAAATAACATTACACAAAGACAGACAGACACTAGTCGGAGGCGGACAAACAGGTTGGGCAAAGTAAGAGGAGTCCCTTAAACAAACCTCGGAGCCGACACAGTATCACTACTTGTTGAGGAACATCTACAGCAGCCACTAAAACTAGACAGCCCTAAAAAAAACAAAAAAAACTGTGTGCCGGCAGCTCCTTGTCACGTATTTGGGATATCATTGGGTCCGTTTTATCAGATACCGATGCCTACGTACACATTTACATGCCCACAAATGCTTTAGAAGTACATAGTGAAGTACTCCTGTAGGCATATGGGTAGAGGTGACTGGCTACACCATGCCGGCAGAGACTGGCTATGCAGGTAGGTTCCTTTGGCCTCTTGCACACGGCAGTTCCAGATTCCGCTGCGGAATCCCACATGCAGTCCGGACCTGACAGCGGCGGGTGACCCTGCGTACCTGTGTGTGCAGGCAGCGGCATCCGCACGGGCCTGTCTTCTTCCGGGTTTTCTGTACTACAGATGGTCCGCACAGCTCGCCATCGGACATGCGCAGTACAGAATTTTACGGAAACCGCAGTCCGTCCACATTGTCAACGGACTTCAATGGAAGCCAACGGGAACTACAGGAAAATACAGCATGCTGCCATTTTTCATCTGCAAGCGGAAACCACAATTGGTTTCTGCTCGTGCGCACGAAGAATCTTTTCTGCACTGCATGCTATGGAGAACTATTGCTGCGGCATCTGGAGCCGCCCCGGATTCAGCAGCAAGAATCCACCCGTGTGCATTGTCTTTTAATCAGCACTGGATTTATTAGGATTTCCATAAAGGTGCCGGATTAATGGACTTTAATGTCTGCCCCGGCACACGGAGACAAGACCTGGCAGGATCTACAGGCCCACAATGCCAGAGAGGCTTTAAGCCGCTGATCTTCCACAATGCTGAGAGGTTACAGCCTTCCGCTTGTGTTACACTTGTGCTTCACAGATCCCGGGAGACCCAAAGATCCTCTCAAGAGCTGCCAAAAATACCGACATAGTCGTCCCTTCTGCCCAACCACGTAGTCAGCGCACGCTTCGTCAGCTACCACAAGTATGGCCTAATCAGCAGAGATACAAATCACTAGAGAAGGTAGACTTCCATTCCAAGTCGGAGAATTCACAAGGGTGAGTTTTAGATCCGAGTTACATCCGAATTTGTAACTGCGCAAACTGCACCCATAAAAAAAAAAGGCTATTCTAATTTTTTTCCCCCACGGACTGACAAACGCAACGTCCTATTCTGGTGTTTTCAGGCATGAAAATCGCATATTCAAGTCAACAGGCAAAGGGAGAAAAAAAAAAAAAAGGAAGGCACACAGCGGCATGCGAGTGATTTTTGTTCAATGGGCGCTTTAAATGACATTTGATCACCTTCCTTTTTCTCCAGCGCATTAAAAACAGATGATACTCATATTTAAAGAAGCATAAACGCAAAAAAAAGATAAAAAGAACACAATTATCTGTTTAAAAATAATTTAAGGGCTCATTTTAACGTCCGAGTTTGAAGCGTCCAGCACTCGGCCCCCTTCCAGCCAGTGCGTGTATTCATGTGTGCAATTTTCTTCATGGATCGATGGACCATTTAAAAGCAACCGCGGCACGTCCTATTCTGATGCGATTCTCGGACTGCAATCATCCGCTAAAGTCAAAGGGTGCGTTAAAAAGAAAAAAAAAGCTGGATGCCTGGCGTGCGCACCCGATATCAATGGGAGTGTGACCGTCGGGGAGATAGCCGGGTGCATCTCCATAGAAAGTGAATGGAGGGGCGGTGAGGTACTCAAGCCCCTGCCACGCTGTCTACTGGGGAGACTCTGGGCACGCTGTCCGATCAGCCATGGGATCTCGCGAACATAGAAGGGATTATTCCTCCGGAAGCATTTAAGCTATAGGACAGAATGCAGGACATAAAGGGTTAATCATTATCGCACACTTCTGTCCACACACCGTAATTAAATTATTAAGTTGACTAAACAACAACAAGCCCTCCCGGCTGCACCTAAACCTACAGATGAGAGCGGTGACCTTGAGTGACTGTAAAGGGTTACTGGGCTGCCCTTAGGTAGAGTCAGTCAGCAGGCAGGATGCGCTCTCGCAGGCGTCACATGGTTGTCACCTCTTGCTTTCTGTCCGCGTACTGTTTGGCGGCGGGTCACGGAGGCCTTGACGCTGGCAGCTCAGTTATTTGGCAGGGCTGACGAGGTTTGGTCTCCGTCCCAGCGATCACATTGTTTACAAGGGAGGGTTGTGTCATATTAACCTTGACAACCGCCCCGTACCACCGCCCACAGACGGGCAGATAAGTCAGCCGACCAGCGGGTTACGGTTCGGAGTCGTCGCCAATACAGAGCGCGGCGATACTCCTATATCGGTGTAAGGGGTTAAAGGAATGTGAAAAGCAAATACAGCATGCCGATATTAAAGGGCACCACCAGGGGGCGCTCCTCCTTCCATGATGAGCGTTGCCAACGATGCCAGGTGGCTGCCACACTGAATTTATAGGGGATGTTATACAAGTTTTTATCTGCCGATTTTGGAGAATTTTATGCATTTTTTGGAAAAACTTGTTTTTAGGTAAGATGAGAAAAAAAACAAAAAAACAAAGTGCCTCCGACAAGCGGGCGACTCTCGGGGCCATTGTTTACACAAACATTTGCCCGTAATGCCCCAATACTGCGCCAAACTTTTCTTAACCCAGTCATAATAAAACAATTAAATACAAGTCCTTGAGCAACAAACTAGCTGGGTGACAACAGATACGGCCGCCATGACAGACCCAGCTGGTATACGGAGACTCAAGACCACAACCCACCTAACGGAAAACGGCATTCGCGCATATATAGGTTTGAAAAAAAAAAGCTGGAGAAGCGATGACGTCTTATTGGCGGTCACCAAGCGTTCCCTGCGACAGATGTTACTGAAGAGGCCGGCGCAAGCCAAGGACATTTACGGTGGCCGTTTACGGGACAATTGGCTAATAAGCGCTCAATAGGGCGAACGCAAGCACCAATCGCTCCATGTAAAACAACAAGGCGAGAACTCGCTCAGCAGTCGCTTCGATCCGGCCCACCTACGAAAAAAATAGTCGCTGGTTAATTATCGTCCGCTTTCAACAACCAGCCAATAACTGAGGGAGGCGAGCGCTCCGACAGACCGTCATACGCCAGCATCTCGCCGCTGTTACCGTTCCGAGGGTCTATAGGGACGACAGTTTGGGGTCTTTTACATAAAATGCTTAAGGTTCACAAACTGTGCAAAACTAAAGGTAATCGGTGTAAAGATGGCGGCGATCGGACGGCGAACAAGACCAATTCACTGACGATTGGTCGATCACTTTATGCAGAGCCAGTCGTTATGTCGCCTGCAAACCGCGTGTAGAGAGCGAGCGTTCCGTCGCGCCTATTCCCCAAGGCGGCCAACAATGGAGCGAAAGACGGAAAACCGTAAGCGGTTCCCTGCAGGTGTGACCTTACGACATCTCAAACCAAAACGACCGTCACTTATTCTAACGATCTGTCTGCGCCGGCCTCGTGGGGGACAGCGATTAATGCGCAAAAGTGACTGTCGGCGGCAGTCGTGTAACACGGACACCGAGCAACAGTTTGTCGATTGGTCACTTTGCTTCCTTGTGTTTTCACGAGTGACGCCCCCGCCGGCCTGTTCGCGCCGCCTGTGTAGACAGGCAGATACGTTGTCAGCGCGTTCAGACCGAACGATAATTCGTCACTTACTCTCATTTGAACGAGTTTTTTTTTGTTAACGATCATTGCGTCTACGAGCGCCATTATAGAAAATAAAGTAACCCGCCGCCGATCATCACCCACTATAGACAGGTAGCCGCCATCTTTCAGCGACGAACGTTACGGGGCGCGTGCGCTTCGGAGACAACAAAAACGATCACCCCAACTGTAACACTTCCTTGTAAACTCACGCAGCCGTTCGTCCGCCATCGTCTCGCCGCAGCCACTACTTCGCCTCTCTCCGCTCGCCCCGTCCAAAGTTTGGCAACTTAATAGTTAACTTATGAAAAGTTATTGACTGAAGTGAACTGCGAGGCGACCCAGGAAGTCTCTCCAAAGAAAATGGGAGAGAAGCGGCCAACAGCGGCGCCCTCGGCAGCAGGAAGTGTGGTAAGTGACGCATACGTTAGGGGTTAAACCGTACTAGTCGGTAATACAAGCATTAACTAATTATATGAAGGACCCCCAGAAACAGGGCACGCTAAAGCCAGCCAGCAGGCAAGGGGTTAACCTGGGGCCCCCCGGAGCTCCTCGGCTGCTGCCATGGTGGGGGTGGTAGTAGTAATGGAGTCCATGCGGTGAGGCCCACCTCCCATATGTCACCTTGACGGCGGCCACAGCGGCGACTCTGACAAAGGTCACTGCGTCGTCCGTCACAGCTTCCCTCTCACCCCCCGCCGCCCGGCCAGCGGCCCCTCAGCAATGGCGCCCCCTCCGCAGCAGCTGCACGCAACTTCCCGCTCGGGCCGGAGAGGACTGCTGTGTCAGCCCAGTCACATGGCGGCCGGCCCCTCACCCCGCGCGCTCCCCGCTCTCACCTCCACAAACAAGAGCATCCTACCGCGGCGGCCGGGCACTCGGGGGAGGGGGACGACGAGGATGTAGTGCGGGAGAGGAAGGAAGGACGAGCGATGACAGCGGCGGGGCCCGCACTGCTTGTCACACAGGCCAAGCCCCCACACCCTCCCCGAGCTGCGGCGCTAGAGCCCGGCCTCTTCCGCCGACGTCTCCTCCCATTAGACATTACTGCGCATGCTCTGTAGGGAACTACTTCCGGTGGCCAGAGGTCACCGCCTGGCGCCATGATAACACGTGCGACAGACTAGCGTCCTGGCAGGTCATGCCGGCAGCCGCCATTTTACCGCAGGGCAACAGGCGGAAGGGGGCGGGGTCAAGTGAACTTCTGACACGTGAGGAGAAGGTTGAGACTACAATGGAGGGAGTTGGAGAAAGTTCACTCTGCGGAGTCAGCCATGAGGGGAGGGGAGGGGGGAATCCTCCTGCTTTTCAGTTGATTTGTTAAAATCATGTGATTACAATGAAAACACGTTTTTGATTGAGGATGCAGCTATATATTTTTAGTTTTTTGCTTTCCCTCTTTCACAATAATCGGAACTTTAATACATTGATAAACTTTTCTAAGCAGAGTGAAATGGAAAAAGAATTGTGATGCAACGCTGCAACAAAAATAGCGCAACTGTAATCTGCGGCTCCGTATGATTGCAGCACATTTATTAGTCTCTTCTGTTGGACTGATTTAAAAAAATAAAACACTGTATATCCTCCCTCCATAAGAGGACATCCTAACCTGGGAGAAAGTTAGTGCATCCTAGAAAGGGACCATGCCGCAATGGTGCTCCCCGCCTCCCTCCATCAGCTTCCTCCTGCCGCACCACGCCGCTGTTATGGAGCGCTGCTCCTGCTGTGGAAGACAACGGAAAGGAGTTAAAGCAGCTTCACTCCGGCGATCTCCCGCCAGAAAAGCGTGTCAACATCATGTTTTTCTTCACACGACTTTTGAGCGTTAGCGATTTTCTTGCGCATTTTTGTTTTGCGGTTTTCTAGCTGGAAAGACCAGACATTCTAATACTAAAAGCGCATCACACGAAAATCAAAAATATTTGTGCCTTGCGATGCCATAAAACAAAGGCTCCATAGGGAAACATGGGGGGAGCGAAACGCAGAAAGATGGGGCACACCGCAATCTTTTTTTCTTGCAACATTGCATGAGTGAAAACATCACAAATGTGAAGTGAAGCACGGGTTTCATAATTCTGCACTTTCACTCACTCTCGCAATTATGTGAAAACCGCACAATTTTATCGCCCATGTAATACTGGCCTTATAGCGGCCCTCCGTCACCCTGGACTGTCCCGGCACCTCTGACCGCCATGTTTCTCTGTCAGTAGTCGTCCGGGGCGCGTTCGTTGTGGGACGACCGGTTGTTTCTATTGGTACCACTTTGGTGCACAAATATATAGATTTTTGATAGATTTTGCAACACGCAGAAAATAGAACCCATTGATCTTCCTTCTGTTCAGCATAGAGCGGGACAGAACGGACGGGTGGAAGGAGGAGACCGTAATCTCACCTGTTCTTTAGGCCGGCCCACATGAGCGTATGCCTGTAACGAAGTGTTTTACCGCTGGTGATTCGCCATGTATGGCAGCAGTGTTGCTCTGCGTGTTACGGCGTATCTCACACGCTGTCATGTGACTTTTTTTTTATAGCTCTATCGCACATATGCAATGTACTTGCTTATGTACAGCATTTAATACTCCTCCATAGAGAACAAGGAGGTTTTTTTTTTGCGTGTAACGTAGTAAAATAGAACATTCCGCATTGTTTTTTAGACGCAAGTCTGAATGGATCAATGAAAATCAATGTACTTCCATTGACTCCATTCGGCGTGCAATACGCTCGTGTGCGCCCGGCCTAAAACATTGGTAGAACTAGGAGCAAGAAGGCTTTTTACTATTTATTTTTCTAGTTCCTGAGATCTCCAAGCAGAATTTACTAGCTGAATGCGCCCGCACATGCCCTTCGCACACCTCCTCTCTGTCCTAGTTTCTCTTCTGTATATTATAGAGACATGAAAATTAAAGACCTGTTAACCCCTTAGTGATGAAGCGTTTTTCCTTTTTCGTTTTTTCCTCCCCCCTTTTAAAAAGTCGTGACTCCTTTATTTATCCATCAACGTCGCTGTGTGCGGGCTTGTTTTTGCGGTCCGAGTTGTATTTTTCCATGGTGCTATATAATGTACCATATAATGTACTGGAAAACTTTTACAAAATTCTAAGTGCAGAGAAATAGAAAAAAATGAAATTCTGTCATCTTTCGGTACGTCTTGTATTTACGGCGTACACAGTGCACCAGCAATGACCCGATAACTTTATTCTATGGGTCGGTACTGGAGATGAGCGAACCTACTCGGCCACGCCCCTTTTTCGCCCGAGCGCCGCGATTTTGGAGTACTTTCGTACTCGGGTGAAAAGATTCGGGGGGCGCCGTGGGTGAGTGGGGGGTTGCAGCGGGGAGTGGGGGGGGGGGGAGAGAGAGAGGGCTCCCCCCTGTTCCCCGCTGCAACCCCCTGCTCCGCCACGCCTCCCCTCGCCCCCCCGGCGCCCCCGAATCTTTTCACCCGAGTACGGAAGTACTCGAAAATCGCGGTGCTCGATCAAGTAATTACTCGAAACGAGTAGGTTCGCTCATCTCTAGTCGGTACGATTACTACGATATTAAAGTTATATAGTTTTTTTGTTTTTGCTGTACTATTTGTATTTTTTTCGAAGATATTCAATTTTTTTAAAAAAAATTTCTGACGCCATCTTCTGCACGCAATTGCTTTTTTAATTTTTGCCGTCAACATAGTTGTGCCAAGGCTTATTGTTTGCGGGATGTCCTGTAGTTTGCGTTAGTACCATTTTGGAATACGTACAGCTTTTTGATTGCTTTTTATTGCATTTTTTCTTGGAGACAGAATGACCAAAAAAAAGCAAATTTCTGGCATTCTTTTTTTTTCTTTCTGAAGACGTTGATCGTACGGGGTAAATAATGCATTCGTTTGATAAATTTTACTTTTACGGACGCAGCGATACAAAATATGTACTTTTGTTTTCTTGTTTAGATTCTTTTATTATTAACATGGCAAAAGGGTTTTTATTTAACTTTTACTTTTTTTTTTAATAATTAGTAAAACTTTATTGATCTTATTTTTAGTTTTTTTTTCTAGTCCCCACGGGCATGGCTTTCAGAAGGCCCCTGGGTGCCATGACACCTGCACGGCTCCCTTCGATCTCAACGTTCAAGGAATTTAAATGCCGCTGTCAGAATTAACAGTGGCATTTAAAGGGTTAACGGATCCGATGAGCCACACGTTGTATGGAGGGAGATTACCCCCTGCGATCTCCCTGCATACATGTCCTGTAGCTGCAGGACGTAAAAATGCTATATGCCGGTCACTAAGGGGTTAAGTTAGCCTAACTTTTTACCTGTCGAATCCAAAGCAAGCAACTCTATGAATCCATTGTTCCAATTTTGGAACACTGGCAGACAAAAGGTTACACTGTACCTCCAATTATAAAAAAAAAACTTTCCATCTAACTACCAAAAAATACCTCCTCTCCTCCTACTGCCTCCTGCACTGATTACTCACTCTCAAGTCACTGCTAAAATAACTTAACTGAGAGATCAGGTTATCAGGCGGGGAGGTAGTTGCAGAGAGATGAGAAAGAGACACACTGAGCTTGTGTTGCAGCTTTTGGTAAGTGTTTTATCGCACCGTAGACCTGGCTTCCCAGCTACACTGATTATATCTGCCTTGTAAGGCCTCCATGCTGCTGCTTTTAAGGCTCCATTCACACGGGTCAGTTCGGTTGCAATAAAAACCGGCTATGTTTTGCCGGTACTAAAGAGGACCTGCTTCCAATGGCATAGAGTAGGGGTTGCAGGGATCACAATTGCGACCGGACCCCTAGGCAAGGGGGTCCAGAGATCCCCTTCACCATAAACATCGCTGGACTTGCCAAACCCCACGTGCGCCCTATCTGGCCAAGCAGTAGGAACACAGCCATCCTGACTGAGCAAACAGTAGTGCTGCAACTCACAATGCCTGTCGCCGGGTCATGTGGTCAGATATTAGAACAAAGCCTTCTCCTGTTCACTAGGCACTCTAAGCACCAGACATCAGGAGAAGGGGGAGGAGTCTTCTATGCTCTGACCGCATAACCACATTACCGGGCCGACAGGCACAGTGACTGCTGAATCATTAAGGGTCTGTGCTCTTACTGTTCGGCTTGACGGGGGGGGGGGGGAGACATTAAAGGGCTTTAGCGAGGATTCAAAGATAAAGTTTTAGATGCTTCACAAGGTAATAACGTGTCATTTTTAGAGATGAGTGAGCACGCTCGGTTAAGGCAGTTACTCGAGTGAGCATCGCTCTTCTCGAGTAACTGCATACTTGTCCGAGCAGATTGGGGATGGGGGAGGGGGGTGGCGGGGGTTGGTGGGAGAGAGAGAGATCTCTCTCACTCTCCCCTCCGCTCTCCCCCCGAATCTGCTACAACGAGTATGCAGTTACTCGAGTAGAGCAATGCTCGCTCGAGTAACTGCCTTAACCGAGCATGCTCGCTCATCTCTGGTAATTTTGTAATAAAATGCTATAACTTGTTTTACAAAGCTTCAGGGATATTGCTTTGTACCGGTCTTCTTTTCTCCTTATCTGTGCTGCATATGGTCTGGACAGCTTGCCATTGGACATGTGCAGTACAGATTTTTCTACACTGTCACTAGGCGATGATGCAAAATCTGCGACCTGTCCACAATATTAATTGCGCACGGGCCGCAGGTCGGACGGCTTCCATTGATTTCACTAAAATAGATCATCCTGAGATTTTTCCTCCATGAGTACAAAATCACAATTAATTTCTGCTCGTGATCAGGAAAATGTAGTTTTTGCACTCCCCGGTGGCCATTTTAAGTAACAATGTGGAAATCTGAAGCTGGCTGGAAAGTAGCGGTGGAGCATGTTGGCAAAAAATGTACTGCATTTCAGTTTGATTTGCTATCACCACAGCTCTTCAGGTAGTAACGTCTGCAGCGGAGCCCAACAAGTTTTATAGCATTGTAGATAATGTGATATGTCGTGACGCCAGTGCCATGTAGCACAATAGTTAGGTGTGAAGAGTCAGTAATACACGGAGGCCAGTGTTTATGGAAATATTAAAATAAACTTTTTTTACTGTAATTTCATTAGCGCTAGCAAAACAGCATTTGTCTCAGTGTGAGGTGAAACTAGGCAGCTATTCTCCACAAACATTAGACTGGCAGATCAAATAATTTGCATGGAGGATGGCTGAGGATATTTTGGAGAGATGAGGCAGCAATATCACCATTTATATACCGTGGGCTTCTGTCACTTCTGGGCCGTCACTAGGCCTCTGTCTCTTCTGCGCCGTCACCTGGCCTCCATCTCTTTTGGGTCGTCACCTGGCCTCCGTTTCTTTTGGGCCGTCACCTGGCCTCCGTCCCTTCTTGGCCGGCAATAAGTCTCCATCCCTTCTGGGCCGGCAATAGGCCTCCGTCCCTTCTGGGCCGGCAATAGGCCTCCGTCCCTTCTGGGCCGGCAATAGGCCTCCATCCATTTTGGGCCTGCAATAGGCCTCCGTCCCTTCTGGGCCGGCAATAGGCCTCAGTCTCTTCTGGGCCGTCACTAGGCCTCCGTCACTAGGCCTCCGTCACTACTGGGTCCTCTCCCAGCTATCAGGTGGCTTTACACTTTATCTTGCATGTACATAATAATAATAATAATAATCTTTATTTGTATAGCGCCAACTTATTCCGCAGCGCTTAGTCACAGCAGGGGAGTACTGTTTAAAGAAGGGCTTTGGTCCTTCCCTATCTGAAGCTCTCACCCACTCCACTATTTGTCTCACGTCATCTTCTCAGTCCGCCATAGCTCTCTGCCGGCTCCTCTCTATCTTAGCGATGTATCACGCTAACCCACTGCTCTGCACTCACTGACTCTCTCCTTCGACTGACTAAAGTCCACTGCTCTCTCCAACCACCCTCTCGAAACTAAACTGCCACTTCCTTTTGTGTCCTCCTGCGTGGCCTCTGGCGCTGTTTTAGCAATGCGCGAACCAATCATGGCCTGCTTCTCAACTGTCACCCCACTGTCAGATAGCCAATACTATTCTTAAACTCTCCAGAGTTGTGGCCAATTGGATACAACCTCAGGTCTCCGCTATGAGCCTGCTTACAGGAAGTTACAGGCTGCTGCAGCCAGTTACAGACCTCAGCCATCTGACCTGACGTCTGTGATTGGATGCAGTAGCCTGTGACATCTCGTAAACCCGTTAACTTCACTCTGTCAACACAGACCTGGCAGTGAGAATGGAGCTGCGGGGAGCCAGGAAAGGTAAGTATAGAATTGTTTTATACATAAGAAACATGAATTTTAAACACATTAATTCAGACAGCACCTCTCAGAGGCACAAAGGGACCATTATTACTTTGTAAGATTAGAGGGAAATTATTACTTTTCTGAGGCACAAAGAGGGCACTATTACTTTGTAGGGGATACAGAAGGGAATTATTATTAAGTGGGACATAATGGGGTGTTACTACAGGATGGAGGCACAAGGTAAGCATTCCGGGGGAATTATTGTATAGGAGTACTATTACTTTGTGCAGTACACGAGGGAGTACTTTTATTGTGGGAGACACTGTGGGCGGCATTGGGGTTAGCAGTAGGCTGGGGAAATGTGCAGAGATGATTCATAGCTTTAAGAAATCTTCATGGTGGTCTGGGGCAGGTGGAGAAGAAAAGACAAAGTGGCCGAGATACCAATCAGAGGAGCCATCACTTGTGATCAGTGGAGGTAATTGTGCTGTAATCACTCAGCCACTGTACCTAGGTTGTTTTATAAATGTTTTCTTATAGATATGCTGTCTGAAATATATAAAACAAATGTGTGCAATTATCTTCTGGGGCAGGCCGCGAGCAGTAGTCATGGAGAATAACAGTAAGGAAGTGAACAGAACGTTTGCCCTAGGGCCCATGAGCCTTTAGCTACGCTCCTGGGTCAGAGCTTAGAATGACTCCTCCCCTTCTCCTGATGTCTGGTGCATAGAGCACATAGTAAACATGACAAGGGGGAGGGGTTATGTATGCTCTGACCACAAAACCTGGGCAAAGGGCAGCATGAGTGCAGCACTGCTGTTTGCTGGATCAGGAAGGCTTGGGTAATTGGGAGGCGGCGAACCCAGTGATGTGGTTAGGGAGGCCTCTGGGCTAAGGGGCCTGGTCACAACTGCGACTCCTATTTTTATGCCACTGACCACCAGCCTGACCGGGTATCGTATACAGGGCTATATTTACCACTTCTACGATGTATATACATATAAAGAAATAGCCGTCTATGATGGTCCAGTTCTAACGTCACAAATAATGTATTTACTTCCTTTCATATGACAGCCGGCGTGTCATGCGCTGTACTGCTCATGCGTGCTGGCGTGTCATGCGGGAGTTGCACAGCGGATCCGGAGGCGAGTATGGGGTCTTTGGGGGGGCACTGTGACGGACTCCGCCGCGGTATTCCGCTTGTGGAGTCCGTCACAGCCGTGGGCATGAGTCCTAAGAGGACCAACATTTTAACTGTGAGCTCACCATGAAGTTACATATTCTCTCCATATGTACAAATAAACAAAAGTTGACATTTGAGGGATTTTTTTGTAAACAAAACATTAAAAACAACTATAGTGCAGAGTAGGTTCTGACATGCACCTCACTATTCATCATCAAAATCACCCACAATGTCATTTACATAAGTCTCCCCATCATAGAGCTCCTCCTTATGGTGCCCTTCTTCAAACTAATCACAACCAGCCCCCTTTTTCTTTCTTAGTGTGTTTTTAGACGGAGCAATTTATCAGAGTTCGCTCATTCAGCCTGGTTATACCGGCAGATAAACCGTTCACTCACAAACATTTCAGAAGTTTTCAAACAGCATTTTAATAGATTGGGCAATATCAAATATGTTTATTGTTTTCCGCTTTGATTTTCTTATACTAAAAATTGGAGGACATTTTTTAAAACTTTTAATATTTGGTAACAATAAATCTTTAATTTAAAGGGGTTGTCCCGCGATAGCAAGTGGGGTTATACACTTCTGTATGGCCATATTAATGTACTTTGTAATATACATCGTGCATTAAATATGAGCCATACAGAAGTTATTCACTTACCTGCTCCGTTGCAAGGGGGCGGAGCCAAAACGCCGCTGCTACTGGTCTGAGCCGAAGGGAAAAGACCCATCTGCGCAAGCGCGTCTAATTGGGCGATTAGATGCTGAAGTTAGACGGCACCATGACGACGGGGACGCTAGCAAAGGAGCAGGTAAGTGAATAACTTCTGTATGGCTCATATTTAATGCACGATGTATATTACAAAGTGCATTAATATGGTCATACAGAAGTGCTGAACCCCACTTGCTGCCGCGGGACAACCCCTTTAATATACAGCAATATTTTAGTGTTGCAGCGTATTGTACTTTTACCTGCAGCCTATTAAGCTCTGCCGCAGTCAGGGGTTAATAAGCTGAAATCCATGTCAGGCCTGGGACCTTTTACTAGGCTCTAGGCTGCCATGGCAAATGAACAGCTGATCACATCGCGGGGTGGTGAGGCCATTCAGGGAACAAAGGGCCCTCCTACCTCTGTCACGCCAGTACCGACCACAGTATTTAAAGTGTTAACAGACCATATCGGAGTTCTCTCTGATCCTGTCTGCTTTTGGGTGTCAGCTGTATTTACAGCCGCCTCCTGCTGTATATGACACACACTCAGCTTCTGCACTCACTTCATATAAACCCTGTGTCAGGGCCCTAACCTCGACCTCCAGTTGGTGGCTTTCTCCAGTGAGCTATCCAGTTTGCTAAACAAACTTCGCTGCATAACCTTCTTGTCCCTAGCTCCTGATCTAGTTCCCTGTCTTGGCTCCACCCTGCTCCTGATTGGACGTCCTATAAAAGCCTTGCCCTGCCACTCTGTCCTTGTGTAACTATTCTGCTCCCCAGTATTAATTGATCAGCTCCACTTCTGCCTGCTCCTTGGCTGTTTTGTCAAGACCTCCTGATACCAACTTCTAGCTTTCCATCTGACTACGTTACCCGCCTCATCCCTTTGTACTGCAAACAGAGACTCCACGTTGCCGACTCCTGGCTTGTCCCCGATTACCCTCCAGATCTGCAGCTATTAGACCTGAGGCTCCAACCCAGTGCCCGAAACTGCTACGGATATCAGGAAGGGGTTGGTACTACTTAGTCCAATAGATCAAGGGCTCTAAAGCTTCTCCTAACGGAGTAGTGTGTGTTGTACCATTATTTGTGTTTTTTCCACCCCTTGATGAATGGGACTGATTTGCAATACCAGGCCGCTCTACAATGTATGGCGCTGTGTCTGGTATGGACTGAAATGACAGCAGCGTTCACCCCAGTGCCAGTCATTTCAATCAGCTGATTGGTGGGGATCCCGAGTGACGGACTCACAGTGATCAACTACTGATGACCCATCCTGAGGAGTGTAGTGCTGGAGAAGCCCTTTAATGTGTTTTTATCTGTGGGGAGTCTTCTTTCAAGTTCTTTTCTTTTCTACTTTTTTATTATCATGTCTCCTGAAATGTCTTTCTGCATTTTCCCCTGAAGACAACTTTATATACTTTTACAGTATTTACAGTTATTCCTGACGGCTGTCACTTTCAGAGATAGCAGAGGTCACACGGCGTGATCACAGAGCAAACAGAAGCAATGGTGTTGGCGCTTCCTCTGTTGCATAGTCTATCTACAAACAGTGATGGCAGAAGCCATGTACCTTTAGTTTCTTTCTTCGCTTTACTACTATCTCGGATTCCTTACAATATATATCAGCCCCGGTCCCAGCAAATGTTACATGACTACATTTCTTTTTTTGCAGTGCTGAAGAAGTACTAAGGCTGGCGGTGCATGAATGGGTCAGAGTCCGCAGTGGAATCTGGCTGTGTGCCCGGCCGACGTCCACGCGTACCTTTAAATATCTGTATTTCCGAAGGTCTGGATGGCTCGCTGTGGGACATGCGTAGTACAGATTTTTTTTAAAATCTGTGTTTTTCCTGTGCCGTCGCAATGTTAATTGCGGATGGGCCGTGGGTTGGACGGCTTCCATTGACTTCAATAGAAGCTGTCCGTGCAGAAGCCACACGAAAATAGAACATGCTGTGATTTTTCCTCTGCTCACGAAAATCACAATGCTTTTCCGCGAGTGTGTGGGACAAAGCGATTTTGCATTGCATGTTCCGAACGGTATTTACTGCGGATCCACGGAGCGAACGCAGACTGTGGATTCCGCAATTCAAATCAGTTTGTGTGCCTCCGGCCAATTAGTAAACTATAGCTACTGCACTATAGGGGGATAATCAGAAGAGGAAGCCCACCGTATACAATTTACCTGTTATTTGTAAGAAAAAGTTCCATTTGTCATTGGTGCTCTGAATGTGTCTGAAGTTTTAAGCTGATGTGTTTTACTCATTCTTAACCCCTTAATGACGCGGCCCCTTTCCCCCCCCATTTTCGTTTTTTCCTCCCCCTTTAAAAAAAATCATAATTCCTTTATTTATCCATTGACGTCGCTGTATGAAGGCTTGTTTTTTGAGGGACGAGTTGTATTTTTCAATGGTGCTATTTAAAGTACCATATAATTACTGAAAAACTTAGAATTTTTTTTTAAGTGGAGTAAAATGAAAAAAAAAAAAAAAGACGACATTCCACCATCTTTCAATGCGTCTAGTTTTTACGGCGCACAAAGTGCAACAAAAATAACATGATAAGTTTATTCTATAGGTCAGTACGATTACTACGATACCAAACTTGTATAGTTTTTTTTTTTTACTGTACTACACTTTTTTTTCAAAGACATTTCATTTTTTAAAATTATTTTCTGCCGCCATCTTGTGCGCGCAATAACTTTTTTATTTTTCCATTGACGTAATTGAGCGAGGGCTCATTTTTTGCGGTATGTCCTGTAGTTTCCGTTAGTACCAATTCGGAATACATACGACTTTTTGATCACTTTTTATTGCGTTTTTTCGGGAAGACAGGGTAACTGAAAAAGTGCATTTCTGGCGTTCTTTCTTTTTTTTTTTCTCACCATGTGGGGTGAATAATGCGCCACTTTGATAGATCAGACTTTTACAGACACGGCAATACCGAATATGTATTTTTCCTTCATTATTTAGATTTTTTATTATAGATATGACAAAAGGGGGGCGATTTCAACTTTTATTACTTTTTTTTTTAGAATTAATAAAACTTTATTGATTTTTTTTTTTTTACTTGGGGGACTACAGTATGAGATGCTTTGATCGCTCCTGCAGTATGACATAATGCTATAGCATTACAGCGTACTGCATTCTGACAGGCAGCCTATCAAGCCACCCCATGGGGATGGCTTGACGGCAGTCGCCCAAGGCAGCCCTGGAGCCTTTCAGAAGGCCCCCGGCTGCCATGACACCTGCACGGCTCCCCTGATCTCAGCCCGGGGGGGCCGTGCGGGACCCCTGAACATCGTTTGAGGGAGTTAAATGCCGCTGTCAGAATTGACAGCGGCATTTAAAGGATTAATAGTCGTGATCAGCCGTACTGCTGTTTGCAGCTATTGCCCATGGGTGTCAGCTGTAATAAATAGCTGACGCCCGCCCGCCACGCGACCTCTCTTCATACATTCCCAGACGCTCCAGGACATAAATGTGCGCCCTGGAGCGGGAAGGTGTTAAATTATCAGCATCCTTAAAACAACCCCCCCTGGCCTGGAGAAACAAAGATGGTTGAACCACTTCTCAGACTACCTGGTGCACAGTCTATTGGTAGTCTAAGACACTATATGCTCCTCTGACTGGCCAGCATTGCACATGTGGGTAGTGCTGGTCAATCAGAGCAGGTGTATTGTCTTAGACTAATGATGTATACTAATGCAAAATGTGCTTTAGGTAGTCTGAGAAGCTGGTGCGGCCATCTTTGTTTGTCCAGGTGGAGGGTCGCTTTAAAGGGAACTGATCATCAGGTTCGGGCAGCATGAACAGATATGTACAGCATATCTGTATATATTTTGATCTGAAATGCTGCAGAGTTTCAGAATAAACATACATTGAAGCATGACTTGGAAGGGAGCTAGAGCGGAGCTTTAACCCTTTCCAATCCAATTTGTACCCTGGTTTTCCCAGGGGGCTTACTCTTTTTCTGCTGGTATACAAAAGCGCTATCTGCTGGCTAAAGCTAGTACTGCATGAGGTGACACGTTATATGGGCTCCGACAGCAAAGAGGCTGGCAATATACAGTAAGAGAACCCCGACGGACGTCTTCCAACATCGGAGCTGTACAGCCTTAAATCATAATGTCTTCAGAGGTCAGACAGTGGATTGGAAAGGGTTAAGTCGAAAGGGCAGGCGGCACCAACCTATCTCCGCCTGCATCATACATCAGGCCTGCTCTCTCCCTTTTGTGTATAGCGAGAGAGCTGTTAGTCCGCATGATGGAGGAGGTGAGAGGCCAGAACAGCCCGCCTCATTGACTCGAAGCTCCGTTCCAGATCCCTTCCGAGAGTCATACTTCAAAGTAAGTTTTATTTTGAAATGTCACAGCTTTTCAGAATTAAACATACACGCACTGTATATACCTGTGTGGGGGTCATGCTGAACGTAATGACAGGTTCCCTTTAAAACCATTATACTTAGATAACATCATTCTTAAAGGGGTTCTGCCAGTAAAATAAAAAAATGTATACTCACCTGCATCCTGCCCTGCACCCCTGTAGAGTGAAAGAAAAAAATAACTCACCTAATACTGTTGTTCTCTCTCCTCTGTTTACCTGCCTCGTGCAGGGTCAGCTCCAGCGGCTCCTGCGTGCTCTCGCCATCCTGGCCGCGTCTAACCTCTGCGGTCCAAAGAGAGTTGACGGTGAGTGCGCATGCGCGCTGGGAAGGGTGACGCATGCACTCGCCGTTTACTCTCTGAGGATAGCAGAAGTTAGATGCGGCCAGCCATTCAGTGGGCGACGTGTCACTTTTGCAGTACTTGCCGCCCTGCAATCGGACAGCTGCCAGAGAGAAAGAAGAGGAGCAGCAGCCTCCTGATGACCGGCCCCGACGGCACAGGTGAGTATAGTTTTTTTGTTTTTTAAATCATATTGGTATTTAGAAAGCCATAGAAAAAAAATAACAATCATCAGATACAACAATTGCTGCATTGTGTATGAATATATATTTTGTCTATTAGAAAAACTGTCACCGTTTTCAAGCCTGAGGGTACTTTTTTGGGATGATTGTCAGGCACATAAGTGCACAGCAGAATCCTAGACTGGTAGAGTTGGAAGGGACCTCCAGGGACATCGGGACCAACCCCCTACTCAGTGCAGGATTCACTAAATCATCCCAGATAGATGTCTGTCTAGCCTCTGTTTAAACACTTCCATTGAAGGAGAACTCCCCACCTCCCGTGGTAACCTATTCCACTAGTTGATACCCCTTACTGTCTAATATCTAATCTATGTCTCCTCCCTTTCAGTTTCATCCCATTGCTTCTAGTCTTTCCTTGTACAAATGAGAATGGGGCTGATCCCTCTGCACTGTGACAGCCCTTCAGATATTTATAGACAGCTATTAAAGGGGTTGTCCCGCGCCGAAACGGGTTTTTTTTTTTCAACCCCCCCCCTGTTCGGCGCGAGACAACCCCGATGCAGGGGTTAAAAAAGAACACCGCACAGCGCTTACCTGAATCCCCGCGCTCCGGTGACTTCTTACTTACCTGCTGAAGATGGCCGCCGGGATCTTCTTCCTCGGTGGACCGCAGGGCTTCTGTGTGGTCCATTGCCGATTCCAGCCTCCTGATTGGCTGGAATCGGCACGTGACGGGGCGGAGCTACACGGAGCCCCATTGAGAAAAGAAGAAGACCCGGACTGCGCAAGCGCGTCTAATTTGGCGATTAGACGCTAAAAATTAGACGGGCACCATGGAGACGAGGACGCTAGCAACGGAGCAGGTAAGTGAAAGCTTCTGATAACTTCTGTATGGCTCATAATTAATGCACAATGTACATTACAAAGTGCATTAATATGGCCATACAGAAGTGTATAGACCCACTTGCTTTCGCGGGACAACCCCTTTAAGACGCAACTCAGCCTTTTTTTTTTTGCAAGCTAAACATTCCCAGATCCTTTAACCCAGTGTTCCCCAACTCCAGTCCTCAGGGACCGCCAACAGGTCATGTTTTCAGGATTTCCTCAGTGTTGCACAGGTGATGTAATTATTGCCGGAGCCTCAGACATTGCCACAGCTGTTCTTGCCATAGGATATCCTGAAAACATGACCTGTTGGTGGTCCCTGAGGACTGGAGTTGGGGACCGCTGCTTTAACCGTTCCTCATAGGACATGATTTGCAGACTGCTCATCATCCTGCTAACTCTTCTCTAAACTTGCTCCAGTTTGTCTATGTGTTTTTTAAATTGGGATGCCCAGAACTGGACACAGTTTTTCCAGATGAGGTCTGACTAAGGTGGGATTTCCCACAGAATTTTCGCCCGTGCCCGCCTGCATATGATTGCATTACAAAACACAATCCTATGCAGACGGCTGCGATTCATCCGCGTGAAAATACATGCAGAAAACAAACTGCGGCATGCCGCGGGAGCAGGTGAGAGCCGCACTGGTCCCTGCAGGGACGCAGGTCGGATTCTGCTACGCGAATTCTCGCAGGGGATCCGACACGGCCGTCTGCAGGCGGCCTAAGGAAGAGTAGAGGGGGATAATTACCTTGTCCTAATGCTTATCTTAATACATCCCAAAATTGTGTTTGTTTGGTTTTTTTTGCTGCTGCATCACACTGTTTATTCATGTTCAGTCTGTGATCTATTAATCTACCTGTATTCTTCACATGTGCTGCTGCTGAGCCCAATTCCTCCTATTTTGTATGTACTTTTTTCATTTTGCTTGCCTGGATGTAGGACCTTGCATTTCTCCTTGTTAAATACCATTCTGTTAGTCGTCGCCCGCCTCCATTCACTGATCCATCCAGAGATCTCTTTCGGCCATCCGCCTGCATTCACTGTAAAGAAGCAGTTGCTCAAAGATGAGTGATTTCCTGTTGACAGTAAGCCAGAATTCACTCACTAGTCGCTTTGTTTCAGCGAGCTAAAATGAAGCGATTAATGAACGATTTCTTGCTCAGTATCCTGTCAGGTCATGAGTTTACATGGGACAAATACCAGTCAAAATTGCTTGTTTCAGCAATTTTTGAGATGAGAGTTGGTCCAAGGCAAAGTACTCTCACACATATATTTTCTTTAACTTTTTTATATGGTTCATACAAATAGTGAGAGTTCTCTATTAGAGATGAGCGAGCGTACTTGGAAAAGCACTACTCGCTCGAGTAATGTGCTTTATCCGAGTATCGCTGTGCTCGGGTCTGAAGATTCGGGTGCCGCTGCGGCTGACAGGTGAGTCGCAGCGGGGAGCAGGGGAGAGCGGGCGGGAGAGAAAGAACTTACCTCCGTTCCTCCCCGCTCTCCCCTGCAGCTCCCCGCTCCGTGCCAGCACCCGAATCTTCAGACCCGAGCACAGCGATACTCGGATAAAGCAAATTACTCGAGCGAGTAGTGCTTTTCCGAGTACGCTCGCTCATCTCTAGTCTCTATTAATATTCATGTTGTGCTCAACAACCTGGCCTGCACTAGTGGCATAGATGAATCCTTCTAACTGCTTGATGGAGCCAATGTTTCATGGAGTGCTAAAGAACGTTATGTGCTGAAAATTCTATAAATTGTTTAAAAAAATGGGTCCTGTGAAGACCACAATAACCAGGGACATCATTTTTGAACTGCGAACATCATCTGGCTACATAAGACCAGGTAGGTGCAAATATATGGTCTGTCTATTGAATTGAAGGGTCAAACATCCTGTTTGAGGAGCTATATGCTCTTCCTTGTCCATTTATTCCTAAACTATATGGAACTTGGTCAAAGAGTAAATCTGTCTTAAACGGCAGAGGCATTGGAGATGGATAGGATGGCTGTAGGAGTAAAGGAGGAGACCATTGACTTTCTTCGGTTGTTCTTTAACCAATTTCCTAATAATTGTAAGAAAACGTCTTTCAGCCTTTTTTATAGTACAGATTGTTACAAAGTCGTAATGTCAGTGCAGAGACACGAAATTCAGTAGAGATGATAATACATTTTATTGTCACCATTTCTTTTTAACGGAAAATGATGGGTTCATTAACCAGTGAGACCTAATAGACCGTAATCAGTTGTATGTATGATAATTAGAGATGAGCGAGTATACTCGCTAAGGCACATTACTCGAGCGAGTAGTGCCTTAGCCGAGTATCTCTCCGCTCGTCTCTAAAGATTCGGGGGCCAGCGCCGGTGACAGGTGAGTTGCGGCGGGGAGCAGGGGGGTTGGGGGGGGGGGGAGGGAGAGTTAGATCTCCCCTTCGTTCCTCCCCGCTCTCCCCCGCCGGCCCTCGAATCCTTAGAGACGAGCGGGGACATACGCGGCTAAGGCACTACTCGCTCGAGTAATGTGCCTTAGCGAGTATACTCGCTCATCTCTAATGCTAATCTCTTGGGTGCATATTTGGACTGGAGCACATGCCTCTAATCCCCATTACAGGCCATGTTCCCAGCATATCTTTACTGCAGGTTGTTGGATATTTTTTAGGCCTCTTTACAAAAGACAGAGCTTTGTGCTTAATTTCCTGGGACCCCGTTAATAGCAGTCATGTTATAAGTGTATGAAGAATTAGGGTCCTATAAGTGCAGATCACAATGATCCAGGAAGACAAAGAAATTGCGGTTAATTGCCTGGGATTTTATTACTACCAACCCTGGTAGAAATTTGTGAAGAAAATGGATTCTGTAGGTGGAGACCACAATAGCCAAGGATAGTTCCAGGTGGTCCTTTATAGGCCTATTTTCAGAAGACAGAGCCATTGTGCTTAAGTTCCTGGGACTCCATTAATACCAGACTATATCATATTTGACTTATAGGTGAGGATCACAATAGCTAGGGACATCACTTCTGATCTGCTAGCAACATCTGGATGCAGAAGACCAGGTAAGTGCACAGATTTGGTCTAAATGTATCTTGAGTCGATTGGTCTAAGAATTGGGTTTGAGAAGCTATTTGCACTTTGTCATTTTTTCTTCTAAACTATATGGAGATTGGTTAAAGAGTAAATCTGTCTTCTAGGACAGCTAGTCCCCTAATTTTGGAGATAGATTGAATGGCTATAGGGATAAAGAAGGCGGCCATTGTTGTTTTTTTTTCACGTCTTATTTAACCAATTTCCTAATAATTTAAGAAAAAAAAAGCAAACCCTACTTTTTTTTATAGTACAGATTTTCATGAAATTACAAGGTCTCCATGCAGAGACACTGAGTTTCTGTAGATATTGTAATCCATACATCTTCACTTTGGGGTTCATGTTCACTGGCATATTTCTGTGTTCTTGGGAATGTTTATTTGTATTCAATTCTACAGTGTGAACTGTTAATCAAGGGGATGTCTGGTTAAAAACTAACTTTCAAAATTAGATCCAAATGAGTGAAAAGAATTAAACAAATGATACTTACCCATCCTCAGCCTTAGCACTGCAGCCCCATGATTCTCCTGGATTTTGTTGACTGCACAAGTCAGGTGACTTCAGCTGCCTATCAGAAACCACAATCTCTGACACCAGAAGAATGGGTGGTGAAGCGGTGGCCTCTGGCAGGCAGCGGTCACATGACTTCCACTGTCACAGGGCTACAGCGCTGGATCATTGGGGCTGAGAACAAGTACAGTTTGTTTTATGGTTTTCATCCGTTTAGTTCTCATTTTAAACGCTTTTAGACGGTCAACCCCTTTAAGATGATTTTCATATCAAATCTCCACATTATCATGGGGTTTGTTCTTATGAAATGAGTATTTAGTATATCCATACATATGCAAAAAGTTTAACTTATTATGGAGAGACAGACTTTTCATGATCTATTCTTATGTGTTTTCTTCTACAGCCAGGATTGACCATCTAGGGAGGGGGAAGGTTTCACCAGTGTTCAGGCAATGACTCAAGACGCACACTGGGTTAGCAACGGATTTGCCAAGAACAGTCTCAGTGCATGGATTGGTGGTTGTTTTCATGAAATTCCAATAAAAATTTCCAGTCTTATATCCCGTGGAGCTACATTTGTCATGTTTTCAAAGTAATTCATGCGTAATTTAAGCGCCTGACAGTCGTCCCTGCGATTATCGCTCCTGTCCTTTCACACAGGAGTTATGATCGCTCGGTGAATGAAGGCGGAGAGAGTCGGCGATCTCTTCCGGCCGCCCGCCTCCATTCATAGTAAACAGACAGTCATTCAGAAATTAACGATTGCCTGTTTAAACAGGCAGATTCTCACAGATTTTTATCCCTGCACAAACTGGACGACGAAGGAGAAGCAAATGCGTAATTGTTGTGGCGGTTCTGGGATCTGTTCCTTCCTAGTAATCTGGTTCAGGTCTTGTATTTGGTTCTCTTCATCTTCTGGCTGTGGTGGGAGTGGTATTAGGTGAGACTTGCTTGGTTAAACTTGTGAGTAATTTGGAAGGACTATTTAACCCGACCTTGTGCTTCGCTCTTTGTTGTTTAATTCAGTCTCGCTCTGATGTGGTGGAAGTTAGAGGTTGGTGCTGGATCTCCTGGTTTCCTGATACTAAGCCAAGTACTGAAGTTACTATTGTTGATATCTTGTTCTCCATGGGTTTCTCCTCTCCCATGTAGGGTCTACTAGTGGCTTAGGTACATGGTCAGGTTCGCCATTGTTAGGGCGGGTTATCTGGATTTAGGCAGGTCCCTTTCCCGGGTAAAGGTGTATAGGGACAGTGTTTCCCTGGTGACAGTTTTCATTATTGTTTACCACAGTTTTGTGTGCACTTGCGGTCTGTTTGTTCACATCCCGTGAGTCTTTTAGGTTCGGATCCAGTGCGTCCCGATTAGACGTGACAGTTATTGTTCGTCATTCAGTCGCTGGCATCGATAATCATTCAGGTAAAAGGACCCTTACAGTAATATGGTCTAGTACTGACATACAATGTAGCCAAGATATTTAACTTACCTATAATACAGTGTACACCATTTTATTCAAATGAGGAATAAGAAATTGACACTTTAGTTTTCTTTTTTGTCCTAGATTTATTCATACCAAACAAGTATTCCACTCAGTATTTATAATCCCCCCCCCAACAATAATTTTGTATAGAACAACTTTTTTTACTACAGTGAAACTGTATATGATGGGTTACTGGTGACAAAGAAAAACTCTTCAGTCATGTTTGTTAAACATGTAACTCTACCACGGGATACTCACCAGTTGTTGGTTAAACAGGTATGTTATTAGCGTGTGATCTGCAATGATCCACAACACCGCTGAATTACTGGACAGTAAAGTGAAATATTACATACTTATGGACAATATTCCAAATAGCAGCTCTACAGAGAAGATGCATTTTCATGCTAAGACCAATGTTATAAATACAACATTACATACATGAGGCACTACATTAAAGTGTACCCATCACCTACACACAGTGGGGAAAGTCATTTCAAGCCATAATCTGCACTGAAAAGGACCAAAGCTGTTGGTAATTCTAATAACACTCAGAGATCTAGGAGGTTAGGGCCCTTTTACAAGGAATAATTATCGTTCAAGTAATCGTTGGGTCGTGCACAAGTGATCAATAATCGTTCAGTGTATACATGGCCAACAATTGAAGGACAAACAATAATTTGTTCGCTTAGGCTGCTGTTGCACAGCAGCTTTTCTCCCCTACAGGAGGAGCTATGCTGATTGCAGCCGGTACCTGGACATGTCAGTTCAGTAACTATAAGGAACCCAAGCACAGCTACAATCAGTGTTTCTCCCCCTATGTATATTTGCAGGGAAGCAATGCTGCTGTCCAATAGCGAGAAACTAATGTACGCAGAAACTGAACAATATACCGTTCCGTGCAAACAGGCAGTAATTCACTTATGAACGACTGCCTGGTTACTGTGAATGGAGGCGGTACGCTACGACCATTCAGCGATGCTTGTGCCTCTGTAAAAGCACAGTAACGACTATTGCTGGGATGAAATGTCAGGCATCTATTGCCCAACAGATCATCCTGTGCAAAAGCACCCGCCGGTGCTGTAAAAACACGTTAACGGCACACTAATCTAACGTTTGTGTGCCCGGATCAGACGGCACGGGCACGGCGCATACACACAGAGCCTGCAATGGTGTTGGGCCTCCCCTTCCTCAACCTCACAGTCTTACCTCCTCTCGTCCAGCTGTTTGCAATGGGAGAAGGCGGGATGGGGCGGAGCTAAGCTCCCATCCCATTCCCTTGTCCGTAGCCAGCAATGAGAGGGGGTATGGCTAAGCTCCACCCCCTCCCATTGCAAACAGCTGGAGGGGAGGAGAGAAGAGGGAGGGAGTTTTGCAGTCACGCTGCTAGACTCCCTCCCACCTCCCTTCTCTGGCCGCTGTCATTGGCTCCCATAGGAGCCTATGCAGCGGCCGACGTATTCCAGCCTAAAAGATAGTTCCAGGACTTTCTTTGTGGGCTGGCGTGAAAGAGCTTGGCGCTATATTGGCCCGGCCAGGCGCTTTCACGTCGCGGGAATACAGCCATGTGATCTGATTTATTGGAATCCAATGCAGCAGATCGTAACGTATATTGGCCGTCCGTGAAAACGGCGGCCAATATACGCTCATGTGAAAGAGGCCTTAATCTGATGTTTTAAGTCTGAAAAAGAAAGGATCAAGCAGCTTTGATTTTTTTATATTAGATCCTTGGTTTACCTGAAGATAAGCGGTTCCAGAGGTGTCTGACAGTAGTAGATCTCTCAATCTATTATAAATAATGTGGGAAGCGGTCTGCTGAATTACAGTTGAGTCACCAGCTATTTTATATCTATACCCAGTTTTAAGCCTAACAGATTCCATGTTTTACATGAGTAGGTGGCTTCCTATTTTTTGAATGTTATCGGAAGCCTAGTGAATGACAATAGACAGGGAGCTATACACAATATATTAAAGGTCCTGAACCCGCTGATTTTCGAGAGACCAGCTAACCAAATATTGTGTATGAGGATGTCCCAACTTCCCCCACAAAGGCAGATGATGGGGTAAAGAATGATCAGGCTGCTGGATTTCAACATGCCCAATCCTTTTGTTCTTAGGAAAACTAAGTCACTGCCAGAGGTGCCTGGTAGTACCTTACTCTCCTCTGCCCAATCAGAGCGCATGTAAGCTCAGCCAAGCTGAACATGTATATTGGGGGATAGATAGGAATACCTATCGATGGAACGTGTGTTCGGGTGACAGCCATCTAAAGTCTATGGCTAGCTTAAAGTCTCCTTCACACGACTGTGTTAGTACAGTGTATTCTATGTGCGGAATACGCTGTACCAATATGCCACAGGCTCCCATGCTGCGGAGCACACATTGTGTGAAATACGTGCGCAATAAACATCACAGCATATTCTTTCTTGGCACATATTACACGCGCATATATGCCAAGATAGTGTATGTCATTGCATATTTGCTGCGGTCCATGCGATTAACACATGCGGGTGTCACGCCACGAATTACGCATACGTACAGCTGGCCTAAGAGTGAGGAGTCTTCTGGTTCCTAGCACAGTAATAACTAACAAGCCTTTTCCCAACATAGACAAGGCCATGACTTGTCTCCACCATGTACAGCTAACGGGTACACTCTAGTCCTGGCCAGAATCCACAGGTTTTGAGGACCCCATAGTGTACTTGCATCTTCTGCCAAACTACATTTGAGACTCCCCAGATCTCTTCCTGGTGATGTGTTCCAAATGTGCAGCTTCAGTTGTGTCCAGGTTGATGTTGTATTTGGCCAGGATTTTGAGGATGGGGCGAAGTTTCAACCACCACTGATGGTGAGGAAGACGATGTCTGAAGGCAAAAAGAATATAAATTGCAATTTACAGAACGTGCATTTTGTGACCTTACTCTGTTGATAATAATTGGTTGCCTTTACTTTTATGCTTTTTTGTCCTAGCATTTCTGTGTTTTAGTATACCATGTAGGTCTCTCCCAATCTTATGCCTTATTCAGACGACCGTATTTCACAGACAGCACACAGACCCATTATAACCTATGAACCTATTCAAATTAGGACTTTTTCTCACACACACACACACACACACACACACACACACACACACACACACACACACACACACAAAAAGAAAAAAAGTTTGCTGCATGTCCTATTCTGATCCGTATCACAAATGAGAATAGGACAGGCAATGTTCACAGTCCTTGCAGATGGGACACCCAATGCGAGTTATAACTGAGGTTTTCGGGTGTAACTCCAATGCGGCCTTATGTGTTCAGGGACCTAGGATGAAGCAAAGCTAAAAAATAGAAAACTTTTGCTACTCACGCCACACTATGAGTACCCATATAGTTTTAGCAGGTTTGTGCTGAATGCTCATTCAACCATCAGCTATTTCTCCAAACTCCTGCAAACACTTAGTTCAGCTAAGCGTTCATGTGCTTTCCCTAGGGACAGTGGAGAAAGCTGCAGTCATACAGCTCAGGTGATGGCTTATCTCCAGGATGAACAGAAGGATTGAGGCTTTGAAATTCAGCATGCCCGATCCTTCTTACAACCTATATCATCTATTGGGCAAAAGTTTGGAGGGTTCCATACACATCCAACAGTTGCCCATGGTCTTGATATTGGTGGGTTTGGGCAACTTTTGGCAAATGTTTTTGGGAACCTTTACAATAAAGTCCAGCTTCACAGACACCACATACAGCCATTATGTCACATGTTCGAAGCACACCACCAAATGTATGCCACAAAAGTATGCGGATCTATGCCTATACAGTTGCATATGTCTACTATTGACAAGAATATGCTTTGCTTTTGCAGACAGTTGTGTTGGCAAGTGATCTACTATGTTTTTCATTACAGTTGAAACAAAGCTATACTAGCCAGAACAAACTTTTGGCATACATCTGGTTTATAGTACTCAATGGCCACCCAAAACATATGCAGCAAAAGCAGTGGGCATTCAGCCCAATTTTATCCATTTAGTGGTTAGTTTCCCCCGAAATGTTTGCATCTATTTAGTATGATACAGTAGGGTGATACAGTTGTGAAAAAGCATACTCAAAATCAGTTTCACTCTTCAAGTCTACCAGTGGCTGGAATACAAGACTTCTCTTGCGCATTCCCAATAAACAAGCTGAATCAGCAGTATTGGCAAATATACGACCTGCAACAGAAGAAGCCTTATGAGCAAAGCAGTTATACAGAATTAGGAGTGAAGAAACAAGATATAGTTCAAAGAGATACATACCATGTCTGGAACACTCCTTTACTTTTTCAGTCATCCACATTACAGCTTTTGCGCCCATTTTTGTGCCAAAATTCCTATCAAATGGTGTAGGGGTGCCCCCCTGAAAGAAGAGAAAACACCAGTTATAGGATGTCATGCTCGTTACTTTCCTAATGCTTCCATGTATAGAACTAATTAAATCTTTAGTAGTTTTAGGTAAGTCTTATGGGATTTATAATTGCGCTCATTAACACAATGGGCATTAGGTGAGGCTACTAGTCAGTGGACAATACACATGAAACCTTAAGGCTCATTTACATGCAACGATTATTGCTCAAAATTAGTTCAAACAAACAAATTTGCGCGATAATTGTTACGTGTAAATGTGAAGCCCTTGTGCACAATTCGTTCATTTATCGTGTATCTCTGAGTTTCAGCCTGCATAAAAAATGGTCGTTAGTTCCATTTAAATTGAATTCTTCAGTCTTTGAAAGACCGAACAACTTGAGGGGAGGGGTGAGTGTTTGGTTTGCATAAACACAAGGACTACTTATTTATTACTCATGCCGGCAGAAGACAATGGCTTATCTTCACACTAATTAAAACCCTGCTGGCCAGAGATTCCTGGTATAAACACACGCAGACCTGAGCGAACAAGATATACAGTGTTTACTTTAGCTAATGAGGGAAATGAAGAGGATTTCAAACGATTATCTGTAATTTAAATGCTCAGCATTTCTATACAAAAAAAGTAGTTAATTTGTTCAGTCGTTCGTTCAAATAATAATCCTTGTGTGTAAAGGGAGCTTTATCTGTGCACAACTACACATACTAGACAGTCACCCCCTGAAATGATAGATCTGTGAATGACTGTTCATCGGTTCTTTACACCCATGAGCTCTGTGGTTTGTCTGCATCCTGCTGGGACTGCTGATTAATATCCAGTAATTGAACAAATAAGTATGGCCTCTGCAGCAGCATTATGGGTTATAGCAATCAACATATTTTTAACTGCTGTTCTCTGAGCTTAGTGTATCCATCTTCTGCCTCAACAAGGTCTTAGACACCATGTAACACCAGCTTAGTGATCTCATGTCATAGGAAATCTAGGACGTCACATAGAATATCCAAATGGGGAAATAAGGAGAACCTACAGGCTATTCTATAATCCATGTCCATGTCTATGACTATGGCAAGATGGAACAATAACACTACAGCGCCACCTGTTGGAAGGCAGCATCCTGCAAGTCAATGTCAGAATTTTTTAACTAGCCTTATAACAATGACTGGGAATTTTAAGCCAAAGTCAGAATAACCCCACACAGATAGCTGTTTTGGGGTGTTTTCCCCTCATCAGTGTGAACTAGGTTTCTGGCTTGGCTAGTGAGAGGCCTATAGATGTGGATTGAGAAGGGTATAGTTTCTTCTTAAGGAGAGCACCTAGAGGGTGTATGAGGAGACTTCTAAGGCTATCCATGCTCCTCTGGGAAATATGCAAATAAGGAAGTCGGAATAATACCTAGCCAAGCTAGAAACCTGTTGAACACTGATGAGGGTTATTTTAGGGTTATTCTGGCTTTGGCTAAAAATTCCCAGTGATTGTTATAAGCATTTTTAAAAATGTCTGACATTAACTTGCAGGAATGCTGCCTTCCAACAGGTGGCGCTGCAGAGGTAATTTTCTATCTTTACATTTGCATATTTTCCAGAGGAGCATGAATGGCCTTATAAGTCTCCTCACTCACCTTCTAGGTGTGCTCCGTAAGAAGAAGTGATACCCTCCCCATCCCTTGTCTATGACTGACATGTTCAGTGTTTGATATCCCTTTTCCTGTTGGTTCAGCAGATGTGGTAGTAAGTCTCATTATATTTACTCTCTAGGTGACAATCCATTTCAACGTTCTTACCTGTTGCATGTGACCCAGAACATTTTTCCTACAGTCAAAGGTGCCTTTTCCTTCCTCTGAATATAAATTAAATACAAAATCGGTGCTGTAATTTTCATTGCACTTTTCATTCCTTAAGTGACAGAAACACAAAGTTAATTTAAGTCTTCACATAAATGTTAATTCTTGCAGCTGTCCGGACAATCCAGCAAGGTGCATAAATAGTCTCCGTGCAGACAGTGATTCCCAATAGAACAACCCAGGGAAGAAGATTATAAGAAATGTGGGATTAGGGAATATTTCTCTGACCCCTATAAAACTCTACCACCAACTTTACTACCCATTTGAGACAAAGTTTCTACCCCAGTCACATACACTCATAACCACATACCGCAGGTGGACAGATCAATGCTTCATGCAAACTCTGGACCCTCCTCTACTAACAGTTTGTGTTGACGCTTTCTCTAACTCTCAGTCTTTAAAGTGTAATTGCACTTTTAAAAAACTATTGCCATATCAGAGCGACATGTTAAAAAAAAGTCATGGAGGTGCGAGTGCCGAGACCCCTCTGATCACTAAGGCCTCCTGCCCATGGACGGATATTTGCTATGGAATTCGTGGTGGGCGTCCGCACCGTAGATCAGCAGCAAATAGCTCCCATAGCATGCTATGGGAAATCGATTCTTCCTCCACATTGCAGAAACCAATTGCGGAAAAATAATAAAAAAAGAAATTTGCAACATGCCTCATTTTTCTGCGGATTCAGCACAGACGACTTCTTTTGAAGTCAATGAAAGCAGTTTGATCCGCGGGCCTTCTACAATGACACTGCGTAAAGTTGGCGGATTCCGCGTAGTCTCCTAGCGACAGCGCGGTAAAAACGAAAAAAAATAAAAAAAAGAGCTGTACTGCACATGCTTGATGGTAAGACGCTGGGTCCATATTCACAGTACAGGTTACCCGGCAACAGACCAGGTACATGCGGACGCCATTACTGGCATAGATGGATTCCGCTGTGGGATTCCGCATGCGAAATCCAGCTCTGCAGTGTGCAGGGAGCCTTAAAGGAAGGCGGTGCAGCACTCACTCAAGGGCTGTGCTCTTTTGGTTATTTGTGCCCTTGTGGTTATTTGTGAGCAACTCGGCTGCAGAAGACAGAAACACAGATGTCTATAGAAGTCTATGCTTCAGTCTTCAGCTGCGGAGAGGAGTTGACAGGCAATGATAACAACCGAAGGGGCACAGCGCTTCAGTAAGTGTTACAGCTCTTTCATGTCAATGATCAGAGTGGTTGTTCTGACATGTTAAGAGTTTTTTTTTCCAAAAGTACAGTTACTCTTTAACTTTCCAATACTTCTATAATAGCAAAAGTCAATAGATCACTACCTGCCATAAGATCAATATGCCCAGCACACTAGGGCTGATCTAGTGTCTTTTTTAAAATGCAAGAAAAATGATCAATGATGATGCTTGGTGAACAGTTGAAAGATGGTCACCTCCTTATGGTCATGTGATCGCTGACATCCCAGTACCAATGTGACGGTAATGCTATCTTCAGGCAAGGGGTCACAAGTCTTGAAGGGTGAAAATATCAGCAGTACAGGGATAACATGAGGATACTTGGACTTTCCATGTTTGCTAAAAGTCTAAGGGTGGCTTTACATGGGACGACTGTTTGGCCCATAGGCACCCAACACTTGTCCCCATGACTTGACGTTCCTCTGCTTTCACACAGTAGCAACAATCACACTGAATGCAGGCAGCGTGCGCAGGAGATCTCTTCTGGCCGCCCGCTTACATTCACTGTGAACAGGTAGTCGTTCAAAAATGAACAACTGCCTGTTTACTGCGCAAAAGTCGCTCACTAGTCGTTCCATTTTTCAATGAGCTGAAAAGAAGCAACTAGCAACTAATGAGCGATTTCTTGCTCAGTACCGTTGAGTCGTAGGCAAAAAGAAAAAAAACAAAAACACAATTCTGGCACGTATTTTTATTTTTTACGACGTTTCCCATGCAGGATAAATAATGTGCTACTTTGATAGTTCAGACACTTATGGAAACAATACCAAATCTGCTTTAGTTTTTTTATATTATAAATATGGGGCAAAAATTTTTTTTTTCTAACTTTAATTTTGTCTTGTTATGTAAAAATAATAAAAAGAAAAATATATATTTTTTTTACTTTCCATGGGGGACTTGAACTTACTCATACACTATAATGACATATAGGGCATCCTAATGTGGTTAGGCGAGATACAATGTATCTGCAATACGATGAACCACTGCAGTCTTGTTTCAGTGTCTCATAGTATCATAGACCGGACACGGACAAACTTCTGGCAGCAGTGCCGCAACTGGTCGCTTAAACATAAACTGGATCCTGCCCTCTCCTGCTCACCTTCTGTACTGCATCCTGACTCTAAATAGTTAACAAATATTGTAGAACAAACACAGTATGTGTGTAATATAACTGCAGGCTCTGTACACAACACCTTTGCATCCTGCTACAACGTATTAGAAAACCAAATAAATACTTTGTTATAGAATGTTAGGCTATTTTATACTAAATTTTGCAATAAGGCCTTGTTCACAGAGCAGAACCAGGAAATTAATGGCAGTGCCAATGGACACAGCCTGATCATCCAATCGGTTACCATTATGGTGTCCAGAGTTTTACCGAAAAAATTTGTGCAGTGTTTTTTATGGATCCTCTGACCTGGAGGCCTTACAATGTAATTGGTAACATTAATTGTTAGATCGTTCTGCTTCATATCTTTTACTTGATTCTTCCATACAACATACAGTATATTTACCCTGTGGATTACTCGCTGTAGTTGCACACATATTAGGGTGCATTCACATCTAGCCGATTTGGTGCAAATTTTCGGTAGCTGAAAAAATCGGCATCATTTGGTATGGATTTTGATACTGATCCACAACAGACTTCAGCCCCTTTAATTTGAATTCAATTGAAGGGTTAAAATGTGCCACGGATAAGCACCACAATCCACAGCAAATGATGCAGATTTTGACAAAGATTTCACTGTGGATTTGCTGCAGGTTTTTTTTTCGACTGTGGAAAATCTTCAGCAAATCAACTATGTGCGAACGCACCCTTTAGACATTTAGGGACCATTTTCGGTTTTTCCTCCCCTCCCCCCCATTTATAAAATCCTAACTCTTTTATTTATGCATCGATGGAGATACGTGAATGCTTGCTTTTTGCAATGTTACTGTTTAATGTACCATATAATGTACTGAAAAGCATTTTAAAAGTTCTGACGACATTCACCGTGCGGAGTTAATAATGAATTACTTTGATAGATCAGACTTTTACGGCCGTGGCGATAGCAAATATGTTTTGGGGTTTTATTATTTAGATTCTTTTACTAAATCTGGCAAAAGTTTTTTGGGTTGTTTTTTTTTAATTACTTTTATTACCATTTTTTTTCTTAATATTTAATAAAGCTTTTTTTAAAAAAAAATAATTTGACACTCTTTTTTTAGTCCCCATAGGGGACAAGACAAGAGCTTGCGATTGTTTGATCATTCCTGCAGTATGATGTAATGCCATAGCATTACATTATACCACGATCTGACAGGCAGGCTATCTTGATAGGAAATCTGCAAAGGCAGCCCTGGGGCCTTTCAGAAGGCCCCCGGTTGCCATGGCAACCTTAGAGCAACTTGAGATCTCTCTGTGGAGGGCAGTGTGGGACCCCTGAACATCGATCGGGGCATTTAAGTGTTAACAGCTCCGATGAGCGGCGTGTCTCATCGGAGCTGTTGTAGGCGGGTGTCGAGTGTAAGAAACAGCCAGCACCTGCATTGTATGAAGCGGGATTGACCCCCTCCAATCCACCTCCATAGATACCCCAAACCTGCAGGACGTAAATGTACGTCCTGTAGCGTTAAGGATTTCCCAGCATCTAAGATCCAATGCGTTTGGGAGACAACGTGGGACAGTGGAGAAAATTTTTGGCTCTCCAATTCTAAAATGAGTACAAACTCACCTGCAGTATATCAGATAAATTGTTCAAGAGTTCTATACCTTAAAATTAAACCTCTTTTCACTGTTGTCTTCATTTTTTCTGTGAGATGTTCCACATTTGTCTGTTATAAAAAGAAAAGTAGAAGAAGAATTTTTTTTCCACCTAGTACGTAATATATAATGAATGATAATGTTATTAAATCTTAAAGGGGTTTTCTGGCAATGGCAAATGCATGTATGCACTTCTGTATGGCCATTACAAAGCACTTTATAATATACCTTGTGCTTTTTAAATGAGCCATACACAAGTTATATACTTACCTACAGGAGTGACCCCCCCCCCCATTCAGTTGTCCCTGGATATGACAAATTCTGTCTTCTTTCATCAGGGAGGCGCAGTAGCGCTTGTCGGGCTGTGATTGCACGTCTGTTTCTTTGCGCATGCGCAGTAGTGCTTGTCGGCTCAGGAACGCGCGGTAGATTCTTTGCACAAGCGCAGTTTACTCAGACTGTCATCATTGGAAGGGTAAGTATTACTACTGGGGGGGTGGGTGGTGTCACCATTACTACTGTGGAAACTATTGGGGGGGTCACTATCTCTGCTGGGGCAATTATTGGGGGTCACTATCTCTGCTGGGCCAATTATTGGGGGTCACTATCTCTGCTGGGCCAATTATTGGGGGTCACTATCTCTGCTGGGCCAATTATTGGGGGTCACTATCTCTGCTGGGGCAACTATTGTGGGGGTCACTCTGCTGGGGGCAACTATTGTGGGGGTCACTCTGCTGGGGGCAACTATTGTGGGGGTCACTCTGCTGGGGCAATTGTGAGGGAGGATCACTATTTGTGCT
This sequence comes from Eleutherodactylus coqui, assembly GCF_035609145.1. Taxonomy (NCBI): domain Eukaryota; kingdom Metazoa; phylum Chordata; class Amphibia; order Anura; family Eleutherodactylidae; genus Eleutherodactylus; species Eleutherodactylus coqui. Next base: position 466,645,513 of record NC_089837.1, on the reverse strand, counting down.
GGGGCAATTGGGGGGGGGTCACTATTTGTGCTAGGGCAATTGTGTGGGGGGGTCACTATTTGTGCTGGGGCAATTGTGGCGCGGCACAATTTGGTTTTGGGTCCGGTTCGGGTTTGGTTTTGGGTGTGGTTCAGGTGCAGTTTTGGATGCAAAGATGGATGGATGCATGGTTTTAACTTTTTTTATTTGTACTAATGCTGACCATTCATTGTGGGGCCAGGAGATTTTTTAATAGTGCTATTCATTGTAATTTATAATGTATTGACAAACATGTAAAAACATTTTTAAAAGTGGGAGCAAATGGGAAAACGGAATTGTGCCATTGTTTCTTAGGTTTTCTTTTTACCGCATGCAGTAAAAATATGTTAACTTTGGGCTGGATTCACACGAACGTATATCTGCTCGGTTTTCACGCTGAGCCAATATACGTCGTCCTCATCTGCAGGGAGGGGGGAGGATGGAAAAGCCAGGAGCAGGAACTGAGCTCCCGCTCCATCTCTGCCTCCTCCCCGCCCCTCTGCACTATTTGCAATGAAAGGGGGCGGGACAGGGGCGGGGCTAAGTTCCAAGAATTAGCCCCGTCCCACCTCTCCCCATTGCAAATAGTGCAGAGGGGTAGAGAGGGGGCGGGAGCTCAGTTCCTGCTCCTGGCTGTTTCATCATCCCCCCCCCCCCCCTGCAGATAAGGACGACGTATATTGGCTCGGCGTGAAAACCGAGCCGATATACGTTCGTGTAAATGCACCCTTATTCTGCGGGTGAGTACAAATGCGGCAATACCAATTTATACAGTTTTTTAAAAAATATTTTATTGTTTTTTTTTTGTCATTACATTCTCAGACCCACAACTTTTTTATTTTTTCCATTGATGGAGCTGTGTGAGGGTTTTTCTTTTGTGAGAGGACCTATAGTATTTATTGGTACTAATCTGTGGTACATACAACATTTTGCTCAATTTTTATACAATTTTTTTTAAATATGAGGTACCCAAAAACAATGCAGTATTCTAATAGTTTGGACTTTTATGGATACAGCAATACTAATTAAATTAATTACATTTATTTATTAATATGACAAATGGAGGGGGGGCTGAACTTTTTAAAATTTTTTTGAACATATTAAAATTTATTTCTACATGCTTCTTTTTAATCCCTGTAGGGGACTTGAATTTGCTACCACTTCATTGCTTGTATAATATACTACACTACTTCAGCAGAGCAGTATATAACATTTATAGCGATAAACAAGGCTTATTAGACTACAATACATGGCAGCCATGGGAGCCTTCACTAGGCTCAGGGGTACCATCTGAACTCCTCAGCACCCTGTGATCATGTTGGGGGGCTGATGGAGCACTAGTGTGGGGTTCCCCCTTCAGCTAACTGCTGAGTTGCCACAGTCAACATAGACCATGGCATCCAAACCATTATGATTGAAACTAGCTCTAATTGCGGCCATAGTATGCAATTGTCAGCAGCAATAGACAGCCAGCACCCCTCCAGTAGACTTGGCTTTTGAACGCATGCCATACACCACCAGCATTAACAGTGAGTGGTCGTTAAAAGCCTACAGACAATTGTCTTTATTTCAGATGGCACCAGGCGTCATCCAGAGACACAACTTCTTGGAATATTTTGCTGGAATTGTAGTATTTACAGTTTTTTGAGCACTCAAGGAGAATACTGGGAAAAGTTTTAGAAAACCTGGAGCAACATCATATTGGTGAGCAAATCACCTATTGGTTTTGTGTTTGACAACAAAGAGCCAAAAAGTAAAAAAGTGTGACGACGTCTTCAGGGAGCTTGTATTACCTGTAGATCGTGTATAGAAAATGGCTCTTCATAGATGTAAGCAGCATCTGCACCCGAAGCAAGGCCTGCCATGGTGGCTAAATATCCACAATACCCTCCCATGGTCTCAATGATGAAGACTCTCCTCTTTGTCCCTGCAGCCGACTGCTTGATCCGATCACAGGTCTAAAGAAAGGGGACATATTTACATGATAATATATAAAGGCTCCATGAATGCTGGCAGATATAGGTTACGGAAAAATAGACAACTGTCCTAGCGCCACAATATATACATACCATGTTCATAATTAAATTACAGGTTTATTATGACTTTGGTGATAAAGGTGAGTGTGTTTAACCCCTTGTAAAATGTGTGCAAATGCAAGTGATTAGTAGGTAACCTTCTATGGGGACATCGGTTAAATGTCACAGCTACTTATAAGACCTACTCCAGTGAGAAGTAGTTTCCAGGGTTTCAAAAGGAAACCTGACCTCAATTTTACTGCTATTAAACTGGCTACACCGATAAAATAACGATGCAATGCACATTTATAAAGTTTGTATCCACTTTAAAATGAAAGTATTTACATTTCCCGCTGCATGCAAATTACGGCTGAGTTGTCTGGTGGGCAGGCCTACATATCTCCCCTAATGCTGCCCCTCTCTGCTACTGTTGCATGAGCATCTTTCATGTCAACAATGTGGCGATCAAACGCTTGCACATGCTGGGAGCTCCGGGACGGGCGCATGCTCAGTTCACTTGTCCCTTTTATGGGCAAATGCAGTAGGCTCAACTGTAACTGTCTCCCAAAGGGAATGACTGTCTCCCAAATGGAAGCCTTCCTGAGGTATCACGCTAAGGAAACCCCACCGGGAGGATCGAGGTAGGTAGAGAGGGCCCAGCTGGGAGGCTGGAGGAAGGGGATTGTAATGCCAGTTGTGAAATTGGCGGTAGAAATAAGAAGAAAAGAAGAGGAGGGAGGGGGGGGGGGGGGGGTTATACTTACCCCAGTGAAGAGAATACCCACCTATCCGCTGTGAACAGTAGAGCTCCAGAACTCCCGCAGTGTGCGTCCCGATGCTCGCCTACCTTTAGGTATGATGGCAATGCTCCAATAGGGGGCCACTATAGCTGGCGGGTCAGGATCAAACTGACGTTGACCATGCTCCTTGGCTTGTGGTTAACTCCAGTCTGTTTGCCTTCCTCGTTGGGGTAACAGGGATAGTCTAGCGCCAGCCCTGTATTCCCAGATCCGGATGCATAACAACTGAAGACCCTGCTGATTGAAGAGATTTGCCTCCTATGGACACTAAGCTAAAACTGATTAGCTTGGTGCTTGCAGGAGGAGCCAACACTTTTGTTTACTTAGTGTCTGCCTCCTAGTGGCAGTAGCTATAACCACGATCTTCAGCTGTGTCCCCAATGCAATGGACAAGAAATAGCATTATAAATGTGCATCACATAATTGTTTTATTGGTGTAGGGGTTTATTATGGCACAAAATAGAGTTTCTCAATGACAAGCACCCCCTACTCCAACACTTGGGCAGGTACTAACCACTGCATTCCAAAAAACAACCCGCAGGACATACCATTTTGGAGATGTTCTGACCCAGTTATCTAGTCATCCCAGTTTGGCCCTGGCAAAATTGCTTAGATCCTTGCCCATTTTTCCTGCAACCAACGCTTAGACTCCAAGAGCCGACCGATCATTTGCTGACTAATATTTCCCACCTCCTTGGCTAATGCCATTTTAATGAGATAATCAATGCCATTCCTTTATTCTTGTCACTTGTCAGTGGTGCAGATATTAAAATCTAGACCAGACCTCACAGCACACGGAGGACACCAATACTTACTGTAGTAATCGTGTTAAGTGCTGTATCGGCCCCAATGCTAAAGTCTGATCCGGGAACATTGTTTGAGACAGTAGCTGGGATAACCACAAACGGTATACACAGCTCTTCATACTTGGAACGTCCTTCCATCAGCTCCAAGCTGCCCGTGAAAGCCTGCAGGAAACACGCTTATTACAAAAGGCATATTTTAACAGGTGGAGGCATTTGCACAATTAAATACGGTTCTTATTTCTGCAGAGTGGAATTTCTGAAGATTTATAGCAGCAAAATAGTGTCTGTGAGGTTGAAAAAAATGTAGGTACAGAGATCCAGGGCTATGTGTAATAATAGCGAACTGAAGGCTTAGTATTCGCTCACATTGGTGAGTTAGGGTTCGTTTTCCTGGTCTGAAAACTGTACTAGTAGTCCAACAGAACCGTCATATCAGAACTAAATGGTGCCAATGGATCGCATTGACTATAATGGAGCCTGTTTGATTTCCATCCATATGTCAAGCATTGGACTTATGGACGGAAGATATTTAGTCCCATTTTTAGTGGAATTCAGAGACGGAGATTCTGAGCGAAACCTTCAACAGTGATGTAAACGAGCCCTTAAAAGGTTTTCCAAGGCTTTTTTTTTTTTAATTAGGCTGCCCAGGTTAAAAAAAACCCAATAAAAGATTCTATATGCACTTGTCCCACTATCTTTGTGTTTACAGGTTGGAGTCAGCCTGTTGACGGACGTTGCAGGCTGAAACTACATCCAATCGCAGAGGTCAGCAGTCAACTGCTAAGGTATGTGATTGGCTGCAGCAGTCTGATGCTCTCTTCACAAACTGCCTCAGCAGACTGTAAATAAAAATGGAGGACGTATGGGATCGTTTATTTAGCTTTTAACATGGGCAGGCTATTTAAAATAGAAAAACCTCATAAAACTCATTAATACACCGGAGGCAGTGATAAATGCTTTTTCTTCAGTTTATGTTAAATGTTTGTGTGCTTATTATTGGCCCTTAGTATTGCATTTCCTTTCTTATATTGTAGATTAAAGTTTTTGTCCCACCATGACCGCCCCTTATTGACAAGAAGCCAGTGACATCACAGTGTGCGTTATCCCTCTATAGTGGTGGCCTGTGACATCACAGTGTGCGTTATCCCTCTATAGTGGTGGCCTGTGACATCACTGTGTGAGTTATCCCTCTATAGTGGTGGCCTGTGACATCACTGCGTGAGTTATCCCTCTATAGTGGTGGCCTGTGACATCACAGTGTGCGTTATCCCTCTATAGTGGTGGCCTGTGACATCACTGCGTGAGTTATCCCTCTATAGTGAAGGCCTGTGACATCACAGTGTGCGTTATCCCTCTATAGTGGTGGCCTGTGACATCACCGTGTGCGTTATCCCTCTATAGTGGTGGTCTGTGACATCATAGTGTGCGTTATCCCTCTATAGTGGTGGTCAGTGACATCACAGTGTGCGTTATCCCTCTATAGTGGTGGCCTGTGACATCACAGTGTGCGTTATCCCTCTATAGTGGTGGCCTGTGACATCACAGTGTGCGTTATCCCTCTATAGTGGTGGCCTGTGACATTACAGTGTGCGTTATCCCTCTATAGTGGTGGCCTGTGACATCACAGTGTGCGTTATCCCTCTATAGTGGTGGCCTGTGACATCACAGTGTGCGTTATCCCTCTATAGTGGTGGCCTGTGACATCACAGTGTGCGTTATCCCTCTATGGTGGTGGCCTGTGACATCACAGTGTGCGTTATCCCTCTATGGTGGTGGCCTGTGACACCACAGTGTGCGTTATCCCTCTATGGTGGTGGCCTGTGACACCACAGTGTGCGTTATCCCTCTATGGTGGTGGCCTGTGACATCACAGTGTGCGTTATCCCTCTATGGTGGTGGCCTGTGACATCACAGTGTGCGTTATCCCTCTATGGTGGTGGCCTGTGACACCAGTGTGCGTTATCCCTCTATAGTGGTGGCCTGTGACACCACAGTGTGCGTTATCCCTCTATGGTGGTGGCCTGTGACACCACAGTGTGCGTTATCCCTCTATGGTGGTGGCCTGTGACACCACAGTGTGCGTTATCCCTCTATGGTGGTGGCCTGTGACACCACAGTGTGCGTTATCCCTCTATGGTGGTGGCCTGTGACATCACAGTGTGCGTTATTCCTCTATGGTGGTGGCCTGTGACACCACAGTGTGCGGTATCCGTCTATGGTGGTGGCCTGTGACACCACAGTGTGCGTTATCCCTCTATGGTGGTGGCATGTGACACCACAGTGTGCGTTATCCCTCTATAGTGGTGGCCTGTGACATCACAGTGTGCGTTATCCCTCTATGGTGGTGGCCTGTGACATCACAGTGTGCGTTATCCCTCTATAGTGATGGTCTGTGACATCACTGCGTGAGTCATCCCGGTATGGTGAGAGACTGACATCACTGCGTGCATTATCCCTGTATAGTGGTGTTCTGTGACATCACTGTGTGCATTATTCCTCTATAGTTATAGACCGTGACATCACTGCGACTACTGGACAGACAAAATAAGTGAAATTTAAAATTACCTCATATCCCCCAATAATGATCAGTCCATGTATGTTGAAGTTGCTAATATTGTTACTAATTTCTTCAAGGTATTTCTTAGGCAGCACCCTATAAAACAAGCCGAAAAGTATTATAGGAAGAACAGAGACAACGCTTAAACTTAAACACACAAATGTGGCTCCTCTATATCCATCAGCACATTATGGGATGAAAGGAAAACATATTACCCTTGATCAATTTGTGATTGTCTAGCTTGGTGGCGGAGTGCCACTATTTGTAGCTGACAGTACATAATATGGATGACCTCTACACACACAGTTAATAGTTTGGGTATTTAGAATATTTTAATACATTACCCTGCACAGTCAGATAAATTATGAACTTGCCTTGGAAATCAGAAATCCCCAACATATCAGACTGTAATTAATCAGTCTTACTACTGGCAAACACCCTGACAAACTCTGCAAACTTTCTATATGTTTAAAGGGGTTGTCCGAGTTGTTTTTCTAATGTTCAAAGCTTGTTCACCATGCAGCAATATAACTAACCAGCATATACTCACCTCTTGCCGCTGTGTCCTGCACCACCGCTTTGGGTCTTTCCTCTGGCGTAATGTTTACAGGCTGCCCCCACCGGATAGCTGAGCTGGCAGCAGCAGCCTGTGATGTCCTGTAAACAGGCGGAACTGCAGCCTGTTAGCAAATGGAGGACTGAGCAGCGGCGCGGGACACAGCAGGGAGCGGGGAGAGGTAAGTTACTGGTTAGTTATGTTACTTAATGGGGTTTTAACATAAAACAACAACTAGGACAACCCTTATAAGTAACTATTAGGGCTCAAGACTCTAAACATCGACAGGAAACCTGACATTAAAATTAGGCAGTTGAAGAAAACACGTGTAAAGTTACCTCTTCGTTCCAAGTCGCGAACCACCTTGTCCTGTCCATCCGCCAACACCTCCCCATCCAATTTCTTCAATCTGGTTGCATAAAAATGCCGACAATGTAAACATTCAAATGGCAAAGTAATACAAATATAACAGAAAAATTTACAGTTTGCCCGATGTACAGTAAGGCCTCATGTCCACGGGGAAAATTAGGCCCGCCATGGATTCGTCATGCAGAATCCGCAGCGGGTCCCTCCTGCCCCGCGGACATGAGGCCTAAAAATCAGAATAAACTCACCTGCACCGGACCTTCCTTCCTTCCTTCGCGGCCGAATCTTCTTTCTTCAGCCCGGCGGATGTGCTCGGCACGCTGCGCATGCGCCAAGCACATCCGCCGGGCCGAAGAAAGAAGATTCGGCCGTGAAGGAAGGAAGAACCGCATCGTCCAGAGCAGGTGAGTTTAATTCTGGTACGGGTCTCCCGCAGATCCGGACGGCTTCCATAGGCTCCAATAGAAGCCTGCGGGAGCCGTCCCCGCGGGAGACCCGCACGAAAATGGAGCATGTCTATTTTTTTTCCCGCACACGGATCCGCGCCTGATGGGCAAAATGACATCCGCAGGTATTTAACTACCTGCGGGTGTCCAATGCATCCCTATGAGGCGTGGATCCGCGTGCGGGAAAAACGCTACAGATTTAAAATAAAAATTATCCCGTGGACATGAGGCCTAAGGCTGGGTTCACACAGGGCGGAATCTCCGTGCAGACTTTCTGCCGGCAATTTCTATCCCGGGATAAAGCAGCAAAGTGGACGAGATTTGCAAAAATCTCATCCACATGCTGCGGAGAAGCCTTTGCGGCCAAACTGCGCGGAATTCAAACATGCAGCGCCAAATCACACAGAATAATAGAACTCTGCTCGTCTATAGTCACCCGTAGGGGCGGCTGTAGATAAATGCTATTACAGATGGAGTTCAGCGCCGCTACCCCTCACAGGTGTCTGCCTCTATAGTCGGTACCCCATTGGCTATAATGAAGTTGTGCGTTTGTAAGTAGAGATGAGCGAGTGCCAAAATGCTCGGGTGCTCATTATTCGAGTCACGCTTTTCGTAGTATTTGAGAGCTCTATTCGAGTAAGGAACCCCATTGAAGTCAATGGGAGACTCGAGCATTTTTGTATTGGACCCGCCGGGTATCGATCTCTGTCAATGTCTCTCTCTCAGCCAGCCACATACTGCTGTGAACGTGCACTGGCACGTCACAGCAGGAAGTGGTAATGCGGTGAGGGGTCAAAATGGGGAGTGGTCGAACACGGCGTGCTACTCGCTCGAGTAACGAGCACCATCGAGTATGCTAATACTCGAGCGAGCATCAAGCTCGGACGAACATGTTCGCTCATCTCTATTTGTACGTTATGAAGGTTAGGCTTCAGAGTCTACAACAATGATTCTCCCAAGAAGGATGAAGGCTCTGTTCACTTCACTTACTTTATTTATGATTGTGCCCCATGGACCTTATTGATTTATAATGTTTGTCAAGAGCTCCATAATTTTGATAGCAAGAATAGTGCTGCATACCTGACAGCATGTTCTATCCAGATGTGAACAGAGCCTACAAGTGGCACAATACCCCTCTTGATGCCCTGAAAACTTCACGCTGTCAGAGAATCCTAGTAAAAGATAATCACTATTGCCACCTAGTGTTCAAGAACCGCAAATGTTCTGCAAGAAGAAAACTAGCAATCCTATTAGTCATTGATGTGCATTGTCTAACAATTACTAATCTATATATGTAATACATCCAGCTTTACAGAACATAGTCTGTAGTCTCAGAGAGGTATGAGAAAAGTGTAATATGGTTTTATGTAATAAAAAACAGATGTTACCTGTGCTTTAGCAAGACCCTCAAATCCATCATGAACAGCAAACATCCTGTGCCCTTGGATAATGCCAATCCTGACAGTGGATCTCACGGCAGCATTCATGCCAGCTGCAGGCGCTCCGACATTCAGCACGGCCAGGTTGTATCCGCTCTACAAGGGATGAGGTAAAAGGGACTCTTCGAATGACAGAATTACATTGCACTCACCAAACACTACATTGTTTTCAACAACTACTGAATACCAGAAACTTCCCTCCAGGGATCACTAACTGAACCGGATAATCATCTTGCAGATTCTAAGTCATGTACAAATCACTGGGAATATGGCAGACCTTTGTAGACGGTGGTCTGATGTGAGCCAGGGTCCGGTACACACTCCAGTTGTTTTCAAAACTCCTATAAAACAAGATATAATTATGTACGGAGCTAGAAGAATATATGCATAAAGCAGTCTCATAAAAGTGAACGCCACATTATATTAATATTACCTATATAACAAGTAGGCACAATATCTAGCATATTAGGTCAACATTTTAGAAGTTTTATTTATTTTTCATTTTAGAAGTTTAATTTATTTTTCGGCTTCCTCTAGTATTTAAAGGGGTTGGTTGTCCAGCGCCGAAACGGGTTTTTTTTTTTTTTCAACAGCCCCCCCGTTCGGCGCGAGACAAACCCGATGCAGGGACCTAAAAAAAAATCCGCACAGCGCTTACCTGAATCCCCGCGCTCCGGTGACTTCTTACTTACCGGTTGAAGATGGCCGCCAGGATCTTCTCCCTCGGTGGACCGCAGGGCTTCTGTGCGGTCCATTGCCGATTCTAGCCTCCTGATTGGCTGGAATCGGCACGTGACGGGGCGGAGCTACCAGGAGCCGCTCTCAGGCACGAGCGGCCCCATTGAGAAAAGAAGAAGACCCGGACTGCGCAAGCGCGTCTAATCTAGCGATTAAACGCTGAAAATTAGACGGCACCATGGAGACGAGGACGCCAGCAACGGAGCAGGTAAGTGAATAACTTCTAATAACTTCTGTATGGCTCATAATTAATGCACAATGTACATTACAAAGTGCATTAATATGACCATACAGACGTGTATAGACCCACTTGCTTTCGCGGGACAACCCCTTTAATAAATAGTTTCCAGGTACCAACAAGTAGGCATACCAATGCAGACAGAACTTATAGTGTTGTTTTTATTTTAATTGCTACCTGTGAATGTACTCCGAGAAATCTGACTCATTAAAGGCTTTTTCCTGGTTAGTTTTTTTTTTATATACACTGTATATATATATATGTATATATATATATATATATATATATATATATATATATATATATATAATGCCCAGCACCTAGAAGAAGTTGTCGTTTTGCTGCAAAACTCGGCATGCAGTTACAGCTCAGGCAGATATAAAGAGTTGTGGTGTGATTAGATGAACGGTCTTGTCACCTGAGGCCCTAAAAGTGGTTTATATCAATGTTACAATCACATGTATAAAGTTTTATTCAATTCCAACAACTCCTTCTAGGTGCTTGATTTTTCTTTACAATGAGTGTAGTTTTGGGCTCCCCTTACCCAAACCTACATAAAATCATTATACGCCACTTTAGCGGTCCAGCGCCATGATATCGGACAGGCAATATTCCTGGACAAGAAGACCAGATGACGTACTGTAAGCCTGTCACATGGACTTCTAATGTAGACCTCAATCTCTGGTCTTCAATTGGCTACAGTGGTCACGTCGGTAGACAACCCTCGTGATCGCTGCGGCGCAAGTAAACAAGGTACCGGAGGATGGGAGTAGCGGCAGGGAGCAGTGCAGCAGCAGAAAGATTAGAGTACTCTTTCTTTATATCTGTGTCATGCCCCCCACTATCACCAACATTTACAGATATCAGAAAAAACTCTTAACACAAGAATGCTTGATCTTTCTAAACAGTAAAAAGGAGCCTAAATAATCAGCTTAGGACACTTTGTAGACTATTTACATTTCAATTAGCAACTAATCAATTCTAAAGTGTAACTTATTAACTTACTCATTAAATGTAAATGGTCACCTACGTTAAGAAAAATAAGGCAGCTGCAGACTATCCTTTTTGCAGGGATAGGCAGCCTGTAGACGGGCGGAAATTCCGGGGCAGGATTTCCCGCGGAATTTCCGCCCCTGGAAGCTGCCATAGGATTGCGTTAACAAACACAATCCCATGCAGACGGCCGCGATTTGGCCGCGCGAAATCTCACGCGGCAAACAAACCGCGGCATGCTCTATTTCTGTGCGGGGCTCGCAGAGCCCCGAACAGAAACATCACTCACCGGCCACACATGAAAGAGCCGGGGCCGCGGGAGCAGGTGAGTGACCCGCTGCCCTCTGCAGACGCTCGGAATTCTCATAGCTGGATCCGACCGGGCCGTCTGCAGGCGGCCATATTCAGTATTTCTTTTTTTTATTGATTGGTTAAAGGAACTATAGCTAGGCCGCTATATCTAATATTTGTGGATACTATCAAGACCAGGTTGTACCATTGGATTGGCGCATTGCCAACATGGTTCCAATTTACAAAAAGGGGTCCAAAAGTGAATCTGGTAACTACAGGCCGGTAAGTCTCACTTCAGTAACTGGAAAAACATTTGAGGGGTTTCTGAGAGACGCCATCGAAGAACACCTCAAAGAGAACAACCGAATAACTCCTCACCAGCATGGATTCATGAAGGGTCGATCATGTCAGACAAATCTGATCAGCTTCTACGATGAAGTAAGTTGCTAGCGGGGTGCCACAGGGTTTAGTATTAGGCCCCATTCTGTTCAATATATTTATCAACGACCTGATAGAGGGGCTGCACAGTAAAATATCAATATTTGCAGATGACACAAAATTCTACAATATAATCAATGCAACGGAAGACAACGTAAGGCTACAAACGGACCTAGATAAGCTGGGGGCTTGGGCAGAAAAATGGCAAATGAAGCTCAGTGTTGAAAAATGTAAGGTTATGCACATGGGCAGGAGAAACGGATGTCACAAATATACACTAAATAGGGGACTGCTAGGGAAAAGTGAGACAGAAAAAGACTTGGGGGTACTAGTGGATTGTAGATTAAACTGGAGTAACCAATGCCAGTCAGCTGCTGCACAAGCTAATAAAGTCTTGGGGTGCATAAAAAAAGGTATAGGGGCGAGGGAAGAGAACATTATCCTCCCACTATATAAGGCACTTGTCAGGCCCCACACGGAATACTGTGTGTAATTCTGGTCACCGGTGCTCAGGAAAGATGTTACAGTGCTGGAGGGGGTTCAAAGAAGGGCAACAAAACTAATGCATGGAATGAAGGGAGTGGAATACCCAGAGAGGCTATCTAAATTGGGATTATTTACCCTGGAAAAAAATGGCTAAGGGGTGATCAAATAACTATGTATAAATACATGAGGGGACAATACAAGGATCTCTCCCATGATCTGTTTATACCCAGGACTGTGACAGTAACAAGAGGGCATCCGCTACGTCTAGAAGAAAGCAGGTTTCATCACCAACACAGAAAAGGGTTCTTTACTGTAAGAGCAGGGAGACTGTGGAACTCTCTGCCTGAGGATGTGGTGATGGCAAAATCCATAGAGGAGTTTAACAGGGGACTTGATGTCTTTCTGGAGCGGAAGGACATTATAGGTTATAAATCTTAGGTTAATTGTTAATCTGGGTATACAAGCAGGTAGGAACTATTAGGGGTTGAACCAGGGATTAGTCCGATTAGTCGGGAAAGACTTTTTCCCCCAAAAGGGCTAATTGGCTCCTGCCTCTTGGGGTTTTTTGCTTTCCTCTGGATCAGCAACATAGGAGGATAACAGGCTGGACTATATGGACATTGTCTTCATTCGGCCTTACATACTATGTTACTATGACCTATCCTTAGATCGGTGGATATTTGTTTGTACTACCATTCAACGCCAATGCACAGTATATGGAGCAGTACTAGCTTTGGCGCACAGCGGCTGGGTAAACAGCTGATCGTTGGGGGTGCCAGGCGTTGAACACCCACCAATTTGATATTGATAACCTATCCTGAGGATAGGTAATGTGTTAACCCTTTCCAGTCCAATGTCGGGCCTGCCCCGACATCATCATTTTCCTCCACAGCTCCGATGTCGGGGCAGGCCCGACACTGCAGTGCAGGAGTGGATCTTCACCCGATCGTCAGGCACATCGGGTGCAGATGCACTCCTTTACTGGTCGTCATCGAGGACCCCCGAGGAGAAGGCAGAAAGGGTTTTTAACCCTTTCTGCCCACTTCTTTATACATTACATAGCGCTCAATTAGCGCTATGCAATGCATAGATTCCGGCCGGCGATCATGTGACCGCCGGTGTTACCTGACCCCCGGCGGTCACATGAACGCCGAGCCGGGAGCCTGCACCGTGCAAGGACCTGCTTACCTGACCAGCGTCTTGTGCATTCTCCTTCTGTCTCCCGACCCGGCGATCATGTGACCGCCAGGTGCCACCTGACCCCAGCGGTCACATGATCGCCGAGCCGGGAGGCAGAAGGAGAATGCGGAAGACGCCGGTCAGGTAAGCAGGTCCCTCCCTGCACCCTCCTGAACTCTGTCAGATCAGGAGGGTGCAGGGAAAATGTATTTTTTCTGACCCATTCTCCCAGCTCCAATTTATTTGGAGCTGCGGAGAATGGGTGAGAAAAAATAAATGGATTGGAAAGGGTTAAACTGGCCTTAATTCTACAAAACAAAATGGTTGTGGACAGGCAGCGATTGCCATATAGCCATTATAAAAGACAATTCACAGAACAAAAAGTGGCCGCTTGTAATGTGTGATATCAGCGATGGCAGAAATTAATGCTCACCTTCCTCTTAACTTAAGTGCTTCACCAAATCTCTTCTCATTCATAGCCTGTGTCACTTCCTTGGTCTAATAAAAAGAAAATAGGATATTACATCCGTCAATGTCTTTGCAAAGAGAAATTGCAAGTTTTAAACATGCCATTTTTGATGATTGTTCTGACATTTCTGAAACAAAGTACCCTTTTGCAACCATTTTGTCTTGTTCCAATGCATTTAAAATAAATAATGAAGCAACTTTGCATATAGTGTTAATTAAAATACATCCAATTTGTGTACACAGCTCCTATGCAGACCTATAGGTCTCCATGGTTCCAGACTACAAAGAAACCCTGTGTAGTCTGACCCTGCAGCCATGTGTTACTATCTCTCCCATCCGTCCTCTATTCTACCTGTAGGTTACAAAGAACGTGGTGGATAGGCAAAAGAGAAACATATGTCTAATCACACTACACATAGGGTTAGTTATGGAGAATTAGGCCTCCAAACTTCCAAGGAGTAAACGGTTACATCCTAAGAACATTTATATGGAAAGCAGAGTCTTACCACTTGAACACATTCCATTAAAGGCAGACGGATTGCTTGATTCCCAGACAAACTGACCACACAAGCTGGTGTATCTGGTGTTCCCTCCAACAAGGCCATTACAGCTTCAACACCCATTCGACTTCCCTAGATAAGAAATACAAGCTACTATTAGTGAGCCTCAGGGTCCTTTCAGAAGAGCAGAGTTCTTGGACCAGAGCAACGATCGACACGCATGTTGTTCGGTGCTCGTTGAATCTTCTTTTACACGGTCAATTTGTGGGGATGAATGACTGCTAGTATGATTGTTTGACCCCATAGGATGGCTGTACAGCTTCCATTTCACACAGGAAGATATACTAGGAAGATGTATGTCCGATCAAAGAGCATTTTTATGTTGAAACGGAACGCTCAGCCAACGAATGTGGTTGAATGAGTGGTCCCTTGCTTATTGGCTGGTCATTGGCTGCATTACAAAGCTCGACTGTCGGACAAACGAGCATTAAAGGGGTTGTCTCGTGCCGAAACGTTTTTTTTCCCCCCATAGGCCCCCCGTTCGGCGCAGGACAACCCCAAGGGATGTGTTAAAAAAAAAAAATTTATTACTTACTCGAATCCCCGCTCTGCGACGTCTTCCTTCTTCTTCCTTCACCAAGATGGCCGCCGGGATCTTCACCCACGATGCACCGCGGGTCTTCTCCCATGGTGCACCGTGGGCTCTGTGCGGTCCATTGCCGATTCCAGCCTCCTGATTGGCTGGAATCGGCACACGTGACGGGGCGGAGCGGAGCTACGATGACCAGCTCTCCGGCACGAGCGGCCCCATTCACCAGGAAGAAGACCGCACAGCGCAAGCGCGTCTAAAAAAGCAAGAAGACATCAGAATTAGACGGATCCATGGCGACGGGGACGCTAGCAACGGAGCAGGTAAGTGAATAACTTCTGTATGGCTCATATTTAATGCACGATGTACATTACAAAGTGCATTAATATGGCCATACAGAAGTGTATAACCCCACTTGCTGCCGCGGGACAACCCCTTTAAGGGGAAAGTTTGGGCCTTAAATAAAACTGTAAGGCCTCTAGTATATTATATTAATTCATTGATAGGCCTATAGTGGGGCTGTGTGCTATGGGAATAAGCACATGGACGTTTTTTCCATGCGTGAAGAAACTCATTGCATGTCCGTTTCATACCTGAATAGATATTGAGCTAGCAAAAAATGCTAGGAAATTTCACTCCAGAAGCCTGTAGAATTGTCAATGCGGCCAATTCAGTAAATTGCAAACATCTATACAATTTTAGTCAACTTTTTTATGTAGATTCCATCTACATGTATATTGATTTGTGGCATCTGATTAAGTTTCTAATAAGCATATATATGACAACACATCTAATTCTATAAATACTAAAGAAGTTATTTACATTGCAGTGTGTTACGTCTGCTGCTGAGACATGTTGTACTACTGTGCTTCCAGCAGCACAGCACTCTCAGGGTTAATGATTGAGTTGGCTGGGTGTGGTACTTCCTGCTATCCAATCTCCTGGGTCTGTGCTCACATATAAACCCAGCTCCTGATCAGTCTCTGTCTGGGGTTCAGGGTGAGCAGTCATGAATCCTTGTTTGTTGAAGTTCGCTGTGTGATCTGTGTCTGGCTGGTTCATGTCCGTTTGTTTGTTTATATTCTGTCAGTTCTGTGTAAGCTTGCTGTGTGACCTGCTATCTGTGTCCTGTCCTGTTGCAGCGTTCTATGTGAACTCTGTCCGGTTCTGCTGGACTCCTGGTTACTGTATGGACTAGCAGTATAACCAGGAGCCGTGAAGTGGCCCGCTAGCTTTCATGTTTTGTACAAAATGTCAACTAATACCTGGTATTTATATTCAGCGTATCTTCTGTTACTAGTGGTTGCATTTTGGCTGCTGTATGCTGTGTCCCCCGTTGTTCAGTCCCTGTCATGTGTCATGTGAATGCGTGCCATTCTGGTGTGTGGCTCCTAGGATTAGCTAGGGCCGAGATCCGAAGACCGCTGGGCTGCCCTTATTGGGGCAATGTCCCCAATACCGGGTGTGTACCCAGTCCACTTTGGTCACGATCGCAACACAGTACTTGCAAAATGAAGACTACAGCAGAGCAGCTGATTGAGAAGTCACCTAAGAACCCGGTTACTAATTTATTGCATTATTTTTTCAGGGAAAGACATTGCCCATGCTGCTATTGCAAATTGAATTCATCCTCAGTTTTTCAAGATGAGAGAGTTTCAGCTTGGAACTAACAATCTCAGCAATATCTAATTATCCTATACCCCCTCCAGAGGAATTCTTACCAAAATTCTATCAAAGGCTGAAGGCGTTCCACCACGCTGCACGTGTCCAAGGATGGTGACTCGTGTATCATAGCCCAGGCGCTTTACAACTAGCTGTTAAAATTAACAGACAAATTAGAGATGACAACAATCACCTTTGTTTATATAGGCAGCACTTTAAATCACTATATATTAGATACATCAATACTAAGGCCGTCTTCACTTACGGTGGAAATGCAGTGGAATTTCCGCCATTGGAATCACTGTGATAATTCCGTAGAATTTACAGTACAAGGTATGTGGAGGGGATTTCTACAATCTTCTTCACATGCTGCGGAAAATTTCCATAACAAATCCGCGGCTGTCTATTTATGCTGCAGAATTCAACTCTTACAACATAAGGGTTAAATCCTTCAGCTTTTCCCCAAATAAAAAAAACTTAGCCAAAGCTGCACTATTAAAGTGCAGATTTGGCCACTGCGGATTTAAAGGGTATTTGTTACAGGTCTTCCACTGCGGAAAGCCTGTAGCAGATGCGTGCCGGTCTAATATTACTGCTTTCATCCTATGGAACGTCAACTAAATTAACTCTGTTTAAAGATTTATTCCCATCTGAATGCATTACTATTGATGTGGGAATACTCCTCTATACAGTATGGCAGGGAATAAGTAAACAGTCAAGTGGGCTGGGCTAACAGTTTCCATTACCTCCATAGAAGTGAATGGGTATTACATAAATAGCGTAGCACTCCGAGCTATGTTGTCTCTGTAACTCAGGAGCTAAGGTAAGAGCATAGCTTGCCGTGCTACACTTTTTTTTTCGTAGCGCCCATTCACTTCTATGGAAGTTACGGGAATAGATTAGAGCAGGCCAATCGGCTGTTTACGTAACTCACAACCACCAATGAGGCCAGTGTAGAGGTGGCTGAGTTTTGATCTTGAGATACGTATTAGTCCTAGAGGTGAGACCCACATCTCAGACTTTTATGGCACATCCTATGGAGATGTCATAAAAGTCCTAGATTGGAATACCCATTTAAGGTGTCAAAGAACCGTCTCCACAATCCCTTTATTCTTTCCAAGAGCAAAACCTAGTCAGTGTTATTTATTAAATGCTAACTATAATGCATCAGTAATTGCCACTAGTGGACAAGACTTTCTTGAATTGCCAATAGTTCAGGAGACACATTTGCTGGACCCCAGTCCCACAGGTGGGGGAACACTGATGTAAGCCCATAGATCTTAAATGTACTGTAATGATTATAATATAGAACTGATTGCATTTTGGCAATTACTTACACTTTTCACATCCTCTGATGTGATAGCTTTGCCACTCGCGTCAATTGCTCCTTCAGCAACAATTATAATATTCAGCCTTGATCCACGGCCTCTGGTCTAAAAGGGAAAGTGTCATTAGCATAGTGACCAGCAGCGAGCGCAGTAATGGGCTCTACAGCCGAAGACTAGCAAATTATATTACTTATTATCAACTTATTATCTTTAGCGATCCATTACAAAATCATGCTCCAAGACTTTTCAGATACCTCACTCAGCCTTCTGCAAAGATGTTCTTCCCAGTTTTCTTCTGGGGGCGATTCTGGAATAAAAACCCAGTCTGCTCCACATGCGAGTGCCGTCACCAGAGCCAAGTACCTAGGGGATGACAACGGAGGGAACTTTTAATAGTTAACTCCCTGCACAGTGCTACTAGACATAAAATGTGTTCATATGTACAGGATCTGTGGTTGATCAAGTCTATAGGCTGTTTAATATGAATGATCATTCAAAAAATCATTCAAACAAGTGAAAATGAATTATAATTCGTTCAGTTTAAATGCAGCCAACGATTGAACGATAAATCGTTTCCTTTTCGTTCATAGTTCATTTTATGCAGGCATAAAAATCATTGTTGGCTCATTCACTAATCATTCGATTTAACTACCGAGCGTTCAGTCGTTCCCATTCACTGTATAAGTGAATGAGAACTGAATGATTTCTCGTTTGACGAGCCAACGATGTATCTGTATAAACAGGCTGCCCGAGGCAACTCTGACATCGTTCCTTGGAACGATAAATTATTTGGTGTAAATGAACCCTTAGAGTTCATGCCCACAACCATCGCGGGATACACCTACAGATTTACGCCGCGGGAATACCGCAGTGGTAAACAAAACACGCTCGCTGGTGATTGCGAAAAAACACACATTTTTCTGCCGTCTTCATTAATACTATATTAATGGAGAACTCTTGTGGCGTAAATCTGCGGAAAATAGAACATGCAGCCTTTTTCTACCTAATCACTGCGGATTTACACCGCGGGAAGCGCGATACAAATCCGTTCGTGGGCATTTGGCCCTAAAGCAGACAATCCTCTACCATATGAAAAATACACGATGATGTCAGTATATATCCTTCCATCTTTATTCCTTATCTTCTATAATACACAAGTTGTGCAACATTGGTATACAAAATTATATCGTCCGTAGTAAAACCTATTGTACTAATATAGTCCAAACACAGCAGAAACTAACTAAACCACTATCAGCAGACACCAAAGTGGTCTGTGAATGATGCCATTTGTGGTTTCCGTCTCAATGCGGTTTTCAGCACCTATTAGGGAACCCCCGGATGGAATCCCGCAGAATGTACAAAAAAGCTGTGAATGCTTCCTTTAAAAAAATTGTATCATTTCCTATTCTATATCTGAAGACAGTAAGGACTCATGTCCACGGGGAAAATCAGGCCCGCCGCGGATTCTTCATGTAGAATCCGTAGCGGGTCCCTCCTGCCCCACGGACATGAGGTCTGAAATCAGAATAAACTCACCTGCTCCGGGTGATGCGGATCTTCCTTCCGGACGGATCTTCTTTCTTCGGCCCGACAGATGTGCTCGACACGCCAGCGGCGTGCCGCGCGCATGCGCCCGGCACATCCGCCGGGCCAGAGAAGGAAGATCCGCATTGTCCGGAGCAGGTGAGTTTATTCTGATTTTAGGTCTCCCGTGGATCCGGACGGCTTCCATAGGCTTCAATAGAAGCCTGCGGGAGACCCGCACGAAAATGGAGCATGTGCATTTTTTTTTTCATGCACGCGGATCCGCGGCTGACGAGAAAAATGACATCCGCAGGTACTTAACTACCTGCGGGTGTCCAATGCATCCCTATGGGGCGTGGATCCGCGTGCGGGAGAAACGCCGCGGATTTTAAGCCCGTGAACATGAGGCCTTAGGGTCACACACTTAAAGCAAGCATTCTGGACACAGATCTTCCAAACTCAAGATAGCGGTTTTTTGTTTTTTTTAAACTTGGGGTGCCACTATACAGACATCAGCCACTGAAGGTAAGAATATTAAATAAAGTCTGCCTCTAACTTCACATAGAACGGTTCTAACTGCTGACTGGTGGGCTACTCCCTCGCAGCCCATAAGTCAATCGGGAGTCCTGTACTCACAAGTGTTGATAGTATAGCAGTTTCTCTTCAAGGTCTTACCCACAGTGCCGGCCCATCACTTCTAGAACAAAGGTCCTTTGATGACTGTAAAACAAACAAGTTTACAGAAAAAAAATCATTTTGAGCTTTTAGCAAGTCCACAACTTGACTCATGACAAATATATTCAGTAGAATCTTTTTCAGAAATGCATATTGGATATAAAGCCAATAATGGGTCAATTACAAGTATAGTTGGATCCAGAAGTATTTGGAGAATAACACAATTATATGTGTAATGTTTCTGTATGTATACTGCATGTGTGCAAGGGTCTAAAGAAAAAAAATAAATAAAAAACAAACAAAAAAAAATACACTTTTCCTATTTTCCCCATAAAAATTCTCAACAAAAAATGAAAATAATGGCCATGGTCATGTCTTTAACCCCTTCTCGCTCCAGGACGTACAGGAAAGGGAAAGAGTAGGGAAAGAGTTCACAGAGGGATCGCGCTCCCTCTGTGTCTCCGTCCGGCTCTCGCGATGTCATCGTGAGAGCCCGGCCTGTCACCATGGCAACAGGACGCCAGACACTGGCGTCCTGTATTGCCTGTGCCTATAATCGCTGTACAAGCGATAAGGCATGGCAGAGCAGTAGCTCTGCCATGCCTTATGACAGCGTCATAGGCACAGTGCTGCAAGTCCCTCAGAGGGACTCAAATAGTGTAAAAAAAAGAAAAGAGTGTAAAAAAAAGAAAAATGTTAAAAAAAAAAAAAGTAAAAAAACCCCCCTTTTTTATGCTTTTTCTAATATTAGCATAAAAAAAAGGGAAAAAAAATTAAAACCCCACATATTGGGTATTGACGCGCCCGTAACGACGTGTACAAAAAGTTGAACACGCTTTTTATTTTGTACGACAAAAAGCGTTAAAAAAAACGCTAAAAACAGAGGCAAAATGCAAATTTTTAGCATTTTGCCTCACAAAAAATGCTATAAAAGTGATCAAAAAAGCCGTACATTCCCCAAAATGGTACCAATAAAACCTACCGCCCGTCTCGCAAAAAATAAGCCCTTATAGAGCTCCGTACATAGAAAAATAAAAAAGTTATAGGACTTTGAATGCAGCTATAGAGAAAAAAAAAAAGATTTTAAAAAAAAAAGGGGGTTTTATTGCAAAAAACTGTAAAAACCTAAAAAAAATAACAATTTTGGTATCGTTGTTACCGTACCGACCCGCAGAAAAAATTTAGTGTGTCATTTATGCTGCATGATTAACGCTGTAAAAAAAAGAAAAAGAAATCTATGGCAGAATTGATGCGTTTTCTCTCCGTTATCATAAAAAAAAAAAAAAAAATTTTACGATATTGTCTATGTACCCAAAAGTGGCACCGATAAAAACTACAGATCGCCACGCAAAAAACAAGCCCTTATACGGCCGCGTCCACGGAAAAATAAAAAAGTTATGGCTTTTGAAAAATGGAGATGGAAAAATACCCCCCAAAAAAAAATCGCTTGGTCCTCAACGCCAAAATAGGCCGTGTCATTAAGGGGTTAAAAGTCTGAACTATTATAATAATGTATTATTTATGCTATCTGGTGAATGCCGTTAAAATTAAAAAGAAAAAAATCCTACGTAATGCCAGAAATGTGAGTTTTTGGGCACACTGTCCCACTGAAACAACAGAATTAAAAAAATAAATAAAAAAATAAAAATAGAAAAGTCATATGTAACCTGTAATGATACCACCAAAAACTACAGTCCACACTGTTTAAAAAAAAAAAAAAAAAAAAAGCCCTTACCCAGCCAAATTGATTGGAAAATTTAAAAAAATTTATAGGTTGCAGAAAATGGTGATTTTTAAAAAAAAAAAAATCTTTATTTTTTACTAGTAAAAAAAAAAGCTGCATAAATTTGATTTTGCTGCAATGATCCTGAGCTGCACAATGATGTGAACACGTCCTTTTTACTGCACTCAGAATACCTTAAAAACAAAACCCCAAAATCATTGTGTTTATTTTCTGTTTCACCCACTTCAAAAGTTGTAAAAATTAAGGTTCGCAGTTATGAAGCGAAGTTGGGGAAAGGAGGGGGGTGGGGGGCGCCTGAGCTGAACTTTTGCACCCAGGCCTAGGATCCTTTAGTTACGTCCCTGATTTGAAATAAAGCCATCAAATGTTGAGGACCGTCCAGGAACTTGCAGGCGGTTGACAACCCTGTAGTAGAGCAGCAGTGCAGAACGGTGATTGCTCACGGCAGCCTGTATATTCTGAATGGTGTCAGCCGGCCTGCAGGCATGTAGTTCACACAGTGCAGTTTTCTTGCAATGATACAACAATTTATTATGAGAATCTTTAGGTTATGTTCAACATGGAGCCTATTTTCTGCTGCGGAAATACTCTGTAGATTTTGATGTGAATCTGCACCAATATCCATATCAAATTCTGCATGTAACACGCATTGTTCAGTGCAGATTTTGGTGTGGATTTCATCCCCTCATTTAACGATGTAACATAGTAACATAGTTCGTAAGGCCGAATGAAGACAATGTCCATCTAGTCCAGCCTGTCTATCCTCCTGTGTTGTTGATCCAGAGGAAGGCAAAAAACCCCAAGGGCAGAAGCCAATTAGCCCTTTTGGGGAAAAAATTCCTTCCCGACTTTCTAATGGCAATCAGACTGTTCCCTGGATCAACCCCTAATAGTTCCTACCTGCCTGTATACCCGGATTAATAATTAACCTTAGATTTATAACCTATAATATCCTTCCTCTCCAGAAAGACATCAAGTCCCCTTCTAAACTCCTCTATGGATTTTGCCATCACCACTTCCTCCGGCAAAGAGTTCCTCAGTCTAACTGCTCTTACAGTAAAGAACCCCTTTCTATGTTGGTGATGAAACCTGCTTTCCTCTAAACGTAGCGGATGCCCTCTTGTTACCGTCGTAGTCCTGGGTATAAACAGATCCTGGGAGAGATCCTTGTATTGTCCCCTCATGTACTTATACATGGTTATTTGATCACCCCTTAGCCGTCTTTTTTCCAGGGTAAATAGTCCCAATTTGGATAGCCTCTCTGGGTATTCCAGTCCTCTCATTCCATGCATTAGTTGAGTTGCTTTTCTTTGAACCCCCTCCAGTACTGTAACATCTTTCCTGAGCACCGGTGACCAGAACTGTGCGCAGTATTCCATGTCGGGCCTGACTAGTGCCTTATATAATGGAAGGATAATGTTCTCGTTCCTCGCCCCTATACCTCTTTTAATGCACCCTAAGACTTTATTTGCCTTTGCAGCAGCTGACTGGCATTGGTTACTCCAGTTTAGTTTACAATCCACTAGTACCCCCAGGTCCTTTTCCATAGCACTTTTCCCTAGCAGTACCCCATTAAGTGAATATTGGTGACATCCGTTTTTGCTGCCCATGTGCATAATCTTACATTTTTCAACAGTGAACTTCATTTGTGGAATCTTCACTGAAAATCCACAGCATAAGTGCTTTAGAATTAAAATCTGCACATGTCAATTCTGCTGTGGATTTTTCCATACTATGTGATGAATGAAATTTCTTAAATCTCATCCACATGGCTTGTATTGTAAATGCAGCGGAAAATCCACCGCATTTAAACCCAGTTTGAACATACCCTTAGTGTAATTGACTCAAAGGAGGAACTTTATGTTAAAGTGTTTTTTTTTTTTTAATTTTTACTAATAATGACCTCAGTACAGGTCATCAGTAGCTGACTGGTGGGGAACTGCTGCTCAGGATCCCCGGTGATCTGTTGATTCCCTGTCTGCTCACAGTTTAGTGAGGCCAGCTATGTACATTGGGATCAGAGCCAAAAGTGTAATAGACTGCTTTGCTCCCATTGATTTCAGTGGGAGAAGTCGTCACTCATTAGACTTCCTGCGCTGAACCCCACTGCACTGACAGCTGGCTAGGTATTCAGCTGATTGCTGGGGATCCTGAGCAGCGTATTCCCACCAATTAGCTACTGATGACCTATCCTGAGGCTGGGTGATCATTAGTAATCGCCTTTAACACAGATTTATCATTTCCAGTATAATTTTAGTAACTTTGGTTGTCTAGATTAGTTGGCTGTCTTTCACCTTGCAGGTCCCCCCAATAGAAGCTTCTTTCGAATACTAAATGGAGAAAGCCTGATGTGATGTGAGGAGGGTCAGTCATAGACCGACGGAAAAGCAGGTTGCTGTTCAACATGCAGAGTAAAATTCCATTAGTCTGGCATGAATGAAACATGATTATTACATGTTTCAGGTTATCAGATGGACATACAGAAGTAAATAAAATGAACTTACAAGGAGTCTGTCAAGAGAGATAAGCCTACTAAACACCATATATCACTTAGTAGGATATTTACAGATATATGGACACACTTTACTTTTTGTTCACAACACTTTAGTTGCAAAGACAAATAAGTTTATTCCGATATGCAAATTACTTTGGAAGTACCCCGAGGGTGGTGGTCTGGCAAGTGCTCCAGGTCTCAGTAGTAAACACCCCCCAGCATCTCCTTCTTGGTCTTGACTGATGGAGCAGCCTTAGGCAACAGCATGGTGAGCTCCAATGAGTTACTCAGCAGGACAAATACTGTGCATGCGCTGTGCCATGATCAAAGGTGTATGTGTGAAATTTTAATGGAACTCACATTGTTGCTGCCTAAGGCTGCCCCATCAATCACGGCCGAGGTGATGTTGGGTGGCGAGATCCAGAGCATATGCCCAGTTGGGACAATTATCAATTACTTTGAATATTGGACTTAATTTTTTCTATGCAATCAAAGCACTATGAACAGAAAGAAAAGTATGTCCGCATGCCTGTAAATGCCCTACCAAGTGCTGTGAGGCATTTAGTAGGCAGATTTTTCCGCTAAGACTCCTTTTAAGGGAACCTGTTGGCACTTTTAACCAAGCTTTGCCTTTAAGCACGCCGTCTCTTTTCAGACAGTGCTGCAAATTCTCTCGACGCTGTAACGTCATTAACGCGGACATAATCTGTCTCGTTGGCGAGCAGAATCGCCGTGCTTATCTATGCGCATGCGCCTCAGTGATGTCAGAGCATTGTAAATAAACATGGGACAATTAGATTTCTAAAAATGGGGACAAGTGATTATTCTAGCGCCCGGCTTGGCGTGCTGTCTTAAAAAGTGCTGACAGGTTCCCCGTTAACAGTAGCTATCCCTCAGGAAAAGATATAGTATAGCTAAATGATAATCCTATGAGGGTCCTGATTATTAGGCTTATCTGAGCTGGAAACTAGAAGTTATTCTAGATTAAATTAACCTGTACAAAAATATAACAATGCACCCAGTTATTGGCTCTTCTTGCAACTTGCATGGAAACATGGTACTATTGATGTAGTTGCGGTTTATTTTAAGACAAGCTCAGTGAATCACCTCCTCATCTTCAGTCTTACCTTTGTGCTGTAGTAGTAATGGCATCCACTATCTCCATAATTCTGTGAAGAG
Organism: Eleutherodactylus coqui; assembly: GCF_035609145.1. Classification (NCBI taxonomy): domain Eukaryota; kingdom Metazoa; phylum Chordata; class Amphibia; order Anura; family Eleutherodactylidae; genus Eleutherodactylus; species Eleutherodactylus coqui. Next base: position 466,619,984 of record NC_089837.1, on the reverse strand, counting down.
CAGAATCAGTTCCGATTGTCATATCTGTTCCACAGAAATCATTATCAATGGATCCCACCAGCCCAACAATATTGAGGTAACTAGACTTCTTAGCTTCATCAGAAGTAATCTTTCCTAAAGAGAAAAAAAATACAAATATAACATTCACAAACACAACAAAAAACAAAATTTCCTGCAATTTTTACTAAAAAACAAAAAACTTTTAGTCACTTTTCTGTGATGATTGCCCAAGACATCAGTATTATGAAGATGCCATCTAGTACTAAGGATATTTCCATCGGCAAGATCCTCTCACCTGGGAAAGAGGAGTTTCCTCCCAGCTAGTTGAGGTTGCCTAGGGGTGATTTCACATCTGCATTGGGGATTCCGCCTTAATGCTCAGTTTGGGGAGCAGAAAAGAGGAATTCCCGCAGCCGAACAGCTCCATCTTGGGACGGAACCAAACAGCGTCAGACGAACTCCACTGACTATAATGGGGTCTGCCCACTTTCTGCCCAGGTGCCCGGCTTTTGAATGGAAGAATAAGTGCTACATGTAGTGCTTTTCCCTCTGGTATGTCCGGACGCATCTGTGACGGAACCTCCATCCGGAAGTTCCAACGCAGATGAGACACCACCCTAACTCATTGCTTGAGAATTTTAATTAGAAAGCTATAATGCAATCAATCTGTTGCCATTTCCCATCCTCTTGCATAAACGAAAACCATCCGGTAGACCACCTGAATTGGACAGGACACGCAATTCCCAGCAAAGTACCTGCTTTAAGTAGGTCAGCAAGCAGTCCGCTCCACTCTGCTCTGAACGTATCTGCTCCAGTCAAGCTGCCATCTCCACCAATGACACAAAGGTTGGTAATTCCTTTTTTAATTAGGTTGCAAGCTGCTTTTAGCCTGCCCTCTCGAGCCCGGAAATCCTGACATCTAGCACTTCCTATTACTGTACCACCCTATAAAAATATACATGTAGTTACCATTGAATGAAAGAATTAGAAATAAGATGTTCTTTTGTCACCTGGAAATTCACAAGGAGGTGGCAAATCATAAAACAACCTAACATTTCACGATACAATGGTATCACTAGGCACTAGCTGACATATTCAACGACAGCTTAGAAATACAGCAGATGGAATCTTAGTGATTGATCAGTCCAATATAGGCAACATCCAATACCGTCCCAGGATGACCCAACCCTCAGGTATCATCATTTAAATGCCAGGCCGGCACAAGTTGTAGCCGTCAGTGATAACGACGCTTGCACAAGAGAGGTCTTTTGGCAATTCATTACATGTTAAAAACTAGATTTCCCTTCAACTTTTGCTTGTGATAACTACAACTTTGCTAAAACCCTTCAATGTTGTACAACTAAACAGGGCTAAGGAGTTTCCCCTATCCAATTACAATACAAAGCTAAAGATCTGCTTACCATCAAACTTTATAATTAAAGGATTTGTCCAAGATTAGAAAAACGTGTCTGCTTTCTACCAAAATGAGCCTCACCCCTGTCAATGGGTCGTATGTGGTATATCAGCTTAACTCCATTCACCTTAATGGGGCGTACTACAAACAGCTATACTTTATTTTTCTGAATTTAAGATTAATGGGGGTCCCTGTATTTGAAACCCTATTTTTTTTCTAAACGATGCATAATTTGCAGCCTTAAACTTACTTAACCCTTTCCAATCCAATTTTGAATTCAGGGTTTCCTAAAAGGCTTTCTCTTTATGCTGTTCTACAACGGTGCCATCTGTTGTCTAAAGCCAGTGTGTGCGCCAGAGAGGCTCTGACAGCGGAGTGGCTGGCAATAGATGGTAAGAATACCCTGTCGGACGTCTTCTGACATTGGAGCTGTACAAGCTTCAAATCAGAATGTAGGAAGACGTCAGACAGTGGATTGGAAAGGGTTTAAGGGGAGGGGTGAGATACCTATCCAAAATGTATGACTAGCTCAAAAACTATCCACATACAGTATATAAGAATCTGTATGCAGGTTCCCTGTAACCTCCTGGTCTCTGAGGGAGGTGACCGGCCATCATTTCCTGGGGACTTGAGCAGTCAATGACATTTCTCTGTCAATTAATTTGCACTCATTGCAGTTGCCATAAAGCACACACATCCTGTTATACTGACTATACAGACACACCAGGAAAGAAGTGTAGGTCTCTAATATGGCTGCCTCTGGGGAATTCTTTTTTTTCCCTAAAAACCAAATAGTCCTACCATTTAAAACACCCACATTCTACCGACTAGAAGCACTTTTTGGGTACGTTCCCATGGGACGGAAATGTTGAGAAATTTCCGCAGCGGGAAATTCCAAGCATTTCCGTATCTAAAATAGAGCCACAATCCACACCAACGGTGCGGATTTTGACTCTAAATCAGTTGTGTTTCCGCAGCTGATTTCATAAGATACGGCCAACCTCCTCACCTCTGAACTCTTTACGCTGTCAAAGCATTCCAGCACCCACCCGCCTGTAGTGAGAGCCGCGCTGCTGATCAGGTGTTCCGGAAGAGCCATCACCTGACCAGCAGCGCACATTACAGGCCGCTGGGGCGTGCTGACAGTGCGAAGACTTCCGAGGTGAGGAGGTGTACCGTATCTTCTGAAATTAATTGTGGATATGTAGCTGATTTTGAGTCAAATTCTGCTCCGATGGTGCGGATTTTCCCTCGGTTTTGGAAGCGGAACTTTCCACTGCAGAAATTCCACAGCATTTCCGTCCCGTGTGATCGTACCGTTACACTGGCAGATTCTCTGCCAGAAAAAAAACCCGCAAATGACGTTTAAGTAGTTCAGCTCCATTTACACGAAGCAATTAACAGTGTTTTAAGTGACGATTAGAGATGAGCGAACGTACTCGTTTAGGGCGATTTCGCAATCGAGCACCACTTTTTTCGAGTAACTGACTACTCGGACGAAAAGATTCGGGGGGTGCCGGGATGGAGCAGTGGGTAACAGGGGGGAGCTCTCTCTCTCTCCCCTCTGCAACCCCCCGCTCACCCCCGGCGCCCCCTGAATCTTTTCGCCCGAGTAGTCAGTTACTCGAAAAAAGCGGTACTCGATTGTGAAATCGCCCTAAACGAGTACGTTCGCTCATCTCTAGTGACGATAGATCCTGCTAACAATATTGGCTCATTTTGTCAGATGATCATTGGCACATTCACAGGAGCAGCTGATTAGATGAAAGAACGAATATTCGTTTCTGATTATCTGCCCTTGTAAAAGGTCTTGTACATCAAATTAAGAGATCTGTGTCCTTGTAAACTGAACTGCAGAATGACCTTCACATCTATGGCCCGTGTTACTCAGACATGACTATAGTTATTACAAGCAGATACATAAAATATCTCCCGGAAGAGACAACTCTTGTACAAGTCATAGATCACAACATGGTACATTTATAATGCACAATCTCTAAGAAAAGGCATCAAAGCAGATGCAACGTTTTACACATATGGCATTTGCACAGCAAACGGCCCTTTTTGCTTCATCATACAGGATCTGTCTCTCCAGTTATGTACGCTCACAGTGTTAATTGCAAAGGTCAAAGGTATCGCGTCTATTTATGTATGGCATTTGAAACTAGACTCCACTTAGAACTTTGACCTCATCTGGCACCAAAATGGCAGGTTATTTTTGTCTTTGACATTGACTGCGGCTTCAGAAGACATACAGACTGAAGTATCCTGTCCTGGAAAAGGATACCCCAAAAGAAATGTCAAGTTGTCACAATGCCCCTTTTTCTAATAGGGCAAAGTTCTCACAAACAACTGTGAAAGTTATTTAAAGATTTCTGGTTAAGCAAATGTCATCTCCTTAGATTTTAATGGAAAGTGAGAATTGACTACATCAATAAGAAGGGGGAAAAAAATCTTAGTGATATGCTTTATAAACCATCAACAATCAAGTTCAATGAAAATTTCAGAAATGGATAGAGTTCTAGTTATGTTAGTTATGGATGACCACCGGACTAAACAGATATTGCTCATTACGATTCACCAGTTGCCTACTGAGATGGTCATATGACATAACATGGGGGCCTCATGGTTAGCGGTAGACTAAAATGGTGGACTATGGACACAACACTCATGGAATTAGAAAACATGAACAACCTTCGATATGCCGATGATACAACATTGCTGGCGGAAAGTGAAAAGAATCTGCAATATCGCATCTGAAGAGTTAAAGAAGAAAGTGAGCGCATGGGGCTATGCCTCAACATAGAGAAAACCAAGGTAATGACGACAGCAAGTAATAGTACAGTCCACGTAAAAAATCAACAATGATTAAATTGAAGCAATAAAAGATTTTCTTTTCCTCGGATCCAAGATTGACAGCAATGGAGAATCAGAGCCAGAAATCAAACAAAGAATTACACTTGGCTGCAGTGAAATGCAAGGAATGGTAGAGCAAAGATATTAGCATCACTACAAAGGTCCAAATGATAAATGCAATCGGGTTTCAGATTTCCATATATGCATGCAAAAGCTGGACACTCAAGAAGGTAGACGGAAGGAAAATTGAGGCTTTCGATCAATGGTGCTGTAGAAGAATGCTGTATATGCCATGGTCAGCAATGGTCACCAACAAGATGGTCCCAGAGTGCATCAAACCAAAAATATCGCTAGAGGGCAAAATCACCAAACAGCGGCTCTATTGCTTTGGGCATATCATGCGAGCCAATTCTTTGGAAACAACATTGATGCTCGGCACAGTTAGTGGGTCGCGAAGAAGAGGCCGCCAAAGAACACGCCGGCTGGATGCAATCAAGGAGGATACAAACATGGAAGAACTGAAAGAAGAGATCAAAGATAGGAAAGCATGGAGAGCGATGATCCATAAAGTGACCAAAAGTCGGCCTGAAATGAACAGATCATCATCACCACTAATCCTATGGGTGTTAGCATTTGGGGCAACAGATTATAACACAATAATTACTATATAATCTGAACATTACAAAAAAATCCCTATTGTTTCTTGCACAATATATTTTCACAGGCTGAATCCTTGAAGAATATATTATGCTGCACTTGTCAACTAAGCACTTGCTCCTCTATATCATAGGTCCATTATATGTCTGGTAATCTTGGCAAGGACAATGCCAAGATTAGGACAATGTTCTGCTCTCATCCTCATGATGGTACCAGCAAGATTTATTTAGCTGCTGATAAAGTAGACTAATAAGCAAGCAGTACGGTTTCAAGGCAACAGCTGGAAAGTTGAGGCATCGAACAGACATAATAAGAAAAGTGAAAGTCAGGATTGATGCTGGACCTCATAATTTAACCTTTCCAATTTTGCTGTAAATACCTGCATATTACTTGTCATCAAATGTGTAGACTGTATCTGCACTTGGCGTGTTCTAGGTAAATAAGACGGAATTTGAAGATAATCATGACGTAGTTCATTACACTTACCAACTGCAACATCATTGAGACACTTTCCCAAGTGGCTTCTCGAATGTTGTCACCTCCATCAACCATTCCTTGGTAACCCTATAATGATGACCAATTTTAAATGATGATTCAATGCAATCATACCAGCAAATCATATGGAGCAAAACTTATATAAACTTTTCTTCTAGGCAGTAAATTAGTATGGAAGTAGAGTTACACACCTCATGTACAAAGTAGACTTTGGCACCCGTGTAAATTCCCACTCTCACCACCGCTCGTACGGCTGCATTCATTCCTGCGGAGGAATACAATATAGGTTAAATATTTCATGTGGCCTGCATATGTAATATATTATTGTTATGAACATAATACATTTTGGTAGAGATAAACGCATTTGTTGAATGAATGCATTTGTTTGCATAAAAAAGGAGTAAATACACTATATCAGTCAAATGTTTGGACACACCTGACTAAGGCCCAATGTCCACATGCAAATTTGAATTGCGGATGATCCGCAGATCAAGCCGCCCGTAGGGAAACTTGGACGTCTGCAACTGAATTAAAGCATGCAGATTTGATTCGCGAACCTTTGGGTGCGGAAATCAAAATTGCAGCATCCTCCATTTCAGTGCAGTTCCCGCACAATGGCTTCCACAGTGAAACCCCCCCCCCCCCAAAAAAAACCCCTCTACTGCGCATGTGCACCAGTGCTTCTGCACACATCCGCAGTACAGTAAAAAGAAGACCCATAAGCAGGGTCCTCGGCTGTGGGCAGAGTCGGATTGCACTGCGGGCTCCTAAATGTTCATTGCTGTTGATTCAGAGACATTTTTATATAAAAAGGTTTTTTTTCATAACTGAACTATTGATGGCCTATCCTCAGGGTCACTGACAATGTTGACGTAGCCAGAAGTGGACAGGTCCATCCACATTGTAGAGGCCTAGGTTGGTAATGTAGGAACTTTGAAAGTTTCTTTATGTACATGGCAAAAACCTTTAAGAACTATAATGAAAGAGGTGCTAGTGAGAATCGCCAAAGGAAAGGTAGACCATGAGTTACATCTACTGCAGAGGACAAGTATACTCAATTTGCAAGCCTTGGAAATCATAAGTTAACAGCCTCTCAGATTGTAGTGCAATTGAATGCTTCAATTAGATCAAGCATCCGACAAATTCCAACATCAAATAGGATGGAGACTGCGTCAATCAGGCCTCCATGGTAGAATTGCTGAAAGAAATCACTACTAAAGGGAGAAAAATAAGAGGAATGGATTTTCTTGGGCCAAGAAGAACACAAAATTGAACCATTTAAAATCCGTTGCTTGGTCTGATGAGTAGAGATGAGCGAGTATACTCGCTAAAGGCAATTGCTCGAGCGAGCATTGCCTTTAGCGAGTACCTGCCCGCTCGAGATGAAAGGTTCGGGTGCCGGCGCGGGGGAGCGGTGAGTAGCGGCAGACAGCAGGAGGGAGCGGGATCTCCCCTCCGTTCCGCCCCGCTCTCCCCCGCAGCTCCCTGCCCGCCGCCGGCACCCGAACCTTTTGTCTCGAGCGAGCAGGTTCTCGCTAAAGGCAATGCTCGCTCGAGCAATTGCCTTTAGCGAGTATACTCGCTCATCTCTACTGATGAGTCCAAATTTCAGATTTATGGCTCTAACCTCTGTGTTCTTTTTAGTTGCTGAGAAGGTGAATGGATGATGTCTGGATGTGTTCCCACTGTGAAGCTTGAACAGGTGGTGTGATGGTGCTTTGCTGGTGACACTGTTAGCAATTTATACAGAATTAAGAAGGTTTCCCAGGACTACACCATTGATGGCCTAGCCTCAGGATAGGTCATCAATAGTTGTTTGGCAAAGATCTTCCACTCGGGATCCCCTGCGATCAGCTGACTGAAGTGACAGTGGCACGGCTAGGACTTCAGTCCATGGCAGACATAGCACTGTACATTGTATAGCGGCTGAGCCTGATATTGCAGCTAAATCCCATTCACTTGAATAGTACGGAGCTGCTCTCAGGTCATGTGACAGTTGAACATGACATCTCATGCCTGAGAAAAGGCTGCAGTGCTCATCCAAGCGTTGCAGTCTCTTTAATCAGCTGATCGGCAGGTATCTCAGGCGGCGGATCTCCACCGATCAACTACTGACCTATCCTGAAGATAGACACATACGAGGATTGGCAGGCACATACATAAGCTGAAATATCCAAACCTTCAAGGATTTATTACAGTAGAACACTCAGATGAATGCAGTGATGCAACACTTTTGTTAAAGCCCTTTATCAAACAGGAAGCAGTAACCAAAGGTCACCTGACTTCAGCTCTTGCCATTTGATAAAGCGCTTTGTCCAAAACATTGCATTCTTGTATTGAATCACTGCATTTATCTGTTGTGTTCTAATAAATCCTTAGAAGACTTCGGTATTTCAACTTACGTGTGCCGTCCAATCTTTGTATCTACTGATGGAGCCTACAACATTGGAACTTTGGAATTCTGCACCACATTTTTAGTCCTAGAGGAAAATGCTACCATCCAATAGTGATATGGGGTATTATTATATCTTGACGCCATCATAAAGTAGGGGTGGAGCCAAGATTGTGGGTGCTTGACAGGCCGGTGACACCCCGTTCCTGATTGGCTGGATGGCTGCCTCCCCTTCCTCAGCCTCACAGGTCCTGCCATTGAGCAATGCGGTTTCCTGTGGTGATTGTCCTGCTGCCACGGCTAGCTCCCCTTACCATATCCCCTTTGCGGCCCTGCTGTCACTACTCTCGCAACTGCGGTCCCCTTTACCGCCCGCGCTCTCACAGTCCCCGCTGGCTATTGTCTCTGCAATGGTAGTGTCTCATCTCCTGCCCTGCTGTCGGCCTGTGGCACCTGCGGTCCCCTTTACCACCTGCGCTCTGACTGTCCCCGCTGGCTGTAGTCTCTGACCTCCTGCCCCGCTGTCAGCTGCCCGGCTCCTGATGCTGTGGGGGGAGAAGCCAGAGAAGAGACCCGGCGTTCGGCACGTCAGCGGACAGACCTGGCGGTTTATGCCCAACTGGAAAAGTAACCGTAAACCCTAAGTGCTAGGACCTTCCAGAATCTTGCCGAATTGAGCCAATCAGGAGCTAGGGGTGTGACCAAGGTGTTCCTCCATGGAAGTCCTGTCAAAGCCCTAGCTTTCGGTGGCATCAAGATACAATAATACCGTAGTAGTATAGGTCATCAATAGTTTTGGAAAACCCTGTAAAGGCACACCGAGCCAGCATGGGACCACAAGCATTCTGCCACAACAAGTCATTCTAGTTCAAAAAGGTTTTTATTGGCACAGAGAGAAAAACAACGTACATTTCAAGATGCTTTTCAATTTTAGTGCAATTAGGATAAATCTAAACTTTATGACGCATCTGCTTACCGGCTCCTCCTCCTCTCCACCATGGAGCCTACTGTAGGATTCTCTCTGTTCACCATTTATCTTAAGAAAGAGTCCCCCTTTCCCCTCGAGGAGGGGGCCCAGGGGGGTGTGGGAAGTAAACAAACAAAAGGACAGAAGAAGGTATAACTAAACATGGTGCTCCTAGGAGCGTAGCGGGGGATTAGAAGGGGATAGGGGTGGGGAGGAGTCCAGAGGTTGGGGTTATGGCATCGCTATGCGCTTCTGTCTTCATGTGTCAATCGTCGTGCTTTGCGTCTCCTGGAAGGGGGTTGGGTCTCAGTAAGAGCACGTCTCCTCCGCTCCGCACTAGCGGGCCAGCGTCGCTTCCCAGTCTTTCTGGACTGCGCTGTTGGTGTGTCACCTGTTTATGTCACACCTGTGATCTCTCAATCCACTCTCCCATTCCGGGAGATGACCTAAAGTCTAACCAGGGCCTCCATGTCGCATAATACCCCACCACCGTGGTCTCCTCCTCTGCCCTCATCTCCTCGAATCTGGCCAACATGTTAATTGCCTCGACCCAATGGATTTTGGTGTGGCCCAAGGAGGTCCGCCAAAACCTTGGGATAATTTGCCTTACTGCCAGTATAAAGAATCCCAGCAGGTCTTTTCTCACACGGGCTATAGGCCCCTGATACATGGATAGCAAGGCCGTCTCGGGCGTGAGCACTATATCTGCCCCACATAGTTTGTTGTATAGCGACTCCACATCTCTCCACAGTGTCGCCACCGGAGGGCAATCCCACCATATATGTATCATGTTGCCTCTACTATTGGAACATCTCCAGCACAGAATGGAGGCCTGGGGAAACATTCTATGTATCTTTTCCGGAGTCGTATACCAATGAGACAGGACCTTGAAATTTAGTTTGTGAAGCCTGGAATGAACTGTACCCTTATGGGTTAAGATAAAGGACCTCTTCCATTGGTCCGCAGAAAGACTTTTCCCTAACTCATTCTCCCAGGTTCTTACATACCCCGGGGGGTTCGTCCCCCATCTCACGCTCCAGCAATATCCTGTAAATCAAAGAAATTATGTGCCCAGGAGATTCAGGTGACATGCATAGTTTCTCAAAAGGAGTGAGGGTTTTCTTTACGTCCCGGGTGTCAGGGAGTCCAGCGAGCTCCTCAACTGCAGATACACCATCCACGCTCCCGGCGGTGTCCGTGTCCCCGTGAAAAACTCTGCCAAGGGTTTGATCCCCGATTGGTTTAATACATCCCTCACCCGTGGCGATCGTATCTCAGGGGTTAGTATCAGGGTTCTATTTTGTTCCAGGGCCTTAAATTGAGGGTTGGCCAGGATTGGGGTGAGGGGCCCCGGGGTTGTGACTATCTCGTTCCGCCCGGCGAAGCTCGACCATGCCTCTGTCAATTGCCTCAGGAGGGGGGACAGTCTGGGGGGGGGGGGTGCTTAAGTAGGCTTCCCGGTATCCAAAATACCCTCTGCATTACCTCTGGCTCCAAATCGGTTTCCAGCTCAACCCATAGTTTGGACTCACCGTGTTTGAGGAGATTAAGAACACATTTCGCTATGTTGGCCTTATAATATAGGGAGAAATCCGGGAGGCTAAGGCCCCCATTATCCTTTGCTCTGACTAGCGTATTATATTTTAATCTGGGCCTGCGGCCTCTCCAGACAAATTTGGTGATTAGGGAACGTATGTGTAATAGGTAGTGTCTGTTTAGTCTGATAGGGAAGGCTTGGCATAGGTAAAGGAACCTTGGGAGCGTTACCATCTGGATCGTATACAACAAGTCATTCTATCCAGCTTGCACTAAGTTGGGCCACCAGTTGTTTTTCAACAGGACAAAGACCAAAGACCCAATCTATCCCAAATGTGGAGTGGTTAAGTGACAAATAAGGAGAGTGATGGAGTGCTGTATCAGATGAAATGGTTTCCATAGTTCTCTTACCTAAATCCAACAGAAAAATAATTTGGAACAATTTGAACTAGAGTGAAAGAAAAATATACTTGGTTGGATACTTCATGATTTTAGTTGCTACTTTGAAAAATCTAAGGTAGTTTTGAATTGTATTGACTTTTTAAGACACTGTATTTAAATTAGTATTACTTCCTTTTATTACTCAGTGCCAATGACTACTATTATTCTAAAATGTGTAAAAGTGAAAACAAATGAAAACATCTTCAATTATATTCTATTTCACCAAACTTTTGACCCCTACTGTATATTTAATAGAAAACTAGACAAACTCTTATAACACTGTTACTTTGTCTATCCTACTGGTTTAAGTGTTTTATTTTTTCAAATTTAAAACCATCAAAGGCTATGGACACCTTTGGTAACAATTCCCCCCCCCAAAATACATGTATTTTGGGCTAGCAATCATTTTTCCAATAGGGTTCGATTAAGACACTGCAGTCTAAAGGCCCATTTAGACACAATGATTATCGCTCAAAATGTACTCAAAAGCCATCTTTTGAGCAATAATCGTATGTAAAGGTGCCCATCTTTCACTGTTCAGCCGAACGATGAATATCATTTCTGCCTGAAAACCATAGTTTGGCAGAACAGCTGATAAGCAGGACCACACGCTGTGCTCTGCTGGGGGAGAGCTAATAACAGCTCATTGCTTTGTCTCAGCTATCAGCCCCAGGGCAGAACAAAGCAAAAAAGTAATCAGGGAACAGCGGGTGAGGTGTTCTCTGATTACAGCTCCAGGCGACTCACACGCTACTACTTGGTATTAATAGGCATTAGTACCATGTAGTAGTTTATGCAAAATGATCGCTCAAAAGCCATCTTTTGAGCGAACATCTTTGTGGTGTAAATGCAACATTAGTTTCAATAGGAGATAGGAGGCCTAAGGTGCCCATACACATTACCCTAAATTTCAAATGATCGTTCATCTGACGGACGATAGACGGTCATCTTCTGGAAAGATCATTCCCACAAAGATCATGTGTCCATCCCCCAGCATCATTGAACATGTATGGCTAGTTTGAACAACTGTGATGGCCAATATGGACTAAACTGTGTATGGCTGCATCTGTGTGATGAATGTTCACCAGGTAATCATTTGTTCAGTGGCTGTTCAGTTAGTAACGTACTTCTTTCTAATGCCTATGGCCAGCTTTAGATTGCAGATTTTTATATACAATGATATGTAGAAGCTGCAGAAGACAAACTGAGCAAAATGGATAATTAACCCTTTCCAATCCAATTTGTATCCTGGTTTTCCTAGGGGGCTTACTCTTTTTCTGCTGTTATACAACGGCGCTATATGCTGGCTAAAGCCAGTGCTGCATGAGGTGACACATTGGATAGACTCCGACAGCAGAGAGGCTGGCAATATACAGTAAGAGAACCCCGACGGACGTCTTCCAACATTAGCGCTGTACAGCCTTAAATCATAATGTCTTTAGACGTCAGACAGTGGATTGGAAAAGGTTAAACCCTATGCAAAAATGCTACTTGCACCAGCCTTGATAGATCACGAAAATGGACACTTTCAGATAAAAAGTACTTGAATGGGTTGTCCAAGTATAGAGATATAAGGAACATGTGTCAAACACAAGGCCCGCGGGCCGAATCCGGCCCACTGCCTCATGTTATGTGGCCCGCGGCATGCTGACGCCGCTCACCACTGTAGTGATTACCAGCTGGGGTGCCGCAGCTCCCTGCTGGTAATCACGCTGCTAGTGCCGCTGATCCCGGCGCACACTCTGATGTCAGTGTGCAGCCGGCATCTTCCTCCCCGAGTCCCCTGCTCTTCAGTTCTGCAGAAGAGGACTCAGGGAGGAAGCGTTCCGAGCTACACACTGACGTCAGTGTGCATTCGGGCTCAGCACGAGCAGAGGGGGCGCGGCGCTGACAGCAAGGAGGAGGTAAGTTTATGGGTTAGGGGGGGACTATTATTACTGAGGGGGGAACTATCATTACTGAGGGGCGAACTATCATTACTGAGGGGCGAACTATCATTACTGAGGGGCGAACTATCATTACTGAGGGGCGAACTATCATTACTGAGGGGCGAACTATCATTACTGAGGGGGGGGGACTATCATTACTGAGGGGGGGGAACTATCATTACTGAGGGGGGGGAACTATCATTACTGAGGGGGGAACTATCATTACTGAGGGGGGAACTATCATTACTGAGGGGCGAACTATCATTACTGAGGGGCGAACTATCATTACTGAGGGGCGAACTATCATTACTGAGGGGCGAACTATCATTACTGAGGGGCGAACTATCATTACTGAGGGGCGAACTATCATTACTGAGGGGCGAACTATCATTACTGAGGGGCGAACTATCATTACTGGCAGGTATTATTACTGAGGGGGGTTAAAATTGCTGAGTTGAATAATATTCCTGTGGGGTTATTACTACTAAAGGGGCTAATATTATTACTGTGGGTGTTGCTATGACTACTGGGGCAACTGTGGGGTACCCTGTTACTACTGGGGCCACTGTGGGGGTCGCTATTACTATTGCGACCACTATAGGGGTCACTATTAGGGCTCGTTCACATAGGCGTATTTGTATTTCGGTCGCACCAATACGCTGCGTATTTGCGGAATCGAAAATCGCTTATGCCTGCATATTTGAGCACGCAAAAATGAACGCAGATGGGCCCACTGAAATGGTGGGCAAATATGCAGTGAATACACAGGTTTCCTGCACATTCACCACGTATTTGCGTGGCCCATGCACTTCAATGGCCTATTGGGGTGCGTAGTATGCAACAAAATAGGTCATGCTATGTGAAAATATACATCATGTGAATGAACTCATTGAAATCAATGGCTTCCATTCACTGCATATTATGTACAAAAATACTCTTGTGTGAACGGGCCCTTACTATACTGTCTTACAATCGGCCCTTTGAAGGTCACCATAAGTCTGATGTGGTCCTCGGTGAAAATGAGTTTGACACCCCTGATATAAGGTATCTCTAACAGCATATGCCATCAATGTGTACGTAGTGTGGATACATCCAATAGCAACCACACTGATCAAGAGGCATTAAAGGCACTAATCAAGACCATGGCCACCCGGAATATCTTCTGAACAAAAAGAGATACAAGTAGGAAACTTTATAGAACACTTAAATGGGTGGGGTACTTTTTTGGCACTATAATGGTGCGTTTTGGCCATCTTGGCGATAGCCATCTTTGAATCAGCCTAAGAAACTTCAATGGATACATGATTCAAGACACAAATTTCAACAGATAATGATAGGTGTAGTTATTTTTTCAATACCTGAAACCACTTTCAAGTTATGGATGATGTCATGTTGAGTGTTAATTGTTGAATTATGTGGTAAGGAGAACACTAATCACATTTTTTCAGGTACCAGAAGATGCTGTTAACAATCCAGGAGAGAATTGAGATGGTCAGTAACAGAAGTTCATGCGAGATGGCCAAGGCTTATCAGGAGACTGATTCAGAAGTTCAGGGAAACTGGTTGTGTCCAGAACAAACCAAGAACTCGTTGTCTGAGAACTAGTTGAGTCAAGCAAATGTTGTAAGGATCCTTCATCTTGTTATCGTCAAACAGCTTCTCTTGCAGCTGCAGTTTGTATGGGTGCCTCTTGTGTACCTTGAGGAGCCTCATGACAGTTGGTTGGCTTTTATCATGCTCCAATGCCAGTCTCCTGGTGCTTTTCTGTGGACATAGGCTGACGGGCCACGTCGAGGCCACCACGCGTCCGTCAGTAGCTACGCTAAGCTTTGCAGTTTATCAGGTATTGCATTTTTGGCTTTTTCAGTGAATAATGTCTTTCTTGTTTTCCTCACCTCTGTGATTTTATGTCATTTATAGTGAGTTAGCGTAGGTACTGACGGACGCGTGGTGGCCTCGACGTGGCCCGTCAGCCTATGCGTTTTGGCCAAAATGCAGTACTAACACCCGTATTTATTAGTATGCATCAGTATTTTTTGTATGCAGTTTGCTAGAGTTTTGGGGGGAGCCCAAGATGTCAGCCAGTGTGGCCCACTTTGGAGATACAGGGCAACCCGCTGTTACATCAGTGAGAGTTGATATCTTGTATGGTGGCGCATCATCCATCTTTGGCATCATTCACATGTGCAGGCTATGTTTGTATGCAGTCGCTCCTCCCCAATCTGGGCTGGGTTGAGTGGGTGACTGCATATTAGTCTGCATTGAACAAATTGCTCCTCCATATCATAGTCTGGCTGACTGCATACCTTTGGGGTTTATGGCAGTTGCGCCTGCCCTACGGTGATCATGCCTATGGCGATTGTGTCTGCTTTGCAGCGATTGTGCCTGCTTTGCAGTTTATCGGGTATTGCATTTTTGCCTTTTTATGCATATATCAATATCCAATTAAATTCTACTATTCCTATTTCAATGTGGTTGAAGTCGTAAAACATTGCACTCACGCAGAAGATGGTTATTTTCCAAAATGCTCCGTTCTCCAGATATTGCAGCTATTGATTCCTCTGCATTCTAGTTGTTTACTGATCGCTGCCAAAGGAAACAGTCGAAACAATACTTTAACCTGCTCGCCCTCACCGAAACCTGGATACAGTGGTCCGATTCTACCTCCCCTGCTGCATTGTCCAATGATAGCCTGCAGTTTTCCCACACCCCCAGATCGGACGATAGGCGCGGTGGAGGAGTAGGCGTCATCCTCTCGCCTAACTGTACTTTCAAGGTCATTCCCTCAGTTCCCTCGCTTACCTTCCAGTCATTCGAAGTCCACACCCTGCGACTCTTCCGCCCACTGCCCCTGCGTATCGCAGTTACTTACCGGCCCCCTGGTCCCTCCAGCCTGTTCCTAGACCACCTCGCAGACTGGCTCCCCCACTTCCTATCTTGTGAAATCCCAACCCTCAAGCTTGGCGATTTCAACATCCCTACTAACGACCCCAGCTCCTCATCTGCCTACCGGCTTTTAACGCTTACCCCCTCCCTCGGCCTATCACTAATCTCTGACTCCCCTACTAACAGAGACGGCAACACTCTAGATTTAATCTTCCTCGATCTCTGCTCTGCCTCTCACTTTACTAACTCCCCCCTTCTACTCTCAGATCACAACCTCCTCTCTTTCTCCATCAGGCACCCTAGCATCTCCTATGACCCTCCTATCTATCCCACCTCTAGAAACCTCCAGTCCGTCCGCACCCAACAGTTCACCGAGACCATTCAGTCCTCCCTGTCCCATATCTCTCTCCTCCCCTGCCCTAACCTGGCAGCCCAACACTACCACACCACCCTCAGCCGTGCCCTGGATGAAGCAGCACCACCCGTGACCGGTGCCATCAACCGCAGACCACGGCAACCTTGGCTCACGTTCCAAACGCGCTTCATCCGGCGGTGCTCTAGGTGTGCCAAGCGACTGTGGAGAAAATCAAAGCTGCCCGCAGACTTCCTCCACTTCAAATTCATGCTTAAAACTTATAACATCACCCTCCACCATGACAAACAAGTTTATTTCACCTCCCTTGTCTCCTCACTATCCCACAACCCCAAACGACTCTTCGAGTCCTTCTACACCCCCTCCCCCAATGAACAGGCACCCGTGACGGATCTGACTGCTGGAGAACTAGCTGCCTATTTCAAAGAAAAAAATCCGACAACATCCGGAAAAAAAAACCTCTACAAACTGCACAGCTAGCCCTGAACCCAGTCTCCTTCACACTGTATCCAGCACTTACTCACTTTCTACGTTAGAACCAACGACAGAGGAAGAAGTCTCTAGGCTGCTTTCCGCTGCACGCCCCACCACCTGCGCTAATGACCCTCTCCCCTCTCACCAGCTCTCATTACTCACCTCACCACAATCTGCAACCTCTCCCTAACCTCTGGCATTTTCCTCTCCTCATTTAAACACTCCATCATATCCCCTCTGCTTAAAAAACCAACCCTGGGCCCGACTGATGCTGCCAACTACCAACCCGTCTCAAACCTCCCTTTCATCTTCAAATTACTAGAACGCTTGGTCTACTCCCGCCTCACACGCTTTCTCTCTGACAACTCACTCCTCGACCCCCTCCAGTCTGGTTTCCACTCTCTATACTCGACCGAAACTGCCCTCAAAAAAGTATCAAATGACCTGATGACGGCAAAGTCAAGAGGTGATTACTCCCTACTAATCCTCCTTGACCCGTCTGCTGCATTTGACACTGTCGACCATGACTGCCTTCTCACTATGCTCCGCTCTATTGGTCTAAAGGACACTGCTCTCTCCTGGTTCTCCTACCTCTCTGATCACTCTTTCAGTGTCTCCTTTGCTGGCTCTATCTCCTGTCCACTTCCTCTCGCTGTTGGGGTCCCCCAGGGCTCGGTCCTTGGTCCCCTTCTCTATCTATACAGCCCTAAATGGACAAACCATCCACAAATTCGACCTCCAATACCATCTCTACGCTGACGACACCAAACTATACACCTCTTCTCGTGAGATCTCTGAACCATTCCTCCAAAATATCACCAACTGTCTGTCCACTGTCTCTAATACTATGTCCTCCCTTTTTTCTCAAACTTAAGCTCTCTAAAACTGACCTCCTCATCTTTCCATCTTCCAACCAACCTCCCCTCAATATCTCCATTCCAGTGTCTGGCACCATCACCACCCCCGGACAGCATGCCCGCTGCCATGGGGTCACACTGGACTCTGACCTCTCCTTTACCCCCACATCCATTCTCTGGCCTAAACATGCCACATGCACCACAATGAATGACTGCCTGTTAACTGAATGATGGATCAGCCCATGTATTTATGCATGCATAAACTGAACAACTAACGAATTTACCATTTGTCATTCTGTTGGGCATGCATTTAGACTGAACAATAATCATTCAGATTCTTACTAATAGCGTGAATCTTAACAATTTCTCTGCCCATGTAAAAGGGTCCCTAGTAGAAATGAGCGAGCGTACGTGGTTTGGGGGTTTTTGCACTCGAGCACCGCTATTTCCGAGTAACTGACTACTCGGACGAAAAGATTCGGAGGGCGCCGGGGGTGAGCGGGGGTTGCAGAGGGGAGTGGGGGGGAGAGAGAGCTCCCCCCTGTTCCCCACTGCTACCCCCTGCTCCACCACGCCGCCCCCTCCCCCCCCCCAAATCTTTTCGTCGGAGTAGTCAGTTACTCGGAAAAAGCGGTGCTCGATTGCGAAAACACCCGAACCGAGTACGCTCGCTCATCTCTAGTAAGTAAAGAATCCTTTGACAGAGGCTTAACTCAAGAATCCAACTGCTTGATCCTTATCCCCCCTGACATATGATGTCACGAGAAAATCAGGAGGCTGCTATACATATTCTTATAAAGTTCCAACTCAATATTACATATTTTAACCGAGAAAAATAAAAGGCCTAATAGTCTGTACAAATTTTTAATCTACTTATACATATCTTTATACCTGACAAAGCCATAGTGAAATGTGCATTGGAGCAGCATATTATATACTCTGTACTTTGCTTTTGTAGGTAATTATTAATTACACTAATTGTATGTCTAAGGTCTAGTTTTGAAATGGTTTTCTAGACTCTATAGGCCACTTGGTAAACGGATCATATTGTAGCATACAATATATTGATCGCTTTGATTGTATAACCTTACTGCTATTCTGTGTCTCTTCTTGGATTATTTGTATGTCTTGTGAGTGTAGATTCTTAAAGACATATCAATAAGGAGACTGAAAAAACAAAGTATTAGGACTCCTTAATTCTGGGTTAAATGTTTACTTTCGGTAAAATCCTAAGGTGTTCTGTATTAAGATCCACAGAATGAACTCTGGTGTAATTCGATGTTACATCCGTAACCATGTCAGTAGATTTCTATCAATCTGCAATATCCTTTTTTGTTATTTTATCAATTATTGTAGACACACCATACAATATTTAATTGGTCATCCCAACTCAACTATGTTGCCTGATCAGCTTATGGTGCTATCTCAACGCAGAAGCCGAGTCCAAATGACTTGGTAAATAAGTGAATATTAACCCCTTAGTGACGGCGCTAACGTAAAACTACGTCCTGCTGTTGCAGGACGTGTATGGAGGGAGCTAGTGCCGCTATCTCCCTCCATACAGCGCGGGCGTCAGCTGTTTATTACAGCTGACACACGCGGGCAATAGCCGCGCTCGGCCGAACGCAGCGAGGAGCGATCAAAGCATCGCATGTTAAAGTCCCCCAGGGGGACTTCAAAGTATCGTTAAAAAAATAAAAAAAATAAAAAATCAAGAACGTTTTTTTGCCATATCTATTATTAAAAAAATCTAAATCATAAAATAAAAAAATGTATTTGTTATCGCTGCATCCGTAAAAGTCCGATCTATCAAAGTAACGCATTATTTTTCCTGCACGGTGAACGTCGTCCGAAAAAAAAACAAAAAACGCCAGAAATACACTTTTTTTTAGTTACCCTGTCTCCCAGAAAAAAACGCAATAAAAAGCGATCAAAAAGTCGTATGTATTCCAAATTGATATTATCAGAAACTACAGGACATCCTGCAAAAAATGAGCCCTTGCTCAACTACGTTGACGAAAATATAAAAAAGTTATTGCGCGCACAATATGACCGCAGAAAATAATTGAAAAAAATGAAATATCTTAAAAAAACCATACAAGTACTACAGCAAAAAAAAAATACTATATAAGTCTGGTATTGTAGTAATCGTACTGACCCATAGAATAAAAATATCAGGTCGTTTTTGTTGCAGTTTGTGCGCCGTAGAAACAGGATGCACCGAAAGATGGTGGAATGTCGTTTTTTTTTCCATTTCTCTCCGCTTAGAATTTTTTAAAAGTTTTTCAGTACATTATAAGGTACAATAAATAGTGCCATTGAAAAATACAACTCATCCCGCAAAAAACAAGCCCTCATACAGCGACGTCGATGGATAAATAAAGGAGCTACGATTTTTTTAAAAGGGAGTAGGAAAAAACAAAAATGGAAAAAAGCAAAAAAGCTCCGTCACTAAGGGGTTAATCAGTGATCTATGACTTTATGTATTGGGGAAAGCAACATTTCACACGGTTAGAAATTTCTTAATGTATACCATTTGTAGCGATATCTTAAAGTCATAACATCCAGCAATATTGGTAGTTTTTGTACCAACTTCAGTCTCAGTTATTTCTCAAACAATTGCATTTGAATGGGAAGGCATTTAGCCAAGATGTGCCACCATATCCTGATCGGCAGGAGTCCACATCTTGGACCCCACCAATCTATTTACTTGAATGTTGCAATAACCAGAACTGTAGGTTCTAAGACTGTTCTAATACAATCTAAGCAGGTGGCAGCACTAATCTGATACATGATGAAGGGTTAGATTAGAGTATGGAGAGCAAAAAAATGCAATCAACTGTCACTTTAAGCTAAGAAAGGACCAAAATAGTGATTACTAAGTATAGCGCTATACGGCAGAGAGAACATAAACCAATAAGGATTACCTTGAGCATCTCCTCCCGATGTAAGGACAGCGATGGCTTTGCCAACTCCCAGAGTCTGGGCTTCATAGTGCTGAGATCCATGCAGCATTTTCTTATCTGTAAGGCAACACAAATTCGTACATGAAACTAGTCACCGACAGCCTGACTCCTTCCACGCAGCCGGCAGAGTGAAGCAGAGCAGAGACTCCTGCGGTGTTTTGTAAGTCACACTATCCCTCCGAATGACAAGTCAAAATGTCACTACAGGTTACTGTCTATGCAAAGTCAGCCAAATATAATCCTTTATTCGTAGCATCCAGCTTGTAAGTGCCAGATAAACAAATACGTACAAATGATGCTGTACAAGAGGCCTAGTGCACAGCTACAATAATACATGTCAATACACACCAACGTGGTTACATGGCCCTGATTTACTCAGCTTTGCAGTCTACAATCGATGCATGTAATTGCTAGAATAGTAAAGATTTGTAACATAATAGTCAATGGGTCAGGTAGCCGGCTCATGGTTGACTCAGCCTTCCATCCTTCTAAGGTCGGTAAAATGAGTACCCAGCTTGCTGGGGGTAAAGATGAATGGGGAAGGCAATAGCAAACCACCCCACAAAAACAGTCTGCCAAGAAAACGTCACAATGTGACTCTTCCCTAGGAGTCAGTCATGACTCGGTACTTGCATCAGGGGACTTTACCTTTATAAGTGCATGAAAAATCCAACCTGTCAAAACCGATGTTTCCCCTGACAGCAAGACCTCAGCAATTAGATTGCTAGAATAATGAAGATCTCATTAAAAGTAGCTGGAGTGACCTGAATGGCATATATGTGACATGGTCAACGTCTGGCCTGGTGAAAACCCCCATCCACAGTAATTCAGGGACCATGAACTTATAATCCCTTATCAGTGTCTAGTTAAAAATGTTTGTGTACCTCTTGTAGCATTCCTGGCCTGGACCCCCCCCCCCCAACATTAATTCAGTATGCACTCGGTTATCAGTGCCTAGACAAAAAAAGTTTGTTTTCCGTTGCAGAATTCCTTTTAAGTGCAAACCAATCACATCCATGTCTGTGCCTTGTCATAAATATGTTATAAGTGTGTATAAATATTCATGCCTCTTCAGATCTATTCCATTTTTAGCCTGAAGAAGAGCCCGAGAGGTTCGCAAGCTCGCTATTACATCATGTATTTTTGTTAGCCATTAAAAGGTATATCTACAAGATTACGTGGTTTCTCTTGCTGGGAACAAATCACATTATGGTCAACAGCTACATGCATAAATTGTCTGGATATCCATGCTACAGGGAAAGAGAATACACATCTATATGCATCGGGCTGCACATCAATTCCAGGGGACAAAAGGATCAGACATGGGGGAAAAATGAAAGGGAATAAGGGGAAACAGATAAAAAGGGGGGGGGGATTGGCCTTCCTTTTCTGATCTCCCCAATAGATTTAGGAAATTATAAGTATTCTGAAGAGAGATCCACAATCTCCAACAATCTTCATTTTTACCTGAACAGAGGCATCTTCAGCCACCAGTTGCTCTATATGCATTAAATAATTCAACTCTTGGAAAAACTCTACTATGGAGAGAAAATGGGGGGTACACCAATGGCGAGGGATGACAGTTGGTGCTGTTCTCAAAAACTGGCTCAATAGGCATTTTTCTTTCCTGAGGAAATGAGCTTAGAACAATGGAAAATAAAGCTAAGTCAGGTGACACAACAACCCGAATGTGTGTTACTTGATCATACATTTGCAAATCCACATCCCAGAAAGGCCGAGGGCCGGGCACTCCCACCACACGTGCAGGATGATACCTCTCGGCGCCACAATGCCAGCAGGAGTCTGATATTGCTGGACAGATACAATGGATAAGGTCTAGATACCTATACCCCCTAGTGAGCAATTTGTAATTTCCTGTGCGGCCCAAGCCAGCTGTAATTTGAGAATGTGAATGCCCTATCCCAATCAGAGTTCGAAATCAAGACAGCCAAATATTTCTCCCATGACGTAGTGAGAATGGGAGGTCCAGGGCTAATCTGAGTCAGTATAATGTAAATATTTGAAAGAGCATGTGTGCGGGGGATTTTTCTATTGAAATAAGTCTGCAATTGGGGTCGGTGAGGAGTGGTATTTGTAGATCCTGGGAAGGTTTTTAGAAAAGAGGATACTTGAAAATATTCCATCTAGGAGAGTTTAAAATTGGGACATGCCACTTGGAGAGAGGTGAACGAAGACAAAGGAGCATCTGACACAATACTACACAACTGAAGGTCTTCGGAATCCTGCCAGCAGAAGAATGTATGTTTCTTCATTGCAGGGATGGAACGTTGGGTTATCGTTGGGAAGCTAAAGTCTGTCCTCAGTGTTTAGGCAGAAAGTGGAAAGAAGAGGGTGAGAATTAGAGGAAGGTCTGTCTGTAGGAGATAGCCACTGCAGTGGGTGTAAGTTTGGCCGTATCAACTCTGCCTCAAGGTTGACCCATTGTTTAGATTGTCCAGAAAAATGCCAGGTAATTGCCCTTTACTCTAAAACCATGTGACTATTAAAGGGTTTTTACTTCCTTTTTTGAACTGAAGACCTATCCTCTGGTCTGCGCTCGGAATCCTCATCCATCAGATAACTGTCCAGTATAGCGGACCAGATGTCATCAGTAGACAGGAAAGGAAGTAGTGTTGCCAGCTTCACTCCCATTGAAATCATTGGGAGCGCCACGTTGCTATTCCACTTTCTGCTGTTACGGTACCACAACGTCAGGGGAGTAGAATGTTTAATCCAACTAAATTCCCAAAGTGAACTAATTTACATAAACAAGATAATTGCTGAAATATGCTTCAATACATTTCATTTTGGACATTGTCATTGAATTTGTGGCCAACGTCCTACTTCGCTATTAGTTAAGACATTTATCAGTCATCATATTATAAGTTAGGTTTTTACGTAAAGCTAGAAATGAACAACAGATAGTTAAAACTGATAAACAAAATCTTACCAGTCCTTGTTTCACTGCGGCTTTCAGTGGTGAAGACCGGCTCTTCCAGGCTATCTGATAATAAAGAGTATAAATTCATAGTCCAAGTCTATTCCCCTGTTGATGGTCTTTAAAAAAAAAATCTTATTCTTGAGTGATTTTCTAGCCGGATGCTAATTATGTTCCCCTTCTGCATGTGATTGCACTCATTACAACTGCAAGACAGCCATACTGGAAGCTAGAAGCGGCCTCAACACAAGAAACAAGCCAACATGCTGGAGTGGATAATAGACATTGCACAGGGAGGTTCAGGGCTGGCAGCAGAGACAAAACGAAGGCAGCGCTCAGTAATCTGGTCAGGTACAGCAGAGAAGGCAGCCAAACTGAAAACTCATTATTCGGCTCATCAACACCCATAAATTACAATTAATTAGAAAAACACCAAAATTCCAGGTCACAAATATATACTCTTAGTGCCCATTCACATGGTGGAGTTCTTGCCAGACGGACAAGAACCGCATGCAGTTTTACTGTGATCTGCCGTTGTATTTTTAAGCAGCTTCACTTGTGCTGGCTATGGATTAGCGGCAATTAGTCGTTAAAGTCGCACCGTGTGAATAGACGTGTTCTTCTGAATTTAACCTGATTCTTTTGCTTTATAATTCAAATAACAAGAAAACCGCTTTTGAACAACATATAACCTGCAACTTCAGTTTTTTGTGGCTTTTAAAAATAGTTTGTAAAAAAAACGGGCACAAATTTCATGAGATTTTTTACAAGCGTTTTTTGGGTGTCTTTTTTTATGCATATAGAGGAAATTATAGGAAATACCTGAAAAAAAAAACCAACCCAAGAGTATACTTTGTTTGAATGAGAGAAGAAAAAAAAACCAAAACAGCATGCAAACAAAAAAATGCACGAAAAGGTGAACTTCATTTCTTTCTTTTGACCTAAAGGTAGCATCCAGCCACATAGTTTTTGGAAAAGATTTAGTTAAACACTCTGCACCCAGCCTTTAAAGGGTTTCTCATCTCAGATGCTTCCAGTACCCCCACAACGCTGAGATAGAAGTGGATAACACTACTAATCTCAGTGTTGTGGCCTCATCAGTTTTTTCTTGCAGATTGGCAATTTAGGCCACTGGTTGTACGGGGAGCTGCAGCTCGGCCCCAGTCACTTGACTAGAATTGCCGCCCGCTTTATTCTCAAGGTCAACTGAGCTCTTGGCAGTCAGTGGTACAGTAGCGGCCCCAAGTACCTCTGTGGAAGCCAAATTATGCTTTGAGCACAACAGAGCAATAATACAAGTAGGTTCAAGAGCCCTTAATTATGTAGATTCTCAGTTAGAGTGTTTCATATTCTTAAAGGGGTTGTCCAAGATAATATTTACAATAATATATATATTTGTTTTAAAAGTTATAAAATAAAAGGGAAGCTATACTCATTAGTTTGATCCCCCACTGCAGGTTTTGATTATATGGCTGCAGCGGGTCACATGCCAATATAGACACGTGACCTCTGCAGCCAATCACTGACTTCGGCAGGTAATTAGCCTGCTGAGGCCAGTGATTGGCTGCAGCAGTCACGTGTGTATGGGTAGGACATAACTGCAGAGATGTATACAAAGGCTAGCAGGAAGCATTGAAGTGACAGCACTAGATCAGCAGGGAATCAAACTGGTTAAAAAAACATACCCTACATTTAGAAATAAAATTATATAATATATATCCAGGATTATCCCTAAATGGTAAAGCAAGACTTTAATTCTGTTGCTTTTCTGCTATAAAGGAGGGAAGTGATTGTGGGGGCTCAGATGACAGATACATAGATGTCCGACAGTGGAGGGAAGATAAATTACGGCTGTTTCCGAGAGCAGCATCAGTGATCTTTAAAAGAATTATGAAGTGCTTTTTAAGAATATTCAGCTTCTCTTCTGCACTCTGTTACTATGATGAAATCATTCCAACAAGGTGGAATTATCAGTGGCCCTGCGCCATTCATTTATATGTCACAGCAGCCAATCACTGGCCTCAACGGTCACATGACGTATATAGCAGCATCTCCTCTGAAGCCGGTGATGGAGTGTGGTGGTCACAGAAGTGACGAAGAGCACTTAACCACTCCAGGAGCTTCCAGGACCAAAGCGGTGACTCTGGAGCTGCTGAACATGTAATGGGTGACTACGGGAGATTTAAATATTTTATTCCATTCCCCGGCAGTAGACTTTTTTTAATAAAAGTTCTGGAAAACTCCTTTAACATTATGATTCAAGTTAGTTTCCATTTAACTTTTGGATCATGAAGAATCCAAATGTCAACAGCATGCAATAATACAAAATGCTAAAAAAAAAAAAATCAAAATATTTATCAATGCAGTTAGTGAAATTGCATTGAAAAGAAGTGTAACAAAAAAGTGGCACAGTGACAGAAAAGTGACAGGCTCTCGCAGACTGTGCTGTTCTATACAGAAAGCCACCAAGAAAAAAAAAATTAAAAAAAATAGTAACACGCAGTATCCTTTTATTAAATTCAAATCAACGGGCAATGTATAGCACTAAATACCTATATAAGACATCTCAGCATTGTATACCTGTAACCAAAAGGCACAGATGAAGTCAGCCCAGAAGCTTGCTGTCACTTTGCTGTCACTGTGTCAGGCACGCTTCCTTTTTTTCTGACATTCTGACATTTCACCAACAGAATTGATGCAGTTAAAAAACAAACATATGCCGACGCCCCTCACATCGGCACTCTTTTAGGGCACGTAAAATATACAGGTGTAATGCGCAGGGAATATAGCCCATTTATGTAAAAAAATAAGACCTGCTCTATTTTCCTGCATATTTGCGCACCAAGGACCCCAAATGCGTACTCAATGCTCACACAAATGTGAAATATGCTGCGCAATTCCGTGGGAAAAAAAACACATATAGAACCCATTAGGCTAAATAGCCTATTAAGTCACGGGCCGGAGTGTCGCGCATGCATATGAACTGGCCCTGCGTGTGCAACAAGTACAGTACTATGCACCGATATGTGCACAGATCTACTTCATCTAAGCTTGTTCATGACACATATGTTGCGCTGAAGTATGCACAATTGCGCATACGGCTGTCTTTACACTACTGATAGTGAGTCGAGCTCCGGATTCACAGAAAAACTCGCATCGCACAGAACACGGGCACAGATCCCGCGTTCTGTGCAGGACACTGCACGTTTGTATGTACTATGCTCATGCAAAACGTGCTGCGAGATAAAAATCGCCAATGTAAACAGTCCCATCTCAAACAATGGGGTCCGTTTTCGTATTTTGAGCATGAATATAGTATACGCCAAATGAACGCTACAACAGAAAAGATTAGGCCAAGTTTATATGGTACACTTCGGTTTTTGTGCCCATGGGCACGCAATGAAACGGAAGACCTTCAGCTTCAATCCGTTTGTCATTTTTTCGTCGCCACTGCACTTTTTTACAAATCTGCCGCAAAATCACAGCGCTTTTATTTCCAGTTCATAAAAAGGAACCAAAACAGTTTTTTGTTTTTTTTAACATTGCCGTCAATAGAAAATAGAAGCAACTGGAAAGCGATCCGTTTGCTTCCGCCTTACATTCCCGTTTTCTTTCCATGTAGCTGTTCCTAGTAAAGTTTCAGCTAGACGGGAACAAAAACACTAGTGTGAAGACTAGAGATGAGCGAACGTACTCGTTTAGGGCGATTTCGCAATCGAGCACCGCTTTTTTCGAGTAACTGACTACTCGGGCGAAAAGATTCAGGGGGCAGCGTGGTGGAGCGGGGGGTAGCAGTGGGAACAACCCCCCTGCCGCCCCCCGAATCTTTTCGCCCGTGTAGTCAGTTACTCGAAAAAAGCGCTGCTCGATTGCGAAATCGCCCTAAACGAGTACGTTCGCTCATCTCTAGTGAAGACCAATAGGGATTGCATGCAAGCCAATCAGTGGTGCAACATTATTAGTCAACATGCCCCTCGGTAATGGTGCAAGAATCCCATTCACCAGCGACGCACGCTGAGCTCCTGCACTACAAATTGCACTGCTAAACATGCCGAAAAAAAGTTTTCCAACTTTTGTTACATTCTAGCCTTTAAAAGCAAATAGAGCTAGAATGTAACAAAAGTTGGAAATGAATAAATAGAACCATTGTAACCTTCTTGGTAGGGAAATACAATGTTTATAAACATACATGCAACACCATACAAAAGCCTGCAGCATCATCAGAGGCCATGCAAACAGTGAATTCTACTCCTACTAACCAGTACAGTTCTTTTTCCTTTTCCTGAGCTGAAAATAAGTGAAGAAGAGGTAGATTCCTAGTGAGACGGTCACTGAAATAAGTAGTTTGACTAACACCCTATCAAGTTCAATGGCAGCACACATAGCCTGTGGCTGCAGTCATTGGCTCATTGATATTTATAGCAGACCTTATGAAGCCAGCAGCTGCTGGAAAAGCCCCTCCTACTGGTGAGATGCGGCATAGCTGGGATATTGGGGACGTGATTTAAATGCCTTCTATAGCCGACATAACCCTGGAATAACCCGAGCACAAGTTAAAGTGCAGCGGCCATCAAAGTGATACAGCAGTTTTCAGAAATACTGGAAGACCTTCAGCAAGGATTGGACACTAATCATTATAATTGGGCCGTTTGGGTGCAACGCCACGTATCAACGCTGTCTGGACGCTATTTAATTTACGCGTCCATAGAGAACAATGGGTAATACGCGGCAAAATAGAACATGCATTTTTTGTGTGCTTGCTTAATAAAAAATGCATACGCGCAAATGAGCAAAACAGCGTAAGCCAATGTATTTGATTGCTCACGAGTTACCGTGTATCACACCCGCATAGTATGCGGTAAACCGGCGCTCGTGTGAGCTCGGCCTGAAATAAACAAGTGTGAAAGTGGCCAAAGGCTACCATCACATAGTCTTCTTTTGTATTTACTAGGCAAAAAAAAAAAAAAAAAGACACCACGAAAATCCAGGTTTTTTTTATTTTGATGATTTTTGCATTTTTTTTTGTGGCTTTTCTAGCTAGTTTTTTGTTTGGCAGTTTTTTTTCCTGTGGACAAACTTATCTAAATACGCAAGAAAAAAAAACTCAGAAGCCAAGACATGCAGCGATTCTAAAAAAAAACCTGCATTGGACCCTAAAAGTACAAAAAAAAAAAAAAAAAAATCAAAAAAAAAAATCACTAAGCCTAACTTCACACTGGCGAGAGTGATATTGGGCCGTGAATGCCGCCCCCATGTTGCGCTCGCCATCCATGTGCAATCCCCATGGAGGCGAGGCGTTTTCGTGGCAAAACTGCCTCTCATCACTTCGGGGAAGAAGCAATCGTGGAGTTTCTCTCATTATTTTTGTAATGTGCTGCCACCCGCTCCATTGAAAATGAATTCACATGAATTGTGTCAGAATTTTGGTACAACTCATTTTAGTCAAATTTATTAATGAAATGAAGCAGAAGAACAGAGGTGTTCTGAGCTAGATACTGAAAAAGTATAGAAAAGGGGTCTGGTTTTGTTGAGTCATAAGTGCCAGATTTATTAATGTTTTGTAGTGCAAAAAATGGCCTAAAATAAGCCAACCAAGAGACGGTATAGGATTGGACAGCCGTCCGTGTGCGGTCCAGTCTCTGCAGACTTGGCACATTGTAGGTTTTATTTTCATCCGAGAAACTGGCCAAAAATAGTATATTCAGAATTTTTTTGTGTGTGAAAAAAAATTAAATGGTTTATGGAGCTCTGTAAATAATGATAGTGGCCCGATGACCAGCTGGGGTCCCGAGTGGTGGACCTCGCCAAACAAGCATTGGTAACTTATCCGGATAATAGTCAGCATTAGGGGCGCAGTCTGTGGTTGTATCATACTGACAAGGCACAGTGTAAGACTATGTTCACATCTCTATTGAAGGTTCCATATGAAGCCTCCAGCGTTGATACAGAACAAAATGGCAGATAAAATGGCGCAGCACGCTACTCTATTGTGTCCTGTAGAATACACAAGGGCATGACGAATACCCAAAGGACCCCATTATAATGGACTATGGCAAAGCCGTACAAAGGCAATGATTAGCGCTGGTGTGAAAGCAGCCTTACGTGTTTCGAGAGGAGCAGTAACTGGGGCTGGCTGCATATCTCTACAGCCCTGCTGACGTTATCCCTGTTTTTTTTGTTTTTTTTTTTAAACTTTCTTCATATTTGCCTCAGTTTGCCAGAACGGGCTCTTCTCAGGTCTAGCTGCTGGAGCTGTCAATGTGTCAAGAGGGCGGTCCCCACTGCTCACTGTCAATGGGTGATGTTAGACTTGATAGGCAAATGGAAACATGGGGGATTAAATTTTAAAAAAAAACGCAGCAAGATAGGACATGCGATTTTTTTAAATTCAAATCGCACAAGTGAAACTATCTCAAATGTGAAATAAACCGTTGTAAATCATTGGTTTCATAAATCTGCCTTTTTAATCCCTCTTGCATCACATAAGAATTGTTTAATTTTATCACCAGTGTGAAACCACCCTTAGAGCTTAGTCAGACGAGCAGGGTTTTTTTGCATGCCCATGTGCACAAAAAAAAAAAGTGCACCATGGGTGTGCAAAATGTGCGTGACCGAAGCTCCGTGCTTCTTTTTCACATGTGCCACGAAGGTCCCCTCATCACTGAACACTGTGACAGCACGGTCACCAATCAGAGGCAGCGCTTTCTGGAGACGGGAATTTTTCAATCCCTGGCCACCAGAATACAGATGAAGAGCCGGACAACGCTTCTAGGCGAGATTATTATTATTATTTTTTTTTTTAAACAGCTAGGGATGATTTTCGGGGTAGGGCTTATATTTTAAGTCACCCCCTGAAAATCATTGCTGCACGGGTTGCTTTCACCCCATTGCTTACAATGGGGCGGCAGCAGCGCTGGCCCCATTGAAAGCAATGGGATAGCATTGTGGTCCCCTCTGAGAGCTGTGGCAGGGGATTCTTTTGTCCCAGCTGCAGACCCCTCATCACTGAACACTGTGCTGTCACAGTGGTCAGTGATGAGGGGACTCCCCGCGGGGATTAACGGAAGCCCCTGGGAGTTCCCTCATCCCATCACCTCTGTACAATGTCTTTATGCGCAGCACGGAACTTACCAGCACGCATTATAGGCACGCATGTCCTATCTTGCGCCTCTAAAAAAACTGACATTTGAACAGTTCGTGGTCGTAATAGGCGCGCAAAAAAAGAAAGCTCATCTGACCGCAGCCTTAGGAGCGATTTTTTTTTTACCCCACATCATATACTGTAAGCACACTTTTTTAAAATGTTATTTCTATATTTATATTATTAGAATAATTAATAAGGTCAAATATAAAATTTTTGTGCGCCCAGATATTTCCCATGCTGAATGTAGTAAGTCACATGACCGCTTATATGTCTAGTAGAGTCCGTTGGTTTCCTAGCATTCATTTAGCTATAGGGCTAATTGGTTTTAGCTTTCACTGAGGCCCCCTTCACACGAGCGTAGGCATATTTGCGCGTGCCCGAGTGCAGCCCTAAGTAAACTTTAATAATATTTAGCCCGTGAATCGATTTGTTCTCGCTGTGGAACGTGCCATAAAAAAATGCTAAAGAGGACCTATTGGTTCTCCTGACATGTCTGGTATAGTAAATCGGGAGGGGTAACATCCCTCCTTAGGGAGAGCATCAAGAAGGCCAAGCATGCTCCTCTAGGTAATATGCAAATAAGGAACATGGAACAATACCTCTGCAGCGCCACCTATTGGCAGCATTCCTTCAAATCAATACTTGAAGATATGGATTCTGGCTTGGTTTTTAATTCGCAATTATTGCTCTACAGACCTGTTTAAAGGGTGAGGCATTGATTTGAAGGAATGCTGCCGTCTAATAGGTGGCACTGCAGAGGTATTGTTCCATCTCCCTTATTTGCATGTTATAGTAAAGACTTGTATCCCCTGCAAGATAGTCCTCTGTATTGCACTTTTCCTCTTTTATTCCTTCTGAATAGGTATGAATAAATTGAAAAGTGGGCGTTACTATTCTCTGTGTCAATAGGATGGGTCCCTGCACAGTCTGACGCCGACGGCACTGATTTTTTGGTGTTTTATGTATAATCGCCTATACAAAAAAAACATCATAGCTAACATAGAGATTGCTACATTTTTATAAAAATGCCACTGACCAGAAAAATGGGAAAAAAAAAAAAATCAAAACTATGGGGAAAGTGTAATAGGACAAGCATCTCAAACACTGGTCTTAAAGGGCTTGTCCAGTTACAGGACAGCATCCCTTCAGTAGCACTCACTGTAGTAAAATAACAAACTGATCAGTACTTACCGCTCCGCTGGGTTCCAGAGCTGCAGCCCTGCTGTGGTCCCGATGTCTGTTGTGACAGCTGACGTCACCGGAAGTCAGGTGACCGCTGCAGCCAATCAGAGGGCAAATACAATTCAGTTTGTTATTTTACAACAGTGAGTAATCTTTATATATTAGGCCCATCTCAGCACCTCTGTGTATCTACACAGAAATGTACTCCAAGTTTAATCTTGCGTACATTTCTGGTATAAAGTGTGTGGGTGAGACAAAGGGTGAAGCTTAGGTGCACTTCATTGGGTGCTATATAAAGATATATTTACACACAGGAGGTTTATTAAATAAATTACTACAAGGGATCTTTTATATGGGCACCAATACGCACCCAATTCTGCCACTACATAAATCCGCACCAAAGCCCACACATCTAAATGCGCAATTTGATGTAGAATAGCAAGCAGAATGAAGCAATTCTCAATTCCGCATCAAAATTTTGATGCAGAATTTTCCACGCGTTCTGCACAAATTCTACCCATCTGAAAGGTCCTCAGCTCCCTCTCACCTCTTCCGCAGGCTTCCTGTTGTCGGCACTCTCTGGCTTCCAGTTCCCAGCATCCTGGTCAGGTGAAGCTGGCAAAGTGAGGCCACTACAGACCTCTGGGAACCCGAAGCCGGACAGCGCTGAGGGCGGGAAGCCTTCAGAGGAGACGAGAGGGGGGCGCCTCATAGTATGAAATCAGCTGTGGATGCAGTAATATTGACCCCCACAGTGGCGTCAGTAGTAATAGTGTTCCCTATATCGGCCCCAGTAGTAATAGTGACCCCCCCACAGTTGCCTCCTGCTAGCCAGGAGCAGGGAGATTTCAAATCTCCTAGGCCAATCCCATCTTCTGCGCATGCGTCTCCATTTTTCCTTTGGCACACATGCGCAGAAGACAGTGTCAGGTTCTTTCAGGACCAGATCACCACAGGACATCACGGAGGATGGAGGTGAGTAGTTTCAGCTCCCCTCTTGGATCCGATCCGTGAGGGGAGCTGAAACTTTAACTTTATTTGACTTTTTATTTATTTTCATGCAATTGCCATTATCCAATCACATGACCAAGAGTCGCATTTTGCGGCCCCTCATGACAGCTCCAGATTCTCGGCTACCTCCGCCAGCTGACAGCGTCGAGCTGGCAGGCTAACAGCCCCTGCGGCTTCAATCCACAGGGCTGGCGTGTTTTTACAGCCCTATGGATTAAAGACCAGCCAGCCAGGATGTAAAAACACATATGGATGGTCACTAAGGCGTTAACTGAGTGAACTATCTAGGATTGCATTGTAGAAACATGTCTAGTGGTCAACAAGCTCTACACAAGCGGAAAAAGAGGTCACTACACACAACTAGCCTCTGAGAGCCTTTTATAGGCCAAGGGTGGAACCACTTTTGGGACCTCGGGTGGCAAGACCATTCATCTAAATCACAACAACTCTAATCATTTGTATATCTGCCTGAGATGTAACTGCATGCCGAGTTTTGCAGCAAGACAACAACTTCTTCTGGGGGGTTGATTTTTTTGGACAAAGAAAGTATTTAGGACTTATCCTGAGGATAGGTCTTCAACAGTTTACTCCCGGAAAACTCCTTTAACCCTTTCCAATCCCCTGTCTGACGTCTGAAGACATTATGATTTAAGGCTGTACAGCTCCGATTTTGTAAGACGTCCGTCGGGGTGCTCTTACTGTACATTGCCAGGATCTCCTCTGTCAGAGTCTATCAAACGTGTCACCTCATGCAGTACTGGCTTTAGCCAGCAGATAGCACCGTTGTATAATGGCAGAAAAAGAGTAAACCCCCTAGGAAAACCAGGATGAAAATTGGATTGGAAAGGGTTAAAAACAGCATAAAACAATTGATATAGCAAGCCTTTACAATTTTATCAGTATCAACGTTGCTCTTACGATCTAATATTGGGTTCTTAGTAATAATTAGCATGTTTGAGAATTGCTAGGAAATATACCACTTGTGATATTCTTCTGATCTGACGTAATTTACATATATGATAAGAAATCTCATTACACTAGCTGTAGGGCACGCAATCGTCACACTTCCTCTTTCACTTCTACGTTACAATGAATCCGTCACGTTTCACTTGCCTCCCATTTATATCTGTTCCCAGACTATTATCTTGGTGAGGAGATCAGGACTAATCTCTGGACCATTTGAGAATCACTGATGCAGAACGTCAGAGAAAGGCAAAGTTAGTCCTGACACCGCTTGTGGCTGCAGAACTAGCTGCATGTTGTGTAGAATACTTTAGATGCCCATCATACAAAACACTGGCATAGTAAGAAAAGCACAAAAAAACCCAAAACATTTAAATCTCAAATCTAGTGCTGAAAAGATATAGAAAATATGCTATAGAAATAGCAATCAGCAGCTAACTGCACATTGAGAACATTAGAGCGGAGGTCTGCCCCAAGGGACCCTGCAGAATGCCAGCCATGTGATCCCT
Source organism: Eleutherodactylus coqui (assembly GCF_035609145.1). NCBI lineage: Eukaryota > Metazoa > Chordata > Amphibia > Anura > Eleutherodactylidae > Eleutherodactylus > Eleutherodactylus coqui. The sequence continues at coordinate 466,585,995 of NC_089837.1, read as the reverse complement.
TGCAGTTGAGAGCGACCTGCTAAGAGTGACCTATGGGCATCATGTAAACGGGCAAATCCAACCGAAATTGATCTTCTGACATGTCATAGACAAGTGTCAAAAGAGAACATGAGCCTTCAGATCACTGCTCAGGCACTTCAGACAGTGCAAACCATTCACACAAGATGCTGAGAAAAATGCCCCTCAAGTCATAGGCAATCTGATTATAATGGTGTCAAAGAACGTAAATCAAAAGGGTTGTCCAGTTTCAAACTACTGGTGACCAATCCTTAGGATAGGTCATCAATCGTAAAATTAGCTAGAGTCCATCACGTGGATCAATTGCTCACCAGACTGGTGCATGCCGGCAACTGAGCTGAGCTGATTTCTGGAGGAAGCAAACACCTCCGTTCCCACTGCAGTGGCCAGGCTTGGTATTGCAGGCCAAGTTCTTATTAATTTAAGTACCGTAGTAGCACTGCCTGCAATACGAAGTCAGGCCACAGCAGTTGAAACAGAGCTGTCTACTTCCTGCAAACAGCTGATCATCAGGAGTCCCAGGTGACAAAACCCACCAATCTACTATACCCACCAAACTACTCCTGAGGATAGGCCACCTATAGTTTACTTCAGGGAAACCCCTTTAACCCCTTTAGTGGCACGCCCAGAAAATCTCCAGGGCTTGCTGCACTGACCATGCAGTTAAACTCCGGAAGATTTCCGTGGATAGCTCCAGTGCTGAAATGGGCAGAGCACTGAGCTGTCATCTGAAATCTTCCAGGGTTTTTACTGTATACTCACCACAGCAAGCCCCAGAGATTTCCCTGCCATGACATGGTCATAATAAACCTGCCACTGAAGGGGTTAGTTAAAATACTGCCATATGAGATTGGGTTGCAGAACAGCTCCGCCGAACGCTGTCAGTGCTCACTATCTGAAGACGGTGGTTTTGATGGATTTTAACGCCGTTTTCGGACGCAGGGTACTGCCTCCGACAGCGGGTTTTAACGCACCTCATCATTCTGATGGGTGGTGAGGTGCGTCACTTGCAGTAAAATAGAGCAGACAGCACTCAAAAATCACGGCGTTAGAAAATGCCACGATCGAGCCCAAGTCTATAAGGATCTAATGAAATCAATGGGAGTCTTGTACCGCGATTACCGCAGCGTTTAAAATGTCGCGGTAATCGTGGTAAGAAATGGATGTGTGAGAGTGGCCTAAGGCGGAATCTGATGCAGATTTTTACGCATGGATTCCACCTCTATAACCGTAGCAGAAATCCACAGCTAAGCAGCGCGTTTTTGGGCCGATCTGCAAGCAGATTTAGCTCTGTCAATGAGCAAAAACCCCATGTGGATTTCCGATGCGATTTCATGTCGATGTGCGTCAAAAAAATCTGTCTGTGGTTAAACCCGCATGCGGATCTATGGCAGGAATACGCTGCTTAGTAGCAAATCTCTGCTGTCGCTTTAGAGGCAGAATCCACGCAGAGAATTACTTGTCATATTCCACCATGGGAGCAGAGTCTTGGCCCATCTGTAGCTCGTGAGCAGAGACAGGACTAGGCGAGTGCTTCTGCTGCTTCTTGTAGCGATCGGTGGGGTATCAGAACTTGGACTGTAACCAATCTAAACTTTTGTCATGTCCCTATGACATACCAGAAGTTTTTTTGACAGTGCAGTTACACATTTAGGCTGGGGTCACACGGGACCGAAATCTCGGGGAATGACCGCAAGGAAATTCCGCAAGCTTTCCGCCGGAGAAATGCAGTTTCAAAACCCGCGGCCTTTCGCTGCGGGTTTTGGAGCAGCTTTGCCGTCTGCTTTCCACTGCAGCTATCTCTCCCCATTAAGAGGAGAGGCCGCTGCGAAAACGGGGAAAGAATTGACATGCCACGGATTTGAATTCCGCTCCTCATGTCAATTTCAGCGCGGTTTTGCCGCAATGGAGCGGCCACAGCGTGTGGATGAGATTTTTGCAAATCTTGTTCACTTTTCTGGCTAATCCTGGGATTAAAAATGCGGGTGGAATTTCCGTGCAGAAAGTCCGCACGGACATTCTGCGGCAATTCTGCCGCGTAAACCCAGCCTTAAAATAGTCATCATCATTCCAAGCGCTAAACATAAATGCTGTAATAATTTGTGTCATATCAAGAAAGAACCGAGGAGGGATCTGGCATCATATCTGTAATATGAAAATGACACTTTACCACACGGTCTGAGAAACGGACAACATATAATGAGGTATATTATACCAAAATGACCCATTTCTACTACAGTATACGGGTAATACAGGGTCAGCCATGGAAAAGTAGGCCAGCACCACAGTTCTATGAAAGCTGTCTGAAAGAAAATCTTTGTTGCCCATAGCAACCAATCACAGTGCAGCTTTCATTCAACCTCAACAGTATTACAAATGAAAGCTGCACTGTGATTGGTTGCTATGGCCAACCAAGAAAAATTTTCTTTTAGAGACAGCCTTCATAAAAGTTTGGTGCTGGCCTACTTTTCTATGGCCAATCCTGTATGTGACTCAGGATATATGGTTCCACTCTCAGTGCAGACAGCACTGGAAATAGATAGCGAGATGCATACTACAGCCCGGTTTGGTGCAGTAGGCATACCTCCCACTGAAATCAATGGGAGCTGTGCCTGTCGTAACAACCGGGCTGTTGCAATGTTGACAGCGTTATCTGCTTCCAGCGCTGTCCCCTACTGACAGGGATCGCGACTGGCGGACCCGTGCCGATCAACTACTGAAGACCTATCCTGAGGATAAGTCATTGATAGTAAAAGTCTCAGACAACCCCTTTAATTAGAACAGGACCCATGCTCAATACTCACAGACCATTGTAAAATTGCCTCAGAAACCGTATCACCTGCGCGGTTGTGTCTCTTCGTGCCCAATGAAATAGACCGCGGGGAGAACGGAAAAAAAAATTGCAGCTATTCTTGTCTGGTTTTCAAGCCAAACTAGCAGATGTAAACGTAAAGTTTGCCGCACAACGTGCACCACACGGATAGGATGTCCTCTGATGCAAGATGCGCCCGAGCATCTTGGGCGCAACTTTAATGGTCCTTTTACATCGGACGAGCTGGTGGGCACCCTCGTGACAGTGATGCTCAGTCCTGCGCTGTTACACAGGAGTATCACCGGTATTGCTCGCAGCGCTGCCAGAATGGAGGCGGAGGGGGCCAGGGAACGTTCTTCCGTGTCCGCCTCTGTTCTTAGTAAATTGGACAGTTGTTCAAAAGTGACAGCTGTGTACACTGAACGATTCTCGTTTAGTCGTTGCCAGCGTTTACGTGAGACGATTATCGTGCAGATTCCTGCAGGAGCGATAATCGTCTCGTGTAAAAGGGCCATTAATCTGTCTGCGTGCCGACACACTGTATCTTTCAAAAGGTTGCCAAAATGTAGTATAAGGCTACCCTCACACAGGCGAGCGCGATATCAGGCTTATGAACGTGCGTTTTACCAACGGATGCCAGGCGATTTCATGCAAAATCGTGATCCTCCGGCACTTGCGTCAAGCACGTCGGGGTTGATTACAATGGAAAGCATCAGATCGCGCTCACATCACACGGCATGCAGTGTGTTCGACTGCCCCATTGACAACAACGGGCGATGTGTTCCGAGGGATGTGAAAAAATAGGACATGCAGCGTTTTGGTTTTTTTACCTCGCGGAATCACTCATGTGTAGGACGCCATTCCAAAGCATGGAGTTCATATTCGCCCAAGATTCACGCTTGTGTGAATGTAGCCTAAAGCTGGCTCACAGGGTCGGATTCCAGCTGTGAGCCCGGCGGTGACCCTGGTACCTGATTAATCTGTATTGCCAATGACCGCAGGAGGTCAGGCACAGTACAGTTTTGTTTTCCCCAGCGCCATTACTAAGTGATGTACCTGCAGCCCATACACAATGCGAATTGCATACGGGCTGCGGGTCGGATGGCTTCCTTTGACATCAATGGTGGCCGTCCGCGTGGATTCCATGGCAAAATAGAACATGCTATGATTTTTTTTCAGCTCACGGAATACACAATTCGTATCCGCGAATTGAACGAAAAAGCAAAAATGCATGCCTATCAATGCCCACGTTTTACCGCAATGCCCGAAATACAAATGCGCCTGCCTTACAGCATAGCCGTGCCCCTTCGATGCATCTTTATCTCAAGTCGCTCATATGGGACTTTAAAAAAAAAATTAAATTTTTTTTTTACATAACCCCCTTTTGTGATGCATTTCTCCTCGCCGCTGACCCGCGCCCACCCATCACCCGCCGCCGTCATATTTCCCATTCTCATACATTACATTGCAGCTGCTACATTTATATCCAGCTCTAGAATCCATGGCAATAAATGCCATTTCTGCTTCTCTGACCTTGCACACAGATTTGCATTGCACAATTACCCAATGACCTTTTCCAAACTTTTACCCCTTTGCCCAAAGGAGCCCCCATCATTATCTCCAACACCCCCCTACATCCAGCAGCCACATGTTATATGCATCACCTGCCAGGTCTACTGCAGCGGACATCTCTCCTTATCTGTGAAGCAGCAGCAGCAGCAGCAGCATTCCCGATCGTGCACCGCTAAGCGTAGCGTCCAACAGCGCCCCTAGCTTTCAGGTTAGAGCATTCCATCCACGGCAGCCATCTTTCTTAAGGGCACACGTTAACTCCACGACATACACCCTGAAATGCAGTCCTACGGCACACACCTAACGACGCATCTGTGAACTAATCCGTTATCATTCACAAATCAGATAAACAATCCTAAAATCGCGTTTCTTTAAACCCGGTGCCCAAATCAAACATGGCGTCTTTTAAATTGTGTGTGACAACCTCTAATGTAGCTCACAGCGCCCACCCGCGGGGACAAAGAACACTCCCAGTGGAGGCATTTCCTTGTCAACAATTGAAACTTTATTAAATAAGCGGGCGAACAAAAGCACAAGGTATTTCCGAGGCTTCCTTAGTGAAGCGTTTGTCCATAGAGGACGGTTTCTGGGAGTTCACTGGGCTGCTGCTTCCTCCTAGACGGACCTGAACAGGGAGAAGCTCGGGCGGCCGCTCTACGGTTGGAAAGGCCGTTTATACAGCAGGCCGGCCGGCGGCGTCCGCAGGGAGAGAGGTGAGTCTGCGCGCCAACACCTCCGTGTTGGAGGGAGACTGTGCGGCCGGTGAGTGGCGGTGCCGCAGTGTGTGCGGCGGAGAGAAGCGGCGCCCCGCTCCCAGAACCCCCCGGTGTGTGACGGTTCCCGCCACTGATCACCTCAGCGGCTCTCCCGCCCACAGCAGACCTGCTACCATGAGGGGGACTACAAGTTGCAGCAGTACACTGTATATAGAAGCTGTTCCTCCTCAGCATCTCCCTGTAATGCTGAGGGCTTGTCAGGATGGCTGCCCTGGTCCAGAGCTGAGGAGGAAGCGGTTGCCCAGGAGATGCGAATACGTATCCGCATCCGCGTGTGAGGAGCGGCAGCTTGTTACGGCGCATCCCGTACGCGCCAAACATGTCGCACCGATCTGGCGTAGGCTTCCATGTCACTGCCCACACGTATTACATGGCAGCATGCGCCAAACATGTCGCACCGATCTGGCGTAGGCTTCCATGTCACTGCCCACACGTATTACATGGCAGCATGCGCCAAACATGTCGCACCGATCTGCCGTAGGCTTCCATGTCACCGCCCACACGTATTACGTGAAATAAAGATGGCAGCATGTTGGCGTGTCTTATGGGTATACACACGCAAGATAGTGCATAGTAGTCCGTGATACGTATGACATGGCAGACCTGCTGCGCAGCTGTCACATATGAGCTACGCCATGTGAAGCCGCCCTAAGGGTGTAGTGACGGAGTCACGGTGCCCCCAGAAAGCATTGGCAGCCCGCCGCCACTACGGCCCAGGCTGCATGTACACAGGCGACATCCCTGCCCGAGACGGACATTACTCGCACGGTAAACGGACGCCTTCATTTCAGTGTTCAGTTCGTAGGAGCGTTTTTTTTTCTTTCTTCTTGGAACGATTGGATTTAAATTGCGCATTCTGTGCTGGGCGCCTGCGCGGACGATTCGCAGGTCAAGGCGCCCGTAGGGAAGCACGGGCGTCCGCAGCTTAATTAGAGCATGCAGATTTGATTTGCGGATCTTTGGATGCGGAAATCATGGCAGCATGCCGCATTTCACTGCGGTTCTCGCACGGACGGCTTCTATTGAAGACAATGGAGGCCCTCCCATCTGCGGTCCGACCACAACTGACATTGTAGATGGGACGCGGATTCCACGGCTAAGCAGGAATTTGAAGGGGAAAGAAAAAAGACTGCGCATGTCCGCCGGCTGGCGGTGCCGCATGCATTCGCGGTAAAGAAAAAAGCTGACTTGGACGGGTACGCACGGTCCTCAGCTGTGGATCCATTAAAATCAATGTCCGTTCATTGCTTCACCGTGTAATACGCTGTTAAAGATCGCCGCTTGAAGCGCCGTGCAAAACCACGAAAAAATAAACCACATCCGGATCTCATTCGGCTAATAGCCTTTTAATCCACGCAAGAGGGTGTGTCAACATCTCTGCGTGCGCAATAAGTACAGTACTATACACGGACATGCATACAAATGTACCGCATCCAACCTCGTCCACGCGTATCTGCATTGCGCTGGGGCAAGCGTCTTTGCACATACGGGCATCTGAATAACCCCCTGGACTGTATTTACACGGGGGAGTGCGATATCGGCCCGAAAAATATGGACCAGTTATTACACTTGGATTCATACAATTTTCTCTGCGAGGGTGTTGTGTTTTGTGAGAAAAACGTATCGCATCACCGAGCATACGATTTACATGTGAGTGAGAATCACGTGACGTCTATAGGGGCAATTATATAATATGAATGAAATTATGGGTAGTATCACCCAAAAAATATGTATGGATTTCGGCTTGGCTTTCAATTCCCAGTCAATATTACAAGGCTTGTATTAAGAGTCTAACATTGACTTGCAGGAATACTGCCTTCCAATAGGTGGCACTGCAGAGGTATGGGTCCAGCTACCTTATTTGCATATTACCCAGAGGAGCATGAATGGCCTTATAGGTCGCCTCACTGACCACCTACGTGCTCTCCCTAAGGAGAAAGAAAATAGTGATCCTGACCCAAAAAGTAGCACGTTCTGCAACTGGCTGGATACCACCAATCAGCAAGTTATACTCTACCTTGTGAATTGGGGAATACCCCTTGAAGAATTAGTAGCGCTATAAAACATCTGTGTGACCTCAGCCTTAAAGGGGTTGTACCAAGAACACAGCCCTTGTTCATATGCTCTTGGGGTGTAGGGATGCCATAGTGGGGACACTAAGAGCCACTCTGTAAGAGCTGCTTACGTTCAGGCGGACGTTGAAGGCCTTTCATGTAATATTACTATACAATCTGCATAGCCAACATGTGATATATCTCCCTTGTACGGGTTGCTGCAGGAAAAATGCCTGGCTTGTCATGGCTTTCCCTGGCAAAATCGTCTGATTGCCGGAGGGGAGCAGGATGTAAGCTAATCGGCTTATCTTCTCAAAGGGGCGCTTCCTGTAAGGGGTTGTCTCTGATGGGGCAATCCCTTTAAGGATATATTCACATAGTGCCGCTGTGATGGCGGTTTTATCGCTGCTAGCAAAAGTGAAGCTCCTTAAAACCCATTGAAAACACAGGTTTTGACATTTGGTTTTTGGCTGGTATTGGGTCTCTTAGTATGTAAGTGTCAGTTTTTCACTGACCTACAAAGCACTCGCCCGTGTGAATACACCCTCAAAGCAAGTAAATTCCTGTTCAGCAGACAGAATGATGCATGCTTTATGTATCTTGGTCTAAGGGTGAATGCACACGGGGGGGATTTGAATTGTGGAATCTGGAGCAGGCAACCGCTTGTGGATTCCCCAGCAAGTACCGCCCGTAGCATGCAATGCAGAAGTGATTCTTCATGCACACGAGCAGAAACCAAAAGAAGACAAAAATACAGGTACGTACGGATGCCGGCCGGGCATAGGGTCGGATTCCGCTGTGGGCTCCCGCATGCGGAATCTGACCCATCTGTGTGTATGCGGCCTAATGCATCTCTGTGCAAGTGTTGAATATGATTTTGATCCAGTTATTCTTATACAGCTATAAAGTTAGGCCTCCTGTTCACAGGCGATATCTCACTGCGTCACCCGCCGTGATAATCCGCACGTGGGTAACGCAATTAACGCTTTCCATAGGATAACTGTGGAAAGCGCAGCCTGGTGTACACGAACGGGAAATCACTCGCGTCTAAAAATCACATCATGCGGCAATTCTCAGCGATGAACCTATCATCATAGATAGGTTCATCATGGAAAATCGCGATGATAAAGTGCCCCCCAGTGGCGGTATATCGCACCACCCGTGGACAGGTCGTCTTAATTATTTGCTTTAGAAACTAATCGGCTACAACTAAATTTTGTGGTATGTTTTTTTTGTTTTTTTTTTATGAATTGTTTATTTTAATATGTATTCCTCTTTCTTCTCTTTTCTCCCCTAGACTGAACAATTTCATCTTGATCCAGGGATGTCATAGAACCTAATATGGGTAAGCAATACTATTTTAAAGGGGTTGTCCTCCAAAAATATTGTATTAGCCCCGTTGTATAGTTTTTCTATTTACGCTTATTCAAAAAAATGTTTCCTCCGATATTCTAAAAAAAAAAATTAGGATGGCGCCACCTGCTATCTCTTGAAGAGTCTTTCTGTGTCCACCTCCGTAAATGTTTCAAGGTGGTCACACATGCTCAGTCTTGCTTATCTCCCTCTCTTCTCCACGGAGTATAAGGAGGAATCTATGGTGAGGTGAGCCGAGTGCTTCTGAAGCTCCATCATCTTCTCTGCTTGCCATAAGAGATATTGAGCAATTGCAGTAACTCTGACTTGCGTTTCTTCTGACATCAGAGAAGACGCTGCACCCTCAAAGTATTTGTGAGACAGCCCCTGTAAGAAATTAAGAAAAAACATTTTGTTGCAGTTCATTGCCTGTTCCTAATGATATGTATACTGCTGGGTGGGCTACGGAAAAGTAGCCCACCTCCATTTTCGACATCGCATACATTGGAGGCCGTAGCCCTTTCACTTTACGTCAACATTATAAGAAATGAAAGCTGCGCTGTGATTGGTTGCTATGGGCAATAACGACAGAATTTCTCTTAGACAACTCATAAACAATAATATGGTGATTTTCCTGCGACAGCGAATAGTTATTGTGGACGGCTACGTGCGAAGTGGATCAATTAGGGAAATGCAGGAGGCCTTCACTGACAAGTACCCAGGTACAAAACCACCTGTTAAATGTTGTATTCAAAGCTTAGTTCAGAAATGGCGAAAAACTAGGTCTGTCACAAACGTGAGGAAACTGAGGCTTCCATCAGTCCGGATGTTTGACGTCGTCTGAAACATTCAATCCAGTTTGCAAATAGCCCTTGCAAATTAACTGTGCCAGCAAGTTGCTGTATCACGGACGACATGTCGGCGAGTGCTGAAGATTTCTGAACCCAAAGCCAAACCAAATAACGTGCAGGAATGGAAAGCGTTCGACAAAGCTAAACGTGTAAATTACTGTACATGGTTGTTGACGGTGATTCCTAGAGGACTATTGGGCCCATTGCTGTATTTTATGACTGACGAAGCGTGGTTTCATTTATCAGGCCACGTGAATTCACAGAATATGAGGCCCTGGTCTAAGGAAAATACCCACCTGACTCATAAAACACTGCTGCACAACTAGGGAAATGGCGTTTGGTGGCAGTGTCAGGAACGTGGGTAGTGGGCACAATTTTCATTGAATCAACTATGAATACCAGGCTTGATCTGGACACGTTTGAACAGTTTAACAACCAACAAAGCTAGAAGATAGAAGGTACTACTCTTTCCAACAAGATGGGGTAACATGGCACACCACCCGCAACTCGCTGGCACGGGTCATGAACGGTTTACAGAAGAGCAAACTGTGAGCAAGGGGTTATGGCCAACCCAGAAATTCCACTTTTTTTTTTTCTTAAATGCACCATATTCAAATAGTGGCATGCTTCAGCGCATTCGTTATGTTGTAGATGGAAATTTTCCTTTGCACTAGATAGCGGTTTCCACCTTTTGTGTGTTAAAACAGAGAATGGTGTAGAGTGTGCAGGGGGTCACAATAACAATGGTACATGTCATTAGCTCCTCTAATGCCTTCTGAAAGTGTTAAAAGATCAGTCTTGTGTGCTCTTCCACATGAGACTAAGTTTGAATTGGGTGGGACGATGGCAGCTCCGTGTTGGATGTAAAAGAGATATGTAAGGGATTCTCGGAACCTCTTGTTATCATACGGAGTAGTCAGTGCAGGTTTGTAAGTCTGCTGCTAACGACATCGGTCAGGTATTGGCACATTGAGCCGGTAGGGTTCTGTATGCACCAGTATGACATCATTAGGAGCAATCTGGAGGTCCCACAATGGCAGCTTAGTGAATTCCTTCACACAAGCAAGTAGGAAGAAATGGCACTTCCCACCCTCCTTGTTAAATTGGCTCCTTTTGCACTACATTGGGGACTGACTGTCACAAAGGGACTAGACACTGTTTTTGTTGCATGTTTCACTCATGGGCTCTGGAAGTGGGCTTTTTAACTTTGGTGTTCTAGTGTAGTAATGGGGGTTATCTGGGATACCGTATATACCGGCGTATAAGACGACTTTTGAACCCCGAAAAATCTGCTCTGAAGTCGGGGGTCGTCTTATGCACTGGTAATACAAAAAAAAAAGTGTTAAAAAAAAAAAAAAAAAAATCATTACTCACCTCCCCCGGTGTTCTGTCGCGCTCCGGCAGGATGTCGCTCGCTCCTCGTCCCGGCGCAGCATTGCTTTCTGAATGCGGGGCTTGAAATCCCCGCTTCCAGAAAGCTAATACACACGCCGTCAGCCAGTTACAGCCATTCAATGACATCATTGAATGGCTGTGATTGGCTAAAACACACATGGCTTCAGCCAATCACACTATTCAATGACATCATTGAATGGCTGTGATTGGCTAAAGGCGCACGTGTGTTAGCAATCACACCCATTCAATGATGTCATTGAATAGTGTGATTGGCTGAAGCCACGTGTGTTTTAGCCAATCACCGCCATTCAATGCTTTCATTGAATGGCTGTAACTGGCTGACGGCGTGTGTATTAGCTTTCTGGAGGAGGGGATTTCAAGCCCCGCATTCAGAAAGCAATGCTGCGCCGGGGACGAGTAGCGAGCGACATCCTGCCGGAGCGCGACAGAACACCGGGGGAGGCGAGTACTGATTTTTTTTTTTCTCCACTGTAATACCAGCGTATAAGGTGAAAGTTGGGGGGGTCGTCTTATACGCCCCGTCGCCTTATACGCCGGTATATACGGTATTTATTTTTTTTGTCAAAAACCTGCTCAATCTACAGCATGAACATAACAGAAATGACACTCTTATTGCACGTTGCTCCCGTTCTGATGGGTCCATGTTGATCTTCACTTGCTGGTGCATTGAGGCACTGATCATGTCACTATCACCAGAGCCTTTTGGCCCCTGCAGCCCATCACTGACAGTGAACATATGACCTACTGTTGTGATGTCATTGCTCTGTACCCTGATGTAAAAAGCCGTGGGAATCCACTGCCGAGTTGTATTATAGTCCAAAAAATACAGTAGGTTCCAGACGTCCATTATGTGTTTTGTATGTAGAATGAGGAGGAAAGCTTCAAAGCTTTTCTTGTACTTATAAGGCCTAATTGTGTTTTTTAACTGCAATATAACATTATTATCTTTTTTTTTTGCTAAAGACGGTGATGTGAAAGAAATGATCTGCGAGAGTGAGAATAACTCCAAATATAAAGCACATTTTAAAGATGTGGTACAAGAATCAACTTGTACTTACAACTATCAGGTTGGTAAGCGTTCTTGTATATTTGTGCTAGTATGAAGTATTACTTAGTGAAGAGCCACTCCGGTGTTGTCTTGTTTTTGTTTTTTCTTTTAATTCATTCATTGTGCAGCCGCCCCTCACCGTATATATGTGAGCTAGTATTAGTTTTCTATCTGAAACTTCCACCATGTTTTTCCCTCAGATGGTCATGTGATCTCCGTTCTGACCAGCTCAGATCTACTTAAGGTCATCTGTTCGTTTACTAGTCAATTTCTTAAGGCCCGTCTGCAGGCAAAGATAGTCTTTCAAAGGACTGAATGATTTAGCGATCTATTTTCGTAAAGTATTGATTTCCATTAACACTTTGTCATCTTGCATGTAAAAGGACCTGCAGGATTTGTTTGCAGAGCCCAGTGTGCGTGCAAACAGCTGCCTACACATTCCATTGTTCTCTTTGCGGGTGTCGGCACATTCCATTGTTCTCCTCATGGCTAGTGTGAACATGTTGGGAGAACATCCTGCAGTCTTTTGAAAGATGAGCGAAATACATTCAAATGAAATGTATTAGCTCAGTCCTTCAGCTGCTGAACGATGGATTTTAAGTGAACGAAAATCCATCGTTCAAACAGAAAATGCACGATGCCTGCATTTACATATACCGATTATCGCTCACTTTCAGCCTTTAGTCTGTTTTAATGCTGTTACACAGCTATGATAGAGGAGACCACAGCTCATTCACTGTATACTTATAGTCTGTAACTTTTATTTAGAAGACTATAGGAGCCAATGATAATTAAACTGCTCCCCCCCCCTCCCCTCCCGCTTCCAAACACACACACACACACACACACACACACACACACACACACACACACACACACACACACACACACACACACACACACACACACACACACACACACACACACACACACACACACACACACTCTCCTGCAGAAATGGTTTAGTCATGTTGATGCATCACGGGATAGATGTGAAAGTGAAACTAAAATCTTCCAGTGTCAAGACAGTGTGTGATAAGGGGGCTACACTGCAGGGCGGTGGCTGGAATACACAGAGACCATCTCCAGTGAGACAGGCAATAAAATGGGGGGGCGGAGATGGAAAAATGTGTTTTTGCCAGAGGGTCACTTTAAATAGTAACAGGATTACACTGACTTTATGTGACTATTAAAAAGGGAAAATATATCCAAGAAGCCTTGTTTGCCAATATAATATTTTGGGTGTTGTTTTTGGGTCATTTATCCTGTGGCATTCAAAAGACTTGTGAAACCAGCTTTAAGGAGCCTTTAGGCCTCATGTCCACGGGATAATTTACATTTAAAATCCGCAGCGTTTTTCCCGCACGCGGATCCGCGCCCCATAGGGATGCATTGGACACCCGCAGGTGGTTAAATACCTGCGGATGTCATTTTTCCGTTCAGCCACGGATCCGCGTGCGGGGAAAAAAACGCGACATGCTTCATTTTCGTGCGGGTCTCCCGCGGGGACGGCTCCCGCAGGCTTCTATTGAAGCCTATGGAAGCCGTCCGGATCCACGAAACACCCGTACCTGAATTAAAACTCACCTGTCCGGACGCTGCGGATCTTCCCTCTGTCGCGGCCGGATCTTCTTTCTTTGGCCGAGCACATCCGCCGGGCCAAAGAAAGAAGATCCGGCCGCGACAGAGGGAAGACCCGCAGCGTCCAGGGCAGATGAGTTTATTCTTATTTTCAGCCTCATGTCCGCGGGAAAGGAGAGACCCGCTGCGGATTCTGCATGGGGAATCCGCTGCGGGCCTCATTTTCCCTGTGGACATGAGGCCTTAGGCCGGCTTCACACGGCCGTGACGGGCTCCACCGCGAAATTCCGCGGCGGAGCCCGTCACGGCGCCCCCCCCCCAGGAGACCCCACACTTACCTGCGGATTCGGCGTCCTCGCTCCCGCATGATGCTTCCCTGCCCACCTCCGCCGCGTCGTGACGCGCCCACCGCGTCACATGACGCGCCGGCGATGGCGGGGAAGCGTTTTCACGCTATCTTCTGCTGTGCTACAGCGGAAGATAGCGTGAACGGACGGCTTCCATTGACTGCAATGGAAGCCGTCCGCGCGTACACCTGCGGCAAATTAAGCATGCCGCGGGTGAGGACGGGTTAATTCACAGTGCGGAATTCCGCGGTGGAATTCCGCACCGTGAGCACTGAGCTATTAGGTTCAATAGAACATAATAGTTGCGGGCAACGCAGCAGATTTGTGGGATCCGTTTGTGGGAAGGAGGCCTTAGGAGTACATTGACACACAGCATAATTGCTGCAGGTTTTCTGCAACAGAAATTCCACATCAAATTTTGCAGCATTGGTTTGGATCTTGATGTGGATCCTCATAGCGATTCTCCGCTCGCAGGATTCAAATCGCGGCATGCCACGATTCTCCACGGTGAGCCTATCTATCAGATAGGCTCAGCGCAGAGACTTGACAGCTCTTCCTCCTGCTCCCCCGTGGAGGAATATCGCTAGCAATGTTCCGTCACGGCTGTAGACAGGGGGACTAAAAGGTTTTGTCAAAGTTTGAAAGTTATGTTTATTTGTTTTTCTTTTCTGCGGCAAATGTTGTGAAATGAGCTATGCACGCTGGTTTCAGACCGCTGCTACTCCAGGCCTCCCTATTGGGCTTTGCTCACATTCTGCAGATGAATATTGGACGTAGATATAACACTGTAATTGGTGTTCTAATTTTTCCCTGTCTTTTTTAGATTGTATATTTTTGGGTTTTCTTCAGAAATATACATTGCTAGATGTCGTCATACGGCAAGTGTTATTGCTCTTCATATTAAATGCAGATGAAAGAGAAGCTGTACATATTCAGGACTCCAGTTTGTGACGAAAATGGTTGCCAATTCACTAAAGATTTTGCAAATTGCAGGAAGATGTTCAGTCTTATTTGTGACCATCCCCTGTTGCAGTGCTGTGCGGCTGTGGCAGAGAATTTCTCTTCTGCATCTAGCAGTGTGATGTTTTGTATACACACTTCTGGCTGCTGCAGCCATCCACTGGCCTCAGGTCTCATTTCATGCATTTCTTTCTGGACTTCGGAGGTGAGAGTGGCACCTCTGGATGGTAATAGCGCATCTTGTCTCCACCAGAAGTATGAGTGAAGACATGGTGATTGACTGTATCCGCACTTTAAATGCCCCCAAGTTCGTGATTGGCTAGGGTGGTGCTTTGCCATGGTTGGAGGGCTAGGGTTATGGTTAGGCTGGGGTGGGGGTTTGCCATGGCTTGAGGTTAGTATTAGCCTTAGGGTTATGCTTACAGAAGTAGCGGGACTGACGGAGCCGGCTTCAGGAGGTGGCCCAGAAGTACTTCTATGTCCGCAGATCGGAGCAGAACCATGGAGGGTGAGCGCTCTTGGCGCTAGTGTCAGTTGGGGAAGGCAGCGCAGAGTCAGAGCGCTGTTGTCAAGAAAGGGGCTGACAGCCACTGGGGAGCGGATAGACAGACAGCGGGGCCGCCTTCTGGGGTGTGGGGACGGCATGAGATATTGCCAGGAGCCCGGCGGTAAGAATGACGGATGGTGACGTTGCAGGGAGGCTGGTAGTCTCTGTCACAATGGGGGACAGGGGCAACCCTGCTGCCTTCTGGAGCCCAGATGGCAGCCCGGCGCACCCACAATGACCACGACGCTAGCAACAACGGGGCTAGCAGCGGCCTAAGGAACCTGTGGGGAACTTACATGGCAGAAAGCCGACAGCGCCACTTGCAGCTAAGAAAGGAGGGCATTGGGAAGCTTACATGCCAGAAGGATGACAGCAGAGACAAGAGCCCAGCCAATTGGCATCTGTGGGCATACCCTATACCTCCCCCAGCACAATCCCCAGATCTCCACCCATTGTTCTGGTGGAGACAAGATGCACCAGTACTGAGTAAATCTGCCCCATGCATAAATCCAACTGTACATACTGGAATAATTGCTCGAGATTTACACATGCTGACAATCTGTAAGGACCATTGTTAGATTGCACATTGTTAGATTGCACATTATCTCCTCCTGGCCCTCTTTGACAGCATAAATTAAAGGTTAAAGTTTTTTATTTTTATTTTTTTTTACCAGTTACAAGTTGTCCTTCCCTTGTCCTCCTTACTGCAGTCTTTCTTGACGCCTGGGAGTGAGGAGGTGATTGAATAACTCCATGGTCGTGTAAGTGTACTGGCATGCCATTCATTTTCAATGGGACTTCTGGAGATACCAAAGTGCTTGCTTCTTGGCCATTTCCGTCACCCCATTGAAATGAATGGATTGGTTGCTGCGCATTGATGAGAATAGAGGGACATGGGACCCCCACTGATCGGCAAGTTATCCTGTGTACTGTGGAGAGGGAATAACTTGTGATTCTGGTAAAACCCCTTTAGGCCTCATGTCCACGGGGAAAATCAGATCCGCTGCAGATTCTACATGGAGAATCTGCAGTGGGTCCCTCCTGCCCCGCGGACATGAGCGCTGAAAATAGCAATTTAAAAGAATTTACCCATCCGTAGCAGGCGGGGAAAGCCTTCTCTTCCTCACGGCCGGATCTTCTTTTTCGGCCAGCGGATGAATTCGTCACACCGGCGGCACGTCGCCGACGTGCCGAGCCGAAGCAAGAAAGATGCGGCCGTGAGGAAGAGAAGACCTTCCCGGCCCGCGCCGGATGAGTAAATTCTTTTAAATTCCTATTTTAGGTCTCCCGCGGATCCGGACGGCTTCCATAGGCTTCAATAGAAGCCCGCGGGAGCCGTCCCCGCGGGAGACCCGCACGAAAATGGAGCATGGTCCAGACTTTTTCATGCTCCATTTTTTTTAAAATCACTTTTATTGACCATCCGCGGGTATTTATCTACCCCGCGGGTGGTCAATGCATCCTTATGGGGTGCGGATCCGCGGGCAGAAGAAGAGTTAAAATCTGCTGCGGATTTTAATTCTTATTTTGCCCGTGGACATGAGCCCTTAAGGTATCTTAAAACAATTTTCAAACCAGGCAAAAACTTTCCTCCACTCATTTAGCTGCAGATCTTTTGCAGATTCCGCATTGTGTGATGTGTATAATTCTGCAACTTATCAGCAACCTATAGGACATGCTGTGGATTTGAAAATCAGTGGTGTACCTAAAATGTTTACTAATTTTATTTTATTTTTTTTGCCTGATTTTTGTACTCCATAGTAGGTTTTTGGTGCAAAACATTTGTACCTTTCTTGTCTGCATTTGGTCAATTTTTCTAAGTGGATGTAGTGTTTCGGCTACTGTAAGGCTGGGTTCACATGGGGCGAAATTGCCGCGAAATGTTCGTTTGGACTTTCTGCACGGAAATTCCACCTGCATTTTTAATCCCGGGATTAGCCAGCAAAGTGGACGAGATTTAATCTGTTGTGGCCAAGCCGCGCTGCAATTGCCATGCGGGGTAGAAATCAAAGACCGCAGTGCGTCAATTTTTTTCTCAGTTTCCACGGCTGCCTCTCTATGCCGAGAGAAAGCCGCACTGGAAATCTCTGGGTTTTTTATGCGGTCATTCAGCGAGATCTCTGCTGTATTTTGTGTGAACCAAGCCTAAAGCATGTGTTGTTTCTGTTGCATACTCCTATCATATACAGATAATATGTTGTGTAATTTGTTTTCTTTTCTGGATTTGATCTACTGGATCTGCATTTATGTGTCTTTGTTTTTCAGCCTACCCCTATGCATCCCAGGCGTTTTGACAGAGCTATTGTGAAGACTCTTCATAAACCATTTTTTAACACAGGTAAAGCTTCGTGCTTTTTCACATTTACATCTTTTGCAATTAAACATCACTCACTCATCCATATTCATATGATATACTACCACCCAATCTATGTGAGATTGGGTGTTAATAAACTACAAGTTTAACTTCTTAAATGGGTTGTAGAGGATTATAAAAAAAAAAACAAAAAACAGTTCTTCCAAAAACCGTGTCTCACCTGTCCAGAGGTTATATGTGGAATTTTAGTTCGGTCCCATTCATTTCAATGGAGCCGAACTTCAATACCAGAAAGAAAAAGACTGGCTTAGATTTGCTTTTCAGGCACATGGACTGCCCAAAGATGCACCAAATTTATTAAGCGGTGTGAGTCTCTTAATAAATTTGGATCATCTTACACCAACTCAGATTGCTGCTAAAGACTGATTAGAAAATTTCCCCAATGTCCTCTATTTTGAGCCTCCTTTCTCAAAATGATCTAATAGAAAAACTGGCATTCATGCCCGTAGCAACCAAAGCTCTGGTTTCATTTCACAAACTGACTAGTTACTATGGGATAACAAGGGAGTTTTGTCTGCTAAACTTACAAAACCTATAGTGTCTCCAGCATACATCTCCGGTATTATACTTGCGACAATTAGGAATTTTACTGGTAAGTTTAGCCAAACCAACTACAGTAGGGTGAAACCACCAAAGTTTGTTTGTTTGTTTTAAAAACAAAACTGAGATTAGATCACTGAATCTAAAGGTATTAGACTGGGTACCCACAGGACATATTCTCGGCGGAAATCTCGCGGTTTTGCCACAGCGAGAAACCGCAAGATTTCCGCCAAGAGAGCACAGCTTCAAAACATGCGGCACTTAGCCGTGGGTTTTGGAACGGCTTGGCCACATGCTTTTCTGTCGTGGACAGCTCCTCCATAGAAAGGACCGCGAGCGCAACAGGAAAAAACAAAAAAATATACATGCTGCGGCCGGGAAATCCTTGCCGGCTTTGCCGCGACATCCATGCTGGCTTTGCCGCGACGGATTGGCCATCCCACGTGGACGAGATTTTGGACAAACTCCCAGGATTAGCCGCCGCAGTCGGATTTGCTGCAGCAAGATTCCGCACGGAATTTCTGCAGCAAATCTGCCCTGTGTGAACTTAGCCTTAGAACTAGAGTATTATTGTTTCCTGTATTAAGGATCCACTCTCACTTTGCATTTTTTTTTCCCACCTCAACTATGTTTAACTTTGGCTGACGCAGGTGAAAAGCTTTTATGTGTAAGGTTAGATGAGATAGTTCGGCTTTCCGTTTTTCAGTTCTGTCTTGAGTGTAGAAAACCAGACTGCTGGATCCGTCCTATGATTTAGGCCTCATGCGGACGGCTGAGTCGGTTTCGACCCGTGCCCCGGCATTCACCTTTATACTCGCTCATCTGGCGTCCTCTCTCTGCACTGTGATGTGCCGGCTAGCACACAGCCGCACATGCACATTGCAGAGCTGGCGCGTCAGCCGTGACGTTTCTGTGCGGGCCTCTGCGATGCTCGCAGAGAAATAGGACATGCTGCGATTTGCTTACCGCGCGTGTTTTCACGGGGTCAAATCGCAGCTGTCTGTATAGGATTGCATTATCTAATGCAATCCTATCACAGCGGGCACGGGTGGAAATTCTGTGGAACTTCCACCTATGTGCATTTACCCATAAACAAGTACTAATAGGGAAGGACGTGTTACCTACACAATGGGGCATTCGTGTTCCTTCGCTGCTTTTGTCTTTCTATTTTCTCATTGACATATGGGTAGTCATTTCGCGCATTCGCAAGCCAGAGCAGGGCCATGTCAATTATGTGAGGGCACCATGGATTGGTACAGGTGAGTTTTCTTTCCTGTGCATTATGACGATGCATCAGCACATCTATCATTGCTTTTTACTATTTCTGATTAGTGGGTGAATTATGGTATCTCTATACAGAGACTTTAAATATCCTGTGAATCCCCACTCTGTTCTCAGTAAGCTCTACTCCCTTGATGATGCCACATTTGTGGTGATATACTTCTTGATATACTGTTGCAGCTGTAGCCTATATACATAAACATAGGGTCCTATTTACCAGCACCCAATGAGCACTAGGTAGCATGTGGAGTGTACGGTGCTCTTAATATCAGCCCCCTTGTATTTTTACATTATTCAGAATAGTTCTGATTTTTTAATAACTAGCGACTCTTTAATTTAGACTTTTTTTGCCAACTATCATATTAGGACATAAATAAATGGTGTGCGATGGGCACCATTCAATAACAGTTTTCTTTCTCCGGAATTTTCCAGGACAAAACAATTCAGTATTTTGTGCCAGATGCTCATCGAAGCTCAGAGTCTCTAATGCAGATGTGAACATGGCCTTACTTGGTGCTGTTCCAAGTTTAAGTTAAATTTGAATTGCTCACCAAAACTCTGCTATGCTTAAAGGGGCTTTCCAGGGAGAATACTACTGATGACCTATCCTCAGGATAGGAAATCAATACTTGATCGGCTGGGGTCCGTCACTCGGTACCCTAACCGATCAGCTGAGCGGGCGCATGCAGTCAGCGCCGCAAATACAGAGGTCGTAGCGGAAGTGTGTAGTGGCTGGCGCTTGTAACTGCAGACACGGCTCTCACTGAAATCAACACGAGCTGTGCCTTCAGTTACAAGTGCTGGGCACTACACAAAGGTCGGCGCAGAGACTTCCACTCCGACCTCTGTATTTGTGGCACTGAAAGCATACGCCCGCTCAGCTGATCGGTCGGGGTCCCAAGTGATGGACCCCGGCCGATCAACTATTGATGACCTATCTTGAGGATAGATCATCAGTAGTATTCTCCTTGGAAAACCCCTTTTAAAGAGTACTTTTTTAAGGGCAAGTTCATATATGGTGGAAATCTGTATTTTGGTCACCATAAAACCCTGGTTATAAAAATCAACATATAGGTGGCGCTGCAGAGGCATTATACCATTTTCAATTTGCATACAGAATGGCGTACAGATTTAGGGGTTGGTCATGCCCTATCTACCCTTCTTTTTCAACGTGATTGTATGTGTTTGGTCTCTAGTTTTCAATAATATGCTAACACTTATGGTAAGCATGTACTTGTTTGTCTGCTCACACTTTAGAGGTGTCAGAACCAGAGAAAAACATGGCTTCAGCAGTCAACTTCAAGCTCACACAGCCTGTTAACCTCAATAAAGCTAAACAAAATGGCAATGGTCATCCCAGTATTTTCCCAGCACAGTTTATGTTCCTGCAAAAACCAGCAAAAAATGTAGATGTGGAATCGCGAAAACTAAGGTATGTTTTATGTGTAATTCAGGATTGGTAATAATACTCGATAACTTTACGGTTATCACTTTGATACTTATCATTAATATTTACAGGAACATTAAATGTTTATTCCACTTATTTTGCAGCAGAACTTTCAATGCAGCTGTTGGAAAGCAGAATCACATGATTGGTTCAGCTTTTGAAAAATCTTTTCCTATTAAAAATGCTGCCAGTTTATCGTCGTGGAGTGGTGCTTGTCGCCGGAGCCCTAAGAAAATGCAGAGACGACAAATGAGTACAGTAGAAGAAGTAAGTTGTTATAGTACCATAATCCATGCATACAGTTTCTTATTTGTATGTATCACTTGCATGAGCTGTCTGGGTAGCCACGGCTTCTTTTGCATCATTTTGTATTTAACCCATTCCCGCTGCAGGGCGTAAGTTTACGTCCTGGGAGCGGGGTACTTCCCGCAACAGGGCGTAAACTTACGTCCTGGAGATAGCGCGGGATCACATATGATCCAGCGCTATCCCGCAGCGGGAGCCGGCTGTCAGTCACAGCCGGCGTCTCGCTGCAGCAGCGGGGGGACATCGGAGATGCGCCCGCCACTTTTAACCCCTTCCCTGCCGCGATCTAAGTAGATCGCGGCAGGAGAAGAGTTCACAGCGGGAGCGCGGCTCCCTCTGTGTCTCCGGCCGGAACTCGCGATGTCATCGCGAGAGCCCGGCCTGTCACCATGGCAACAGGACGCCAGACACTGGCGTCCTGTATTGCCTATGCCTGAGATCGCTGTATGAGCGATAAGGCATGGGAGAGCAGTAGCTCTGCCATGCCTTATGACAGCGATCATCAGGGCAGTGGTTAAAGTCCCTCAGAGGGACACAAACAGTGTGAAAAAAAGAAAGATTTAAAAAATGAATTTTAAAAAATGTAAAAAAAAAGAGTAAAAAAACCATTTTTTATGCTTTTTCTCAGATTAGCATAAAAAAAGGTAAAAAAAAATAAAACCCCACATATTTGGTATTGTCGCGTCCGTAACGATGCGTACAATAAGTTGCACATGCTTTTGACTGTGCACCGAAAAAAACGCTAAAAAAAAAGCTAAACTGAGGCAAAATGCTCATTTTTAGCATTTTGCCTCACTAAAAACGCAATAAAAGTGATCAAAAAAGTCGTATGTACACCAAAATGGTACCAATAAAATCTACAGCTCGTCTCGCAAAAAATAAGCCCTCATAGAGCTCTGTACATCAAAAAATAAAAGTTACGTGACTTTGAATGCAGCAATTTAGAATAGAAAAAAGATTTCCAAAAAAAAGGGTTTTTATTGCAGAAAAGTGGGAAAACCTAAAAAAAAATGTTAGAATTTTGGTATCGTTGTAACCGTACCGGTCTGCAGAAAAAATGGAAAGTCTCATTTATGCTGCATGATTAACAGTGTAAAAAAAAAATAAAAAAATCTATGGCAGAATTGATGCGTTTTCTCTCTCTGCTATCATTAAAAAAAAAAAATAAATAAAATTTACAATATAGTCAATGTACCCAAAATTGGCATCGATAAAAACTACAGCTCGCCATGCAAAAAACAAGCCCTTATATAGCTGCGTCCACGGAAAAATAAAAAAGTTATGGCTTTTGAAAAATGGAGATGGAAAAATACCAAAAAATCGCTTGGTCCTCAACGCCAAAATAGGCCATGTCATGAAGGGGTTAAAGGGTAGAATTTTTTTTGTTTTTTGATTTGCAGTATCCGCGCGTCAAGCTGCCAATAGGGAAACAGGGGCGTCTGCAAATGAAACAAACCATACAAATTTGCGGAAAACAAATCGCAGCACGCTCCGTTTCAGTGCGGATCCCGTAGGGACAGCTTCCATTAAGAATGGAAGCCGTCCGATCCGTGGCCTGCCTGCAATTGAATTGCAGACGGGCCACGAATTCTGTGGGAAAGCAGGAGTTTAAAAAAAACCAAAAATGCGCCGGATGGCGCTTCTGCATGCAATCACAGACCAGGAAATCTACCCAGACAAGTAACGCAGTGTCCTTGGTCAAGGGCAGGGTCGGTTTCTGCCGTGGATTCCCGCGTGCGGAATCCGAAGCACCCGTGGACATTTCTTCTAATGGTTTCAGGAAATGTGTAACTTTCTTGACATGTAGTTAATAAACGTGTGTGTGTTATACATATTACATGTTGCACAATTTGCCAGTGATGCTTAAAGGGAATCTGCAAATGAATAAACATTCTCCAGATGGTGCCCAAGATAATGGGCAAGCAAAGGTGGTGCTTACCCACTAGGTGTATAACACAATCTCCCAGTTGATCCTTTAGGCCTGTTTCACACAGGTTACAAAATCTCACAATTTTATAGCGATGCAACGTCTCTACAAAACGCATGTATGTGAAGTCCATGAGTTCCTATGGGTTCTTTCAGGCTACAAAAGATCGCTTATGTGAATCCATGGACTTCAGGCCGCATCCACACAGGCAATTTTCTAACGTGATTTTGAAATATTAGCCCTATCTCGAAAATAAGGTCTAGCTGCAGTAAAAGGAAAAAAAATATATTGCCTAAGAAGCACTGTCTGGCTTCCCCGTCCCTGACACTTCTTTAGCATCTCTTCTGACCGAGGATTGGAAAATCCCTGCCTCCAGGAAGCGCCGCCTGTGATTGGCTGAGTGCTGTTAAGCTCAGCGAGTCAGAGCGAGTGCTCTATGAACCAATCACAGCCATTCATTATTATTTATTTATTTTTACTTTCTTTATGTCCATGTAGAAGACATGAACCACAGCAGCAATTACCGCTGTAATAAGGCAGTGCTGGACTTATGTACTGCAATGCCTTATCGCTTGTAATAGCGATCATATACAATGGCAAGCCGGGACGCCAGTATCTGGTGTTCTGCCTTGGCAACCAGTCTGCCCTCCGCGTTTACATCGCGGGAGTCCGATTATGTCACAGAGGGAGCGCCCTCCCTCTGTGAACCCTTTAGATTGTAGCATGTAGGGGGTTAACCGCCAGGGGTCACTGTCCTTATGTAGCACCTCTCTTGCAGCGGGGGGACGGCTATCCACAGGGCGTAAGCTATCCTAAGTTTACGCCCTGTTGCATTAAGCGCCTCGCAGCCAGGACGTAAACATACGCCCTGTGGCATTAAGTATTTAGTATTGGTGATCCATTCCCTTTAAGGTTCAGCTTTAATTTTTATTAATTTTTTTTTTTTCATTGATAACTAATGTATACTTTGTCAATGATAAAAGGCCAGACACTCGGACCTACAATCAGTTGTAGTCTGAAGTAACTTGGTAGCAAGTGTTTATTTTCCATGCATCCCCACTGAAATGATGAATGATTTACCTATCCACATAATTCTTGAAAATGCTCCTCCAAAGAGAACGGAGACTGACTAAAGCCCCATTTACACAAAGATAATCGCTCAAACGACCGTTTGAGTGACAGTTTCGAGCGATCCTCTTAAATAAACTGTTAAGTAGCTATTTAAGCATTAAATGAAGGTGGAGCAGGACACCGCTGACAGCTCTGAGAACAGCAGCTGCTTTGTATATGCAAACAGCTGCTTTGTTCTCAGAGCTTTCAGCTAGTATCCCGCTGAGAAGGTAGAGCAGGATACCAGCTGAAAGAATGCTATCAGCTTGCTAAAAATCAGCGATGAACGAATAGTGCACGATGGCAGAGTGTTTAGACGCAACGGTTATCGCTCAAAAGATGGGTTTTGAGCGATAATCGTTGTCTAAATGGGCCTTAAGAGATAAATGTCTAGAATGGGAATTTCCAAATGTTTATTTGAAATAGAATTTTCTAAACCCGACCCCCTCCTCCTAATTCAAATTGTTTGTTCTTTTCCTACAGGCTGTACGTTCAGAAGAGAAAGAAATGTATAGACAGTTGATTCAGGTTGTAACAGGAAAAACATTTTTATCCACCAATTCCACGCCGTTTCTTCCTCCAGAAGTGTAAGTTATTACTCGTTTTGTTTGTCACATACACACAGGAAGAATAGGTAGCTTTCAGTTTACAAAACGCCTATGTACATTTTTTCTTTTTTTTTTTTTTCCTCTCTTTAGATCACGGAGGTTAAGTTCAAGTAGTATATCTGGTCCACCCGGTGCTTCAAGTCTAAGTTCTTTAGAGCCTTGTACTTTGGATGTGGAACCTACGTACCAGACTCCATTTAGTTTGGCTTCAGAAAAGCAAACGACTGTGCCACTTTCTGTTGCTACCACTTTCAAACTTTCAAGTGAGAACAGAGATGTTGGCAAACACCATCTTCACATAGAACAAAATCATAGCACTGAAGAGAAGTGTAAAGGTAAAAGCAATGTCTTTAACAAACATTCTGTGTAAGAACACATAATTGTACTGTTTTTGATGCAGAATCCCATAAAAAGGCTTTAGGGCTCATGTCCACGGGCAAAATATGATTTAAGATCCGCAGCGGATCTCCCGCATGCGGATCCGCATCCCATAGGGATGCATTGACCACCCGCGGGTAGATAAATACCCGCGGATCGTCAATAAAAGGGATTTTAAAATAAATGGAGCATGGAAAAATCTGGACCATGCTCCATTTTCGTGCGGGTCTCCCGCGGGGACGGCTCCCGCGGGCTTCTATTGAAGCCTATGGAAGCCGTCCGGATCCGCGGGAGACCTAAAATAGGAATTTAAAGTATTTACCATCCGTAGCGGACCGGGAAGGTCTCCTCTTCCTCACGGCCGCATCTTCCTTGCTTCGGCTCGGCGGATGTGCCCGGCGCATGTGCGCGGCACGTCGACGACGTGCCGGCGACGTGCTGCCGGCGTGAGGAATTCATCCGCCGGCCGAAAAAGAAGATCCGGCCGTGAGGAACAGCTGACCTTCCCCGCCCGCGCCGGATAGGTAAATGCTTTTAAATTCTTATTTTCGGCGCTCATGTCCGCGGGGCAGGAGGGACCCGCTGCAGATTCTACATGGAGAATCTGCAGCGGATCTGATTTTCCCCGTGGACATGAGGCCTAAATGTCGGAAAATGACCTATTGTTTATATACTGATTTTATAATGGACCATTTGAGCCTTCGCCAAGGACTGACACTACTTGTTCTGTAGAGGTCACTTCTCAGCAGTCAACTCCTTATTACAGGCAGAATTACAATGAAGGGTAACAACTGTATATGAATAATACAGGATCCACCAATCACAAGAAGTGATGGACACAGACCCCTTCCTTCTCGGGGACATCTAGGCATGCTCTGTGACCTGTGCAGAACACTGCCACACATGGCTAGACATTTTAAAACTAGACAACCCCTTTTAAAATGTGGCAACTGAAGTGATCGGCTAATTACCCTGGTCCTGCACCCATGGTAAAAAGTAGATTTTTCGAGTCTCCTCAACCATTCTAGTTACATTCTAGGACAGGTTTCGACGTCCTGTAGTTTCGATGCAATATTGGAGCTCATGTGACTTTTTGATTGCTTTTTATTGGATACTGGGTGACCAATGAAGTGCAATTCTAACGTGTACATCTTTTTCCCGACGATTTTCACCATGCGGGGTAAATGTGCTATTTTGATAGATCGGACTTTTATGGACCCAGCGTTACTAAATATGCAGGGTTTTTTTTAATTTTGTTTGTTTTTTATAATTTAGTTTTATTTTTTTTAAATTATTTATATATGTATATGTGTGTAATATAAATATATATATATATATATATATATATATATATATATATATATATATATATATATATATATATATATATATATATATATATATATATTTATTAATGGCAAAAGTGTTCTGGTTTGGTTTGTCTTTTTTAACTTTAAAAAAAAAAAAAGTTTTACTACATGCAAAAAAACTGCGGCACCTAAAGGGTTAGCAGTTAATTGTATGTCCAGTGTCGTTAAGGGGTTTAACAAGAGGATCAGCTTGAGTAGGTTCAAAGACGGGCAAGTAATTAATGAAATGGGTGGACAATACCCAGAGAGGCTATCAAAATTGGGGCTATTTAGTTTTAGAAAAAAGACCTCTGCGGGGCGACCTAATAACTATGTATAAATATGTCGGGACAATACAGAGACGGTAGACCTAGAGGATGCCCCCTAGTTAGAGTAAAGATGGTTTACTGTAAGAGCAGTAAGACTATGGAGCACTCTGCCTGAGGATGTGGTGATGGTGAACTTGATAGGCGTACAAGAGGGGCCTGGACGCTTTTCTTGAGCATTGCATTATTACATGTTAATCACTGAACTTCAGAAGAGTTGTTGATCTAGGGATTATTTTGATTACCAGATTATAGTTGGGAAGGAATTGTTTTCCTTTTTAAAATGAGAGAAAATTGACCTCTGTCATTGGGTTTTTGTTTTTCCTTCCTCTGGATCAACATTGGAAAAGAATGGGCTAAACTGGATGAACATATGTCTTTTTTGGCCTAACCTACTATGTTACTATGTAAGATTAAGGAGAATTGGGATCCTGGGTTTATATCCAGAGCAAAGACCTTGTCTGTCTGTACTCCTTCACCAAAACTCTCAAACAAAAATGATGGTGGTTGGAATTTTCTTCATTCCGTTTGTCCATGATGGACTAACTTATGTGGTTTTCATTTCTGTTTAGATTCAGACTCTGTCATTGTACTTGATTCTGTATCCAAAGAAGATCATCCCAGGTAATTCGATTTTCTGTCCTAAATTATCCAGTGGAATATTATGAATGAGATCTGCTGTTTGTGAGAACCTCTGTTCTTAGGTTTTCTGAGCTGTTGGGTTTTCTAATGATTTAAATCAATTAGCATTAATTAAACGAATGTTGACATAGAATATCAATTAAAGGGCTTATGCCAAGATGTAAAATTATTCTCCAGCCACAGGCCGGGGGATAACTTTTTTCATCGGTGGAGGTCTGACCACTGTGGATCTTCAGAACAAGGGTCCCAAAGGTCACACGTGAATGGAGCAGAGGTCAGGCATATGTGCCGTCACTCCAGTCATTTCAGTGGGAGCCCTGGAGATTAACCAGTGCTTCTACATGCATATGTTTTAGAAGTTCTTTTGTACAAGTTGTATTTATCTTCTTTGGCTTAAAGTGCTTATTGAAGAAGTCTTAAACTTACGAATTTAAATTTTTTTAACTGGAATTAGCTTGAAATCGTGTGTGCATTTAGTAATGGTGCTTCTTGCAGCTATGCTGATGAGGTTTGGTAGGCAGACGTGATCCTCTAGTATTACATTATGTTGCATGAGAGTTGTGAAAACAAGTGCGATTGTAGTATGTGACTCTTCTGTTGGTTTTGGCTCACCTTTTGAGTTTTCACTTACTTTTAAGAATGAGAATCTCTGTTTTGATCTTGTTTTGATATTGTCTACGTAATAATGTGTTTTAATCAGGTATAACAAGCTATTTAATGCTGTCAAATCTTTGTGAATTGCTTTTGTCTATGAAGTGCTAAACCAGATATCCTTGTTTGCTCCACTTGTTTTAGCCGTCCAATCTTCCAGGTTGAGCTTTGGATTAAAGAACTGTAAGTAACACTTGATGCAGCATAATTGTGAATGAGCAAAACCATTTATTTTTATTTTTAAAATTTTAATTGTTGTGTCATTGGAATAGCACCAGCCGGTATGATTCAAGAGCAAGAGAAAGGAGGAGACTAATAGAAGAACAAAGAGTGCTTGCACTGAAGCTTCAAAACCAGGTAACATTTCCTTTCTTATACGTTCTATTTGCTAAGGCCGGTTGTTATTCTTGTATAGACAATTGCTGATATAATGTAATGGGGGGAAAAAAACTCATTACTGATTCAGTTTCACAGGGACTGCTGCAGTAATATAAGGGGAGTTTGAGATCCGTGGAATGAATAGTTCAGGGCTAACGAGGGCATTCCACAAATCGGCGAATGAAGGTCTACCACAAGTCTAAAAGCCCTTTTACACACAACGGTTATTGCTCAAAAGCCATCTTTTGAACGATAATGATTGTGTGTAAATGTGCCCATCTTTCACTTTTCTGCTGACGGATGATTTTCAGTTCAGCATGAAATCCACCGTTCGACAGAAGAGCTGATAAGACAGACCGCACACTGTGTTCTGCCCGGGGAGCGCTGATTACATTGTCTCAGCTGCCAGCCCTGTGGCAGAACAAAGCGAATGTATTCAGAGAAGAGACCACTCGTTGTTCTCGAAATATAGCTCACAGTGGCTCACATGCTATTAATTCGTACTAATAGGCATTAGTACCAATTAGTAGTTTATGCAAAATGATTGCTCAACAGCCATCTTTTGAGCGATCATCTTTGTGTGTAAAAGGGTCTTTATACTGCCCCTTCATGCCTAGTACTAGGATTAATCCATATGTTGATGTCTGCGTATGTTTTGTCTTTGAAGCAGCAGACACAGCCTTTTCTTAAAATGGACCATGTAAAATATTTAATTTCGCCTGTACTGTAAGGCCTTAGTCAGACGGGCGTTTTTTGCCGCGATTTGCGGATCGCATGACGGATGCGCATCCGCAAATCGCGTGACCGGTGCGCGCAAGTCGCCCGCAAATCGCCCGAAAATCTGCTCCTAGCCGCGTTTCATTAGAAACGGGCCGGAGCTGTCCAGCGCATTGCATTCAATGGAGACGGCAATACAGCCGTCTCCATTGAAAGCAATGCGCTGCGGGCGAGCCCGGGATGAATTGTCGGTAAGGGCTTAAATATATAAGCCCTTACCTGCAATTCATCCTAAAATGTGTTAAAATAAAAAAAAATTGCATTCTCACCTTCTGCCGGCAGCTCCGAGCGGCCGTCCTGCAGTGGGTGTGAAGGGGGTGTGAGTCAGACCTGCCCCCTGATTGGCTCAGCGCTGAGCCAATCAGAGGCATGCCTCACTCACACCCATTCATGAATTCATGAATGGATGTGAGTCAGACCTGCCCCTGATTGGCTCAGCGCTGAGAGGCAGCAGTCACTCACCCATTCATGAATTCATGAATGGGTGTGTGAGTGAAACCGGCCTCTGATTGGTCAGGCTGTGACCAATCAGATGCAGATCATTCAGCAGGCGGGGATTTTAAAGCCCCGCCGGCTGAATAGTGCCGAGAAGCAGTTCAGGAGAACTGACAGCGGCCGCCGCTGGACTCCGGCTGCAGTGGAAAGGTGAGTATCCATTTTTTTTTTATTTTCACACATTTTAGCATGAATTGCAGGGAAGGGTTTATATATTTAAGCCCTTCCCGACAATTCACCCAGCGCACGCCGGCAGCCCATTGCTTTCAATGGAGCGGCTGTATTGCCGCTCCATTGAATTCAATGGGCAAACATCGTTCTTCTCTGCCACAGCTGTTACAGCTGTGGAAGAGAAGAATGATTTGTCTTCTATATGTTCTCAATGGGGTCGGCGCTGCTGCCGCCGGCCCCATTGAGCGCATATACAGAAGCGAACAGAAATCGCAGATCGTAGATAGGTGCGATCTGCGATTTTTTTTTTGTTCTATAATTTTTCGGACGAGCGCATAAAAAGCGCTCATGTGTCCGATACCATTGCGAAGCAATGGTTTTAAAAAATCGCCGGACGCATGCGCAAATCGCGGCAAAAAACGCCCGTCTGACTAAGCCCTAATACTGTCACTTCATTTAATTTTGTCATCTGATTGTAGAGGCTGCAGGAATGTTCTATCCATGATGTTGTAGACTTAAATCTTCGTGTACCTCTTGAAAAAGAGATTCCTGTTACCCTACTTCCAAGGCAAGAAGAATCTGTCCAGGCGGAGCAAGAATTTCCAGAACTAACACCGGTAATTTTATTTACTTGTATAAATTTTATGTTAGGATAACTACTTTTATATGTTTTGTGACTGATTTATTCCCTGTTCTAAATTTAAGGAAATGGAGAGAGAAATCAAGCATGCTCTTTATGGTGGCAACCAGGATCAGGTTCTAAGTGAAGCGTTCCGCTTGACAATTACTCGGAAAGATATCATGACCCTTAATAGTCTAAACTGGCTCAATGATGAGGTGAGTTATTGTCTAACATTTGGGTGTGGTGGGTTTTGTTGTGTAGGTTTTTTTCTTGTTTTTTTTTTTTTTTTTCTTTTTTTAAAACTGTGTGTGTACGCTTGCTTCAAATAACTTTGTGGAACTATTAAAGATACCAAGTGTTCGTTTCACTCAAAGTGCAATCCAGTAATTTTGCAATATTTGTGTTTTGGGACCATATCTCACAAGCGTGCATTTTGACGCTCCCTGACAAACTATAACTGTGTAGTGAAAAGGCCCATTGAGACACAACGAGAGAGAAATTATCGCTCAAAAGATGTCGCTCAAGCGACTTTTGAGCTGTCATCGTTGTCATTTACATCACCCTTGCGCTGCCAGCGGAGGATGCAGAAGACAAGCGGGGAGTCTCCGCTTGTCTTCTGCATCCAGCTGTTTTCTGCATGGAGTGCTCCGTTATGGGTATGGAGGACAGAGTTGGACCGCTCTGTTCTTCATACCCAGCCTGTCATCAGGGAGTGAGATACAGCTGGAACAATAGTATCAGCTGTATCCGCTGTGAATTCCTGATAACTGATTGCTGATCTTTCAGCACGCTGAAAGACCACGATGAGCGACGGCATAGCGAAAACTGCACGATGTCAGTGCAGTTAGACACAACGATTATCTGCTCAAAAGACTGCTTTTGAGCGAATTTTGAGCAATAATTGTTGTCTAAATCGGTCTTGACAGGATAGGAGTAATCAATGAACCCATGACTCTTGAAAAGGAGTACAGTTCTAAACAATTAATGAGCTGAACTAAGGTTTGCTCTTCGATTGAAAAACTTTGTGTAAGTAACTTTTTGATGCCAGCAGGTAGCTAAAATTGAAGGCTACCTTGAATAAGACAGCCTTTGTACTCTTAGTGCTAGTGATGGAACTATAGATCACAGGGGTTTCAGGGTGTCTGGCACTAAACTATTTATGACCATTTCTTGTGGAAGTCCATCGCTCATAAGGATGGGTCATCAGTTTAGTGCCAGAAAACCCCTTTGAGTCCCGTGGCTTTCACAAATGTTTTTTTGTTTTTTTTTAAGGAAAAATGCAACCTTTTTTCTTTTTAAAGTGTTATCACACAGCTGCCTTTTTTACATGAAAGAAAACTGCATGTAAAAATACTTAACCTAAGGAAATACTGCCAAAATAAAGTTTCTTAAAACTTTATGGTGGTTTACAAGTCACAAAAAAATTGTACCATGCGGATTTGCGGCTGCAGCTTGCTATCCTGCAGCTTATTGGGGGAGGGGGGGGGGGGGGGAAACAACCTTTATGAATCTGCAGCAACTGGGTTTTGTTGCAAATTTTGACACCCCCCCCCCCCCGATCTAGGTGGAAAAAAAATTGCAACAAATCCATGACCAGTCCACTATGAAAATTGATGTGCTATGGATATTAAAAATGACCTGCTGTGTGTGGTCTTTAGTGTGGAAATTTTCTGCTGCATGTGGAGGTGAATTGTCAGACTTGAGGCAGGAATATGGAAGATGGTGGTAGCCTGTTAATCTGCAATCTTTCCTCCACCCCCACATTCCACACAGAATGAAAAACTTTTGTTATAGAACTATCAATTCCACACACAGGAGACTGAAGTCCACTTCTAGGGCAGGAATTCTAGGGTGTGCATGCATGTAGATCCCTTGGTGGCTGCCGCAAGAACCACAATCTGCTGCACAGGTGTAGATTCTGGACAATGTATAAATAAGGAACCATCTTTTCTTGCCTCTAGGCTGCTAATTACAGATGAGCGACCACGCTCAGTTAAGGCAATTACTTGGGCGAGCATCGCTATTTTCGAGTAACTGCATACTCGTCCAAGAAAATTTGGGGGGCCGGCGGGGATTGGGAGAGATCTCATAGAGCAACTATGCAGTTACTGGAAAATAGCGACGCTCGCTCGAGTAATTGCCTTAACCAAGCGTACTCGCTCATCTCTACTGCTAATAGATTGAAGTTTTGAATTCCTTTTAAGATATGCACACATACTAGTTTTGCAACACAACGTTCTAATCATTTACTTCTAATACAGTTTGATGTGATAAGTGTGTTAATTTTAAATACACTTATGAATTTTTACTCTGCCTTCTGTCTCTATAAACAGATAATAAACTTCTATATGAATCTTCTGATGGAAAGAAGTAAACGGAAGGGCTTGCCAAAGGTGCATGCATTCAACACTTTTTTTTTCCCAAAGTTGAAATGCGCTGGGTTTCCGGCAGTAAAACGATGGACAAAGAAAGTGGATGTGTTCGGTGTGGATATTCTGTTGGTGCCAGTTCACCTTGGAGTACATTGGTGCTTGGCTGTAAGACATTCTTTATTCATAAACATCCTTTGCCCTTTTAATGATGAAAAATGAGTCCATATTTATTTAAAACGTACCTAAGATTTCAAAGTCTTCTAAAATACGCCAGGTTCTCCTTACCCACTCGTTTGCTGCTGTTTGCATCCTATTTCATGTCTGTAAGTTCTTATTTTCAAGTGGGCTTCCCCATTGTTCTGCTGTTTGCAAGCCACTTTTACGGAGGGGGTGCATAGCAAGCCTAGCATTTTGCCAGTAGTTCACTTTCCCATACACCCATGACAGCACCTGTGAAAGACTGCCTCCCATCCGGACAGGAAGTGGGAACCTCTCAGGTTGCTTTAAAGACAGGAACACCCTACATATCCTCAGCACCTGTTTCCTGTTCATGGAACAGGTAATTTTCTCTCAGATGTGCCCAGAGAACAGCTTCCTGGATCGCTTACAGGTGCCACAGGGTCTTCTTCCCCATATAAAAGATCTACTGGGTGAAGGTTCTCTGGTAGAGCCTAAGTCTCTGCATGGAGCCGCTGTTCTCCCTTCCTCCACTGTGGTGGATACTGGGCCCCCCTTATCTCCAGGGAACTTTTTGGTTCCTTTACACAGGGGCTCCAGTGAGTTGCGGCATCGCCGAAAGAGTGAGGGTGATCCTGTTACTGCGGGGCTATCTGGTGCTTCCCTTCTGAAGGCTGCCTGTTCTTTAGGTTCCTTTCCCTAAATCTTCACGATTGCACCTACGGGTAGAAGCTCTGTTTCTGTCATGGAGATGGGATCACCTTTATTATGCCTTCTCTGAATCTGCTCCCGAGAGTGATAGAGAAGATCAGGGAGGAGGGGAACAGTAATTTTCATAGCCCATTTTGACCTAGAAGGGTTTAGTTTTCTTGCCTAAGAATGATGTCCATGACAGACCCTTGGGTTCTTCCAGATCAGGGCCCTTTGTTTCACCCGGAATTAAAGCTCCTGCACCTGACTGTTGTAAAGGCAGGTCTTAAAACAGAAGAGTTTTTTTGATTTTCTACTAGACTCTCTATTAGAAGGGAGGTTACCTGTAAAATTTATTTTCACTATTTGAGGCAGGACCGATTTATGGTCCATCAGTTGCCTATTAATTGACCTTCTGAGTATTTGAACCCGTTTTAGATGGCACAAATAGAACCAATATCTAGGGCAGGACTAATTGTTCTAAGTCCAAAATCAAGCCCAGTAGTTGGTCTATTCTATACAGTTTTGCTCACTTATTCGCACAAAAGTGAAGAGACTCCAGCAAAAAGCCTTTAAAAGTCACATCACTATTTGTTTTGAACAGAAAAAAACCAGATCGCTGCTCATTTACACACAGCCCGTCAGGCTGTTCACTTCGCTATATGCTAGACTTAGCTACTTATATTGCACAGTCTCTATACATCCATGACTGCTGCAATACTCTAGTGAATTTATCTGCTATTTCTAGCTAATTATATAGCACAGTCTTATAAATCCTATGACTGCTGCTAGACTTAGCTGTTTTTTCATGCAATTGTGCCTACTCTGATTGCATTCCAGTATACCATCCTGAGGATACAGCTTATATTATTGAGCTGTTGAAACGCGTAGATGGTTTTTTTCTGTTCAAAACAAATAGTGATGTGACTTTTAAAGGCTTTTTGCTGGAGTCTCTTCACTTTTGTGCGAATAAGTGAGCAAAACTGTATAGAATAGACCAACTACTGGGCTTGATTTTGGACTTAGAACAATTAGTCCTGCCCTAGATATTGGTTCTATTTGTGCCATCTAAAACGGGTTCAAATACTCAGAAGGTCAATTAATAGGCAACTGATGGACCATAAATCGGTCCTGCCTCAAATATTGGATCTTCTTTGAGTTTTTGACTAAATGCTTGTTTATTAAAACTATAATAAGTACTTACAGCAGCATGGTGTATGTATACTGTTGGTCGTACATTCTAGCCAAACAGTTATACACCATATGGTCTGATACCTTGGCCAGTTGATACATCCAATCCCATTGTCCTACTAGTCAAACACAGTGAAAGATTTGATGTATGGCATAATTATCACATGAATACACTATTCCTTATCACTGGTTCATCATATGGGAGATAGTTTTTCTTCCTCCTTGCTATTTTGGTCTTTGGATACTTACCAGAATAGGAGTATGGTGATATTATTATAAATATTCTTATGAGAGCCCGTGCATCACTGTCCATCTGTTGGTGCATATAGCCATCGAGTAGTAAGTGGGAGTGCTCTATAAGTATTTATATTTAATACTAACGCTACCATAAAGGGATTTATCCCTATCCTGGTGGTTGAGACTTGACAGACTTTAGGACATATATGGGGGATGCATGCATATGATGAACACACACTGTGATACGATTAAAAAGTGGGGTGAAGTTTCACCGATATAGGCGCATGTAGTAACGGATGTTACAACTGTGTATTGTCCTAGGTATCATATTTTTAGGACGGTGCCGATTGGTCGTGACAGGCACGATATCTATAAAAGGATTGATCATGCCCCTTGTGTATATATATTTTAATATTAATTAATAAAGGTTATATTTTATTTATTATTTAGTGGTTCCCTCGGTGATCTACTCTTTGTTCCTCAGGGAACTTTTCTGTCTCGGTGACAGATAAAAAAAAAACACAGAAATTCAAAATTATTAAAAGATATTGAGTGAAAAGAGAAATGAGTATATAAAACTATAGATAAAGTTAGGATTACACTCTCATGGATCTTGCTACGAACTGAGGCTATGAGGGTGTTCCTGCCCTTATAGTGATCTGGGAGGTTCCTGTCTAGATGGGAGGCGGTCTCTCGCAGGTCCTGTCTTGGGGCCCATTGAAAATAGATTACTGGTAAGTAATCTCTTGTTTCCTGACTTTCTTGCCCTTACTTCCCATGCTACATTGTACTATCTTTGGCCCAGTCAGTAGGGAGGCAGTATCTGAATGCCAGTCCCTTTGCTTTCCCAGGATGAGCAGGCATTTCGAGACCATTTGGCCAAATAAACTCTGTGTGCATGTAATGTGTGCACACACTCATATGCTGTAACGGCAGGAGAGACTGAAGCGGTAGAGCTAGCTATATCGCCGTGTCTGCAGATCTGTTAGCCTACAGCCCGTAGGTTGCAGTTCAGCTGCCTGTGAAGATGTCTCCTCTCCCTGTTGCTATGAAAATGCCCTTGTTGCTATAGAAACTCTCTACCTAGCAGAGTGGATTGCAAAGAAGATTGGTGTGTTCTAGTGTCCGTCTTTTACAGACAGCCTAGTGTTCAGTGACAAGGGGACCTCCCTGTCGCAGCTAAATTTAATGAATGGCTGGGCGCTGCCTCTGATTAATCAGAGTGCTCAGCCAATCAGAGGCAGCACTCAGGTGTCATTCAATGAATGGCTGAGCACTCCGCCAATCAGACCAGCACTTTCAAGAGGCAGGGATTTTTGAATCCCCACCTTAGAGTTTTTTAGATCAGTGCCGAGATTGAAGAGACAGGACTCGCCAGAGCACGGACAGCACTGCCAGGTGAGTAATGCGTGGTTTTTTTTCTTCTTCTTTTTGTATTTGTAGTTGTTTACAGCGCGGGATGATTTTCAGGGAAGGGCTTATATTTAAAGCCCTTCCCCGAAAATCACTGCAGGTGCTGCCTGCATCCCATTGCTTTAAGAGCAGCGGCTTTTGGCCATGTTTTTTTATAAGCTGAATCTCGATGGAAAAATCCATCTGGGATTCCACTGGATGCATGTACCCAGATTTTTGCCTTACACCTCCAGAGTTTGTAAATGCTGCACATCTATGTGCATTTTGGATACCTCCAGTATTTCTTTTTATTGCTTAGGAAGTTTAGCCGCCGAGGATGTTGATCGTTCAGGGCGTCATTGGGCTTGTGAATAACTGCAGGAATTGGAACAAAGTATTTTAGCTATAAGAAACCTTGTAATCTGATTTGGTATCTCATAGAGAAAGTGATGAATTGTACTTTCAATTTCCCAGGTAATAGATTTTCGGAAAAAGACAACCACCTACTATGACTCTATGGGTGGAACGAATAACGAAGCCTGTAAAATATTATTGTAAGTAACTCGCTTTTCCTTTATTAATCTGGTGTATTTTAAGAGCACCTCCTCATTACTTTACATGATACCTTTATTCCATGTGTGATATTTCAGTACCATGGTATATCACAAACATTCCTGGTTTATAGTGAGCCCTACCTGTGGCAGCCATTATTGGTGACCATTCCTTCATCCTTTCGATCCTGCTTTCCAAAAAGCATAACTATATTTATTTTTCACATTGACATAACCGTCAGAGCTGTTTTTGCTGCAAAACACTTTAGAGAGAAAGTGTTTTTTAGTTTTTTTTAAAGTTTTTTTTTTTTTTTTTTTCTAGGCATAACCACTTGGTTGTACTTTTTTATTTTTTTTCATTGCATGATCTACTGCAATTACAGTGCATTTTTGAAATTTTTAAGGCTATTTCGCTTTTATAAACAAGTGTAAACAGAGCATTCATTGATTACTTGGTTTGCAGCATATTGGTTAGTTTGATTTGTGTCCCCTTACAGGCAGTATTTGAAACAAGAGAGCCAAGACAAAAAGGGAATCTGTTTTGATACTAACGGATGGCTCCTGAGCAGCAAGAAAAGCCATGTATGTTTGTATTTTTTGACTAATAGAAAATGTTACATATTTATTGTTAGGAATTGCTTAAATACTTTGTGTAATTTATATTCACGTAGGAGATCCCCCAACAAATGAATGGGAGCGATTGTGGGATGTTTGCCTGCAAATACGCTGATTATATTACCAAAGAAAGAGAGATCACCTTCACACAGGTATGCGCAGTAGATAATGAAGCTGATGGACGTTGTGACCTTTCAGTTCAGTTTTCTTCTATCATTTTATTTTATACCAATTCAAAAATTACAAAGAGCAGAAATACTTTTCAATAGAGATGAGCGAGCATTGTATATGACTGGTGCTCCGCTAAGGTTTTCATTTGTGAAAATCTTAGCGAATCACCAAAGTCATGTAA
This sequence comes from Eleutherodactylus coqui, assembly GCF_035609145.1. Lineage (NCBI taxonomy): Eukaryota > Metazoa > Chordata > Amphibia > Anura > Eleutherodactylidae > Eleutherodactylus > Eleutherodactylus coqui. The sequence goes on along the minus strand of NC_089837.1, from coordinate 466,547,701 downwards.
AAAACACAGAAATGGATAGGGCAGGCGAGGAGCAACATGCAGGGCTGCATTTCAGGCTCCGAGGTCTCACTATTAAGCCACAATAGTGGCAAGAATGACAGCTGAGAGCTGCCCCTGATTGGTCCCTGCACTGAGCCAATCAGAAGCAGCACTCACTCACCCATTCATGAATTCATGAATGGGTGAGTGAGAGCTGCCTCTGATTGGTGAGGCTGTGACCAATCAGAGGCAGCTCATTCAGCAGGCGGGGATTTTAAATCCCCGACTGCTGAATACTACTCACAGCAGTTTAGGAGAACGGCCGGCCGCGGCTGAACTCCGTCTGCCGGGACAAGGTGAGTATATATTTTTTTTACATTTTTACACAGTTTTGGATGATTTTCAGGGAAGGGCTTATATTTTTAAGCCCTTCCCGGAAATTCATCCTGCGCTCGCCGGCAGCCCATGGCTTTCAATGAAGCCGGCTGTATTGCCGGCTCCATTGAATTCAATGGTCAGTGCTCGTTTAATCGAGACGAGTACCGCGTGGTGCTCGTCTCGAGTAACAAGCATCTTGAGCACCCTAATACTCGAACGAGCATCAAGCTCGGACGAGTATGCTCGCTCATCTCTACTTTTCAAACAATGTTTTATACATTCAATTTTTAAAAAATTGACTACTGCCTTATTTTGGTGTTTGCTTGTTTTTTTTCCTTTTTTTTTTTTCCCTATCACACGTGTGTGTATGTGTGTATGTATATGTATATATATATAATATAATATAATATATTTTTATTATTTTTATTGGTATAGTGAGGCTTCCTATAGGAAAATGCCATACCCAGAGCATGCTCCAATTGCAAACAATGCCATTGACCCAACCATGTGTTTTTGTTTTTTTGCACACTGCTCAGTGCAACATATTTGTGCCATTAACTAGGTTGATTTGCATTTGAATTTACTTTTTGTGCACATGGAGAATGTTCATTTGTGTGCAGCAGATTAACACGTCCTGATTTGAATCGCTGTTTAGCCTAATGAGCTGCAGATTTTGGCTTTTTTTCCCCCCACAGAATTGTGCAGTGTATTGCGCATTTGCGCACCTCCCTTCTGTGGGGAGGATTTGTTCAGTTTTTTTGCTATAGACCAATGGTCTCTGTTGATTCATGGATGAGAGTAGGACATCCACACTTCCGCATGTCTGACTGTTATCTGATGCGAGCTGCAAACGAGAATCTTGGGCGAGCTTGTTGTCCTAATATTGCCTTAGGCTGTATTCACACGGGCATTTTATCATGGCAATTGTGCCACAATAAAACGCTGGCCGAAAATCACGACCATCTGAAGTTCAGGTGGCCAATTATTTTTTTTGGAGTGGAATACGTCAGCTGGTCCCATAGACTCCTATGAGAGCTGGTGGCAAAGAGAGGGAGTTTAGCAGAGGCTCTGCTAAACTCCCTTCCCCTCTTTGCCCCTTGCAGGCAGCCGGCAAGGCGCAGAGTGGGGGAGGGAGTTTAGCAGAGCCACTGCTAAACTCTCTCTCTTTGACACCAGCTCTCATAGGCTGTGACCGTGTGAAGGAGCCCTTACTGTGACACACTGAGGTCCACCCCTGCTATAACACAGATTTCTGTCTAACAAGATAATTCCAGCCCTAATAATATTCTGACCAAAAAGCCTGTTTTGTTTTTTTTTGTTGTTTTTTTTCATTACTTACAAAAAAAAATAAAATTAATTTTGTATTTTACAGCATCACATGCCCTATTTTAGAAAAAGGATGGTTTGGGAAATTATTCACCAGAAGCTGCTTTGATGTCCGTATTCAGCCAGTCACTGTGGTGAACGATTGGTCAATCTTCAGAGTTGAACATAGACCAAGAATCAAGTGCTTTTCCACAAGTTTACGATTGTAAAAAGATTAAAAAAAACTAGCACTGTTATTTATGACACCTCTTGTATGTATTACCCCGATTTGCCAATTTCATTGACTTTTTACATTAAGAACAAAGTAGTCTACAGTCACAATTTAAAGTTATTTCAGGTTTGTAGTTTTTGTATCTTTGATTCTAACCTCAAAGCCTGAACTTTTTTTTTTTTTTTTCTCGACACTTTTTTTTTTCTCTAAAGTTTCATTGTAAACATCCACATCCTATTGCCTGGTATTGAGTGTATAACTTCAGCATGATTTGCTAAGATGCTGAACATGAATTTTTTTTTTTTTTACTGTACTTTGTAAAGGAAAAGTTTTATATTTCCATCATTGTAACTTATTGTTTTATATAAGTGTACTTAAGTATCGCATCCGTTTTCTTTTTTTCTGATTTCTACTTTTATATTGTAAGAACACACAAAGGTAGATTTACTAAAGAAAAAAAAAAGTAAATTTATTGTGTATCATATTTGTACTTTACTACATATGTATTGTTTGTATCCATAAACTTTACTGGCATTCAGCTTCTAGCCTACCTCAGTTCTATAACTGCTTATACCAGCTCAATATGGTCAAAGCAATTATTCTCAATAATTGTTTAATACGGAACTTCATCAGTAGAGCAGATGAGGAAGATGTTGATGGCTGACTAGCATTATCTGGGCAAAATTGCTATTTTTCTAACTGAAGGGGATTTCTTTATGGTTTTTCTAAATCAGCAAAAGCGTTTTCTATACAACAGTCTTGTAGTTGAAGTGTATAAATCGTCTAGTTTGTAGTCTTCACCTGTCATTTGTGGCTTTTTTTTATTTAAATAAAAAAAGTGAAATTGCTTTTGTTAAGCTGTGTAGAAATATTTATGTTGCACTAGTCCTTGATTTTAATACTTTTTAATTATCTAAAAAGATTATGGCATTTTAGCGAATTTTACTACAAAGCGCCTAAACTGTTATCTCTCTTCCATTTGAAGACTCCCTGCTGCCCGTGAATGGCTTTTGTAGACAATGGATATGTACGATAGATATGTGACTTACACAAGTAACCACTTCCTCCGCTTTCCCTTCCCATGTCAGGCGCTGGATATGGGAAGTGGAATCTATTGTAATTGGGCATACGATGAATGTTTTAATGTAATATTTTTAAAGTGTAACTGAACTCTCATATTTTTTGACATGTTTTAATCGGGGGGGTACAGGTGCTGAGGCAACCACCGATTTGAGCAGAGTGCTTCTGGTTTTTACATCTTGGCAATCACCTGTTATCTGCTCTGCTTCGACTTCCTTTTGGAGAAGGAAGCAAGCAGTATAGGGGTCCAATAGAAAGTCTGAATCTATACTTCTCTTGGCTCCCGGAATACAGCTTAGCCAACCAGAAACAGCACTCAGCTGACCACTTTTGCAGCTTTGTTTTAGCAACCAATTGGGGGTCTCAACACGTGAATATGTCAAAAGTTTTATAAACATTTAGGTTCACTTTTAAAGGGGTATTCCAAAGACTAAACTGTCCTCAAAGTTTTCACCCATCCACTGAATGGGTGAAAACTGATAAATTGGAAGGGGTCTGACTGCTGAGATCCCCACCGATCCAGGGAACAGGGGTCCCATATCCCCTTCTTCAAGTTACTGCGGGATCCCTACACTGATCCGCAGCGGCGTCAGATTGAAGGGAGCAACGGTTTTGCATTCACTCTGCTGCGCTGTTCCTTCTCAATTGGACTGCCAGAGATGGCAGACTGCTTGTACGTACTTGGCTATTTCTGTTAGCCCCATTTAAATAGTAATGCAGAGCGCATGTGTGACCATCACTTCATTCAATCTGATGTCCCTGCAGGTCGATGCAGTGACTAGAAGAGGGGGAAAATGGGACTCCCATTCTTTAGATTGGTGGGGATCCCAGCAGTCAGACTCCCAATGAACTATCAATTTTCACCTGTTAAGGCCTCTTTCATATTAGCGATGGTGATATCGCAACTACAAAATCGCTGTGATTTCGCAGCTTTGTATACGTGATTTTGTAGCATCAGTGATGCTTTTTCTTGTGAAAAAAAATCACACATCGCGTCGCTGCTAACTGATTTTTTTTTTTTCTCACGTGATAAAATTGTGCGGTTGTTTTTTTTTTTTTGTTTTTTTTTTATCATGAGAAAGTTGATAGGATTTCTAATGTTAAAATCGCATTGCAGGAAAATTGCAAGTTCCTGCTTTGCGATGCGATAAACAAGGAGGTTCCATAGGGAAACATGGGCTACAACACATCACAAATCGTAACTTTTTTTTTTTTTTTTTTTTTTCTTCTTCCTAGCAGCATGGCATCAGACAAAACAATTGCAAAGGAACCCATTGGAAACCATGGGCTTCACATACATGCGTTTTGTAGCGCTGTCACATTGCTAAAACATCACATGATTTTGTAGCCCGTGTGAAAGCAGCCTCAGTGTATGAGTAAAAACTAAAAGAAAAAAAAAATTGTCTCTGGAATACCCCTTTCTAGGCCACATTCAGATGCTGCAGATTTTCAGACTCCACTCCAGGGGTACTCAACTACTTGTCAGACCCATGCCAATGCATATTTATGAAGTCACCTGAAGGTCCAGTAAACCTACGTAATGACAGGCTAAGACTGGGCATAATGGAGTTAAAACATCAAAACCCCAGGATAGTTCAGCACCTCATGCCTCTCCTGAAGCGTCCAACAAATGCCACGGTGCAGCGTAAAATGTGAGGTGATGCTTTTATGATTATTTTGTGGGAATAAGTGATCTGAGAAATGAATTTAATCATGGCTTTCCTTGTAATGGCTTTATGGTGATTATATACAGGTGCACAGTACTTCTATTCTACCTCTAAGTTAGGTGTCTGACACACTAGCCCCTTTTTTTTCTTGTATGTTTTTGTTTTTTTCACGTCTGACATAAATAAAAAGAAAAAAAATCATGGACTGCATACGAACGAATATTATTCAATGAGGCAGCACACACTATATAGTTTTTTTTGTTTTTTTTCTTGTCCATCCTGACAGCACACATGGAGGTTGCTCCGCCTGTGATCCTTGGGACAGGAAGAGGAGTTCTTTAAAAGGCCACCTCCCACCGCTTGACTGCAGTGTCTTCCTGTCCCAAACGAACACAGGAGGGAGTTCTCCGTGCTGTGGATGGAGGCTGCGGGCTGCATAGCGCTACTCCCCGGGGCGCGGGGTATCCGGCCGGGGGAGGCAGTTCCACGGCTCCATCCAGACGGCGGCACCATCGGAGAGGAGGGAGCGGCAGGTGCGGCTAAAGCTCTGCGCTCCTGTTCCCCGGCGTCTAGCGGCGGCGTGACGGCCAGCTTCCGGGCATGGAGCGGCGCCGAGTCAGCGCTGGTGCATAAAGGCACCAAATTTAAAATTCCATTCAGAAAAATCCTCCTTCATGGTTCCCAGGCTCCTTTTTTTGCATGGACAGCGCTGAGGGAGAAAAAGGGATTGTGCCAACCGTAAGTAGTCCACTTGGACAAAGAAGAAAAAAAAAAGGGAACATGTTTGTGAGTAGGGCTTACACACCTGGTAGTAGTAATGGCTTCTCCTTATAGGAGGAAGCATTAAAGACTAAACGGGGAAAAAAAAAAGAGGATAAAAAGGTGTGCGTTATGCGCAAAAAAAAAAAGTGGACGATAACGCTAAGAGACCCTTTTTCTCGGACTGCACTACAAAAATAGTTAAAGACGAGCAACAAAACCTAAGAAAAGCGGCCGGCTCCCAGTGATGACACGGCGCCGCATCATATGCAAATAGACGCATGCTGCGGCAGCGTCCCCATGAAGATATGGGAACTGCGGCAAATGCTTCTGCATCCTGCGCCTAGGTCCCGGTGACTAGCAGCTGACTCCGAGGGGATGCAGCGCTGCACTGTGCATGATGATGGATGCACTCTAGTGGCATCAGCGCGCCAAATTCAAAGTAGAGGATTTGAATGTTTCCTACGGGATTCAAGCGCTGCATATCCTCCTAACGCTTTGGACAGCATGGAGGTAGCAGGGGAAATCTACAAACGCATGGTATATGATCAATATAATGGCAATCACCTGCTATTGCAGGATGAAACTCCATAGTAAAGCCATGGTGAGTAGTTCTCTGAAACAGAAACTCATGGTATATGATATAATGGCAATCACCTGCTATTGCAAGATGAAACTCCATAGTAAAACCATGGTGAGTAGTTCTCTGGAACAGAAACTCATGGTATATGATATAATGGCAATCACCTGCTATTGCAAGATGAAACGCCATAGTAAAGCCATGGTAAGTAGTTCTCTGGAACAGAAGGTCATGGTATATGATTTGATATAATGGCAATCACCTGCTAGTGCTGGATGAAACTCCCTAGTAAAGCCATAGTGAGTAGTTCCCTGAAACAGAAACTCATGGTATGTGATATAAGGGCAATCACCTGTTATTGTAGGCTGAACTCCATAGCAGATCCATGGTGAGTAGTTCTCTGGAACAGAAACACATAGTATATGATTGATATCATGGCAATCACCTGTTTGTTGCAGGATGAAACTTCATAGCAAAACCATGGTAAGTAGTTCTCTGGAACAGAAACACATAGTATATGATTGATATAATGGCAATCGCCGGTTATTGTAGGCTGAAGCTCCATAGCAGAGCCATGGTGAATAGTTCTCTGGAACAGAAACACCTAGTATATAATTGATATAATGGCAATCGCCTGCTGTTGCAGCATGAAACTCCATAGCAAAGCCATGGTGAATAGTTCTCCGGAATAGAAACTCATGGTATATGATTGATATAATAGCAATCACCTGTCTTTTTTTTTTTGTAGGATGGAAATCCATACTCAAGGCTGCGGGAAGGTTAATCAGGGCGGAGCTAAAGTAATCTCCGCCAGACTGTCAGAGAACTAGTCTCTAACCCCAGCCGGGTCCTTCTAGACCAGCAAATAAGAGCCTGTATTTATAAGCACCCTGAGGGCGGCAGTTCCTTACTTTCTACACTAAAGGGAAAATATTATACAAAGATTCAGCTAGTAGAACTGATATCTGTGATACTAGAGTCACAGATACAAGGACAAAACTTAAAATTCAACAGCTAAAGTGGAAAGGAGCAGCTTTGTAAAAGGCTGGCAAGCTTCCATAAAAATCAGATGAAGACTGCATGTAGGCTTCTAGAAACCATTATAGTAGCGACCTGGTGGCACGCCTAGTGTGCCTGTGGCCCTCATAGCTAGGAGACTATCTAAAGCTGGCAGGTGCTGCAGCAGAGCCATACTTTTTCAAGGAAATGTTTTCTTTGTGGAAAAACAGCAAGGGGAAAACGGATAGATGAACCTATCAAAAGATTGCTTGCGTAACAGCCTCTTTGCCCTTAACGACCATATCTTTGGGATCCAAAATAGGCCTGTTTCGGCGCGGGATAACCCCTTTAAGTCACAGTCCCTTAACCCCTTGAGTGGCACGCCCGGAAAAGTTCCGTGACGAGCTCCACTGCTCATAGCAACATAGCCCGGAAGATTTCCGGGCTATGTATCACTATGGGAGCTGCAGAGCACAATGCCACAAGCTGTGACAGTGTGCTCTGCCTGCACAGACCCACAGAGAACAAAGCAAGGGCTTTGAAAAATCAGCAGAAGATATTGCCGACATGTCGGCAATGTCCTGCTTTGTTTACAGGTTGCCATAGAGACCATCGGCTTGTCAGAAGCAAGCCAATGGTCTCTGTGGCAGGGAGAGCTGGTTGTTAGCTGTCAGAGGACAGCTAGGTACCAGCTCTTAGCACAGAGATCAGAGAAAACCTCCGATCTCTGCTGTGTTAACCCTTTACATGCTGCAGTCTATGTGACTGCAGCATGTAAAGGGCTGTCACCATCGGACCCCTGGAATGTGATCAGGGGTCCTGATGGGTCCCTGTGGAAGTCCCCTAAAGGGACAAAAAAAAATAAAAAATTTTTAAAAAATTAAAAAAAAAAAAAGGAAAAAAAATTATTAAAAAAATAAAAAAAACACTTGTCTCCCTTTACTTTGTAAAAAAATCCAAAATACAATCACACATGTGGTATCCATGTGCGTCGTAATGACCCAGAGAAGGAATTTAATACATTATTTAACCCCTTAATGACATGGACCCTTTTTTCTTTTTTCCCCATTTCTTTTTTTCCTCCCCCCTGTTTAAAAAATCACAACTTGTCCCGCAAAAAACAAGCCCTTATATGGCCATGTCAATGGAAAAATGAAAAAGTTATGGCTCTTGAGACGCAACTGCAAAACTAGTTGTAATTCAATGATTAGACCATTTTAAAAAACCTGCCCTGGTGGGCACGACAGGGTGGTAGGAAACCTGCCACTCAAGGGGTTAATTCAGTACATTGCTAAATTTTGTCTGAAATGAACTCTATTAGGTCTCGATTCCCCGGCTTAAAGGGGTTGTCCCGCGAAAGCAAGTGGGGGTATACACTTCTGTATGGCCATATTAATGCACTTTGTAATATACATCGTGCATTAAATATGAGCCATACAGAAGTTATTCACTTACCTGTTCCGTTGCTAGCATCCTCGTCTCCATGGTGCCGTCTAATTTCAGCGTCTAATCGCCCGATTAGACGCGCTTGCGCAGTCCGGTCTTCTCCCTGGTGAATGGGGCCGCTCGTGCCGGAGAGCGGGTCCTCGTAGCTCCGCCCCGTCACGTGTGCCGATTCCAGCCAATCAGGAGGCTGGAATCGCCAATGGACCGCACAGAGCCCACGGTGCACCATGGGAGAAGATCCGCGGTGCATCTTGCTAAGGTAAGGAAGAAGTCGCCGCAGCGCGGGGATTCGGGTAAGTACTAAGCGGGTTTTTTTTTTTTAACACCTGCATTGGGTTTGTCTCGCGCCGAATGGGGGGCCTATTGAAAAAAAAAAAACGTTTCGGCGTGGGACAACCCCTTTAAGGAAGGCAGCATTGTTTGCACGTTGCACGCATACTACATATTCCCATCCACCTGGCATACTAAAAATATATTAGATGACTGTTAAAATGAGTTTTAAATAATTTATTTTCAGCCTGAACCCAGACACCCAAAAAGTTCACGGACTGTTCCTTGACTCCTCAAAGGGTTACTACTTTCCTCAAATAAAAACGAGGGTTTTTAGTCATTGGAACACTTAAAAATATTTTTGACCAATGGTGTCTTATTCAGGACCAGAAACCCTTTTCGAATGTCTATCAAAAGAATATTCTGCTGGGCAGAGAACTAGAGGGTCTTTATCGGCTATTCATCTAAAAGGCTCTCAAAACCTTATTGCAGTTTTGTGGGGAAGATTAGATCCAGGGAAATGGTCCCGAAAACTATACATATTCAATCTGTTGCTCTGGCTAACCCCAGATAGACCTCTTGCATCAAAGATGAATTCAAAATACAGAAAATTTTCTGTTTTCTTAAGCCCAGCAAACAATCCCCGGGTGCCAAATGCATCTTCACAAGCATGGGTCATAAATTTGCCATATTTTTTTCCGTTTTACCTTAAATTCATGGACTTTGCATAAAAGCCAGAATGGCTGGACCGGGTTGTATGCATTGCACAGCATCGTCTTTCTAGGCGATACGACCACTGATTCCGCTGGTCTCAGGCAGGACCTGTTTTTTTGTCTTGAGGTCCAGTGTTCCTTCAGGAGACCCTCTGCACGAAGCTGATAGCCTGAGCGGCAGAGACTGAGACACCAACGATTATCGTCCAAGATAATACACACTCTCTTAAGGGTTGAAAGAAATCCACTTCCAAGATCTGAGACCCTAGTTTAGGGCCAGACAGCCTCTATGAACAGTTCTCTGAGGCCTGTACATTCAGTATCACGGAAACACCTATCCATCAAAGTAGCCTTGCTGGTAGTTATTACAACCCCTGGGTGGATTTGGTGAGATATATGAATTATCCTGTAAAGTCCTACCTAAAGGTGCTTGACGACAGGATAGTCATAAGACTAGACTTATTTCTCTGTTCTAATGCGGTATGGACGTTCCGCAATGAAACGGGGAATAATTCTGCCTCCCTTCTGTCAAGTTTTAAGATAACAAAGAACGGCGCTTGTGCAGTTTAGACGTCAGACGTGCAGTCCTGACCTATTCACAGGTCTCACAAAAAAAACTTATTCTGTAAATGTCAGGAGGAAAGAAAAAAACAGCGTCTGAGGATACCATCGCTGGATGGATTAAAACATCATTTCAGGGAGCATCTAAAGCCAAAGATCTGCTTTCCCTTGAGGGGTTCAGAGCCCACACTACAGGGGCTCTCGCTTCCTCATGGGCTGAACGTAGTGAAACTCTGCAGAACATTTGCAAAGCTGCTACATGATGTAACATGCACACATGGCCTAAGCATTATCGCTTGGATCTCTATACTGATAGGGCGCTGGCCTTTGGGCGGAAGGTCCTCTAGGCAGTAGTTTTCCCCCCTAAAAGCTTGATGATTTGGTATACCTCCATGTGTGCTGTCAGGATGGACGAGATGGAAAGACAAGAATTATTTCTTACCGATAATTCCTTTTCCATGAGTCCATCATGACAGCACATGCTTTCCCACCCTTGTACGATTTATAATGCTTGTACATTAATTGATGTATTTCAGTGCTAATAAAAAAAACTGTTGGGCCTCGTATCCGTTGTGATGATTTGGAAGTCACTGGAGTCAAGCGGTGGGAGGTAGCCTTTTAAAGAACTCCTCTTCCTGTCCCAAGGACCACAGGTGGAGCAACCTCCATGTGTGCTGTCATGATGGACTCATGGAAAAGGAATTATCGGTAAGAAATAATTCTTGTCTTTTTGCAGACATATTCCATGTGTGATCTGACCAGTGATTTGTAATGAAGAAAAAATCTGTTTTCACCATGCACCATATCAACCTCTTTTGATGCACCCCATGATACTATGTGCCTTGGCAGCAGCTGTCTTGACACTGGTTGCTCCAGTTAACTAAAATTCCCAGGACCCTTTCCATGTCAGTTTTACCCATTCTTTTTCCATTTAGTGTGTAATGGTGACATGTATTTCCCTGCCCATGTGCAGAACCTTACATTTTATCTGTGTTTAAATCTCATTTGTGTCCTCCATCATGTATATGGACAGCAGTTTCATTGGATGCCTGGATCACATGATCTAGCCATATATATCATAGGCACAGTATAACCAACAGCCATTACAGTGGAGCACAGGACGGAGAAGCTGCATCGCTTTTATATACCTATTTTTTTTTTGTCTGTTTTTATGGATAGATCTTCTGCAAAACATTTTTATTCTGGTGTGAAAGGTTGCACTGGCCCTTTAAGAAATAATGCAGGAGAAACCATAGAAGATGATACGGGGAAGGCGAATATATTAAATAGTTGTTGTTTTTTTTCCCTCAAGTATATTTACGAGAGAAAAATGTCACACGAGATGCAAGGGGTTAAAATGAACTCCCCACTAAATATCAACTGCCTAACGCAGGAGGAAGGGCAGAGTCGGCTAAAAAAAAAAATTAAAAATAGACAAAGGGCTGAGCCCAGATTGAATGCACCCAAGGCTTCTAGAGGAACTAATTGGCATGATAGACAGACCACTCTTTCTTATATTTAGGGACTCTAATGAGACCGGGGTTGTACCACTAGATTGGCACATAGCCATGTGGTTCCAATATACAAAAAGGGGTCAAGAAGAGAGTCTGGTAACTACAGGCCAGTAAGTCTCACTTCAATAATTTGTAAAGTATTTGAGGGGTTTCTCAGAGATGCCATCCTGGATTAGCTCAGGGAAAACAACTGTATAAGGCCGCCTGCAGACGAGTGGGTCGGATCCGGCAGCGAGAATTCTCGCCGCGGGACCCGACCTGAGAGCCTGCAGGGACGAGCGCGTACTCACCCGCGCCTGGCGGCTCCGGCTCTTTCATGTGCCGAGAAGATGTTTGAATGAGGATACCACTGAGTACCACTTTGTAGGCTTCCCATAGGGAAATAGGGGATAAGGCAGAAGGGCTATTAATAGTAAAGTATTCCTCAAGTTGAGGTGTTAATGAAGCCACTATGTCAGGAAGTGCTAGTAAAGAATTGTTAATGGTCCAAGAGGTGTTAGTAGGTTTTGACATTAAGGAGTTGCAGGTTATGGATATTGGACTGTGGTCGGACCAGGGACCAGAGAGTATTTTAGAATGTGAAATTTGAGGTAGAAATGAAGCCGGTACTAGTATGTGGTCTATTCTCCGGTATAGTGAATGTGGGGCAGAGAAGTGTGTGAAGTCCTTGACAGTGGGATTAACTTCCCTCCAGGAGTCAACAAGATGGTGTTGTGAAAGAAGTCATTTAAAGTTCTGTGAGATGGAATGCTGTGGTTGTATATGGGGCGTTGGGAGGGAAATCGCGTTTCTGTCCAGGCTCGGGTCTAAGATACAGTTGAAATCTCCGCATAGGATAACTGTACCACACTTATTAGCTTCTACAGTTTCGAGCAACTTTGGAAGAAAGTTAATTTGTCTGGAATTTGGGGCGTAATATGCTACAATGGTGACCGGGACGTCTTGAATTACACCTGATGGGATAAGGAAGCGACCCTCAGGGTCCGATATGGTTGATGTATGAGTAAAAGGAACAGAACGACCGAAACAGATAGTCACCCCTTTTGTTTTAGATAGTCCCATTGCTGAAAAGAAGGTAGGATAATGGGGAGAGAGATAGCGTGGAGAGGAGTGGTCAGAGAAGTGGGTCTCCTGTAAGCATACAATATCAGTGTGAATACTTTTATAATAACGGAAGGCTTTGGATCTTTTAGTAGGGGAGTTGAAACCCTTCACATTGTGTGAAACAATTTTTAAATCCATGGGGGTGGGTTTAAGAGGTTATGAAGAATGAAGAATATTCTGAGACTCCAGTCCCGAGAGAGAGGGGGAAGAAGGGAGTAAAGGACAGGGGGAGGTGGAAGGAGTGACCAACAAAATGAGATTGTCAATAAGACAAGTAATTTGTAGAAGCTGCCGTAGTAATCATGACAGCAATTGCTAACAGTAATGGCACACTGCGCAGGTGCCAGAGAGGAACCGAGAATTATAATATTAGGATTAAAGTACGGAGACCCCCACATTTGAGGGGAAGACACAAGAAAAGGGAAAGAGGATATTAAGAAAGAAGGATAAGTAGAAAAGAGAGAAGGGGGGAAGAAAAGAGGGGAGATGGGAGGAGGGAGAAACTTACTGCCTACAGCAGTGGTTAACACGTGATAAACATCAATCAATAAAAGCAAATATCCTACTCTCCGCAAAAAAAACAAAGAATGGGCCCGTAACCAAAACCGGAAAACAGTTATCCTCCGCGAGAGACCCATTATTGAACTTTATGTAGGTTAAATCCTGAGACTAAAAAGGAGAATAACCATAACAGAGTATGCTAGTAGGACAACAGGTGAACGACACAAAGGTCAATGCGATCAACATAGTGGCGATTGTCCTGCATAAAAGGAAGGATGTCATGTACCTCTGCCAGTGTGGCGTTATATGGGACTAATGGGAGGATCCCATACTAGTTTAATGTCCAGGTCCTGCCACGTGGCTATGTTAAGAAAGGGAGGTTAGGCATTGCATGTATTTTCAAGAAGGTATATCAAAGAACTTAGGACTGCCTTATTTTTCATGAGGAAGGTTTCAGAAGGAGAGCCATAAAGGAAAAGGTACAGTTCATCCTGAATAAGGACGAGTTCACATTTTTATTCATGGCTCTTGGTCGTTCTCCACTATTCTACTGGGCGATCTGGAGGGCTGTGAATTAGTTGCTAAGTATGACTCCTGGGCGGGCTGCGGAAATTGCAGATCCTCGAAGCAGCGTCACGTGCCCTCTTTGGATAGGATAGTGTGAGATCTATCCTGGGAAGTGAATGTTAGTCGGAATGGAAATCCCTACCTATACTGTATTCTTTTCTGCTGGAGGATTTCTAAGTAGGGCTTGGGGGCTTTTCTTTTTGCTAGTGTAGAAGGAGCTAGATCGGGGAAGAGTTGGTATTCTTGCCCTTGAAAAAGAAGTTTTGAAGTGGAACGAGCTGCTCACAGAATTTGTTCTTTGGTGCGATGAAAATGCATTTTGAGAACTATGTCCCTCGGGGGACCACCTGGTTTACGGGCTTGTAGTGCTCTGTGGACTCTCTCCATCTCCAGCCTCTCTATAGGAATGTTGGGAGAAAGTTCCTGAAATAAGGCTGTTGTGGTGGATTGGAGGTCCTGGATGGATTCAGGAATACCGCAAATTCGTAGATTGTCTCTGCGAACTCTATTTTCGGCATCTTCCAATTTGTCACGAAGGATCAAAATTTCCTCGTGCAGCTGCTCAACCTCTTTCTCATGGGACTCAAGGACAGTTGTTGCGTTGTCCATGCAGTCTTCCAAAGCTGCTGTTCGGTGGCCGAGGTCTTGGATCTCTTTAGTAAGTTTTTTTTTTTTTTTTGAATAATTGTATTTTTATTAACAATTTTGCATACATACAAAAGTGAAATAATAATGGAAAAATAAACAGACGAACAACAAATAAACAGGCAAATAAGTAAATAAATGGAGGTACATTTCCAATGTCGAGAATATTATTGACAGTAGGCAAATTCTCCTTAGTAAGTTTAGACGTAATGTCATCTGAGATTTTTGAGAGCTCTTTTTGTAGTATGGAATGTATTTGGTGCATAAGAGAGTCGGTTATAGCTGTGATAACGTCTGGGTTGGTTGGGTCCATAGGCGTGGAGATCTGGGCGGCTGAGGTGCCTTCCATTGATGAACGAGATGACTCGTCTGAAGCAGCCAGGGACAGAGTATGTCTTGAAGACCGCTTGGACATTGTCAGAGATTGGTCGTTCTTCCTCTGTTTTGTAGATGAAGGACGCATCATTTCGGTGGAGCTCAACATGAAGCTAGTTGGCAGATGAAGTGCGGAGGGGGGGGGGGGGACTCCTTAGATTATTATCCTTTATCAGGCACCGGATGCAATTTTAGCTACATTGGGGCCATGTCGTCACCCGTGCAGCCAAATGTCGACTGTAGCAATTTCAGAGGGCGGCGGAGCCTAGACCACCAGTGTATATGGTGGATACTGATCTATAGTTGGTGGCCTGTTGTAGATGGTCAGTTAAAGGGAATCAAGAGGATGTGTCATGTATTTATGCACTTAAGAGCTGTAGGCTCTCAATTTTATTAATCTTCAAATTGATAATAGATTATGGTCGGACAAAAGAAAATAGCGGTCTAATAGGTGGTGAATAGACGATTGATGACCGTATTCTGTTCAGAACAGTTTGTTGAGTTAACTGTCAGTTCCAATGAGACAATTACTGAGAGTATGAGCTGTAGATGAAGTTTTACTGTAGAGTTACAAATTTCGCCACTAGGTGGCAGCAGAGTCGAGTAGGATCAGGGAACTGAAGTGTACTGTAATTCCAGAAAAACAGCCCAATTCTGTAAGCCGCAAAATGGAGGCTCTGGATTGTTTAATACACAATGAAGTAGATGAATTTGCCTCTGTTTGTGTACTATGGATTTATTCTTGCTGGAATGATAAAGAGCCTCTGCCTTCTCAGCTCCGCTCCCCCCCTACTGCCACTTCTCCTGTAGCTACAGGGAAAAACCCGCTTGGAGATGTTTCAACTTAAAATGGCAGTTGCCACGTGTGTAGGGAGTACCCCACCCCAGTCAGCGGCCCCACAGCAGGTAACTCTCAAGTGGCAGTGTCTGTCTCCGGTGAGGAAGGGGCGATGTGGTACTCACTGTGGTCCTCGACGCCTCCAGGACCCGCTTGGCAGCAGTCCGCTGCATGGGGGAGACCTCTTCTCTGCTTCAACAGTCAGTGGTGCTGCGGACGGGAGCCCCAGAAGCAGCGGAGGCCTCTGGCGGAGAGGAGCAAGATCGGCCCCCACCTCAGGAGGGTATGCAGGAGGAGTGCCTGGCGTCTACCCGCCGCGGCCCGGGCCGCCCGCAGAGTGCACCCAGCAGCAGGAAACAATGTGAAGGAGCCTCTCTGCAAGTGCCAATATTCGGCGGCACAGTGGGCAGGAGCCCCAGAGAGAGCGGAGGACACCAGTGTTACAGGGGGAATCCCTCTTCAACCCGTCAGGCAGGAGTAAGAGCAGCGTCCACCTCAGGCCAATATGTGGAAGGGCCTGATATCAATTAGAGGAGAAGGGTTATGGGTGCGGGTAAGAGGTTCCCGGGAGGTAGCCGGCCGGACCACATTGTAAGCCGATGCCACAAGGCGGCGGGTGAAGTAACACTGCAGACAGTCACCCGGCCAAAAGAGGGTTAGAATGTTCAGCAGAGGAGCGCCCCCAAGCCAACAAAAACTCACAAAATCCATGGTTTGGGGGGATAGATTGCAGGAGCATTGAAGATCTGCGTCCTCTTCCTTTGGCTGCTAAGCCACGCCCTCTATTATTATTATTTTTAATCAATCTGATTTTGATGGAGGCTATTTGGAGATATCCACGTGTACAGTCGGCGTTTGGATTGCATAAATCATGTGTTTGTTATCCTTGGCAGAACTGTACCTTCTTTCACTAAACCTGAATCTTCCTGTGATGATGGTTGCTTCTGGCTGGCTGCCGACTCTAGAAGTAAAATCGCCCATAATGTAAATGATGTCCTTCATTGGCAGTTTGTTTAGAGTTTTCTGGACGTTGGCATAAAAACGTTAAATGGTTTCCTCATCGGTATCTGTCGTAAGACCTGTAAGATTGAGATGTTCACTGGTTTACCACGTATCCGGATGTTCTAAAATTTTCTAAGTGCCTTTGAGGTCTGCTGGTTTATAATAAAGGCTACTCCATTCATCTTGATTTCTTCATGTCCAGCATAGTGCAATGTAAAGTATTCGGACAGAAAATATCCATTACCCGTCCAGTGCGATTCGCTAATCCGAAAAATATTAATGTTGGTTCTTGTCCTTTTGCGGTTCACAATATCCAATTTCCCAAGACTCATGCGATGCACATTCCATGATGCTAGTATGCGAGCTTTGGTACAGCGCATTCCTTTCCTTTCATCATGAGGCAGATCAGCAGTTGGGCTTCCCGAGGGCTTTCCCCCAGTTGCGTAATGTGGAAAACCTTGACTACTTGTATTTTGACATTGTTCTTCCCCAGTCGCATTTAGAGTATCCTTTGGTCCTTAGGTTTGGGGGGCCCACCACCAGTTACCATATCTGAATCATTTGAGAACCCTTTCATAGGGTTTTCAAGGTGAAGATTCTACAGCGTAGGTCATGAGATCTTTTCCTAATCCTCACCCTTTTATTCGGACTTGGGACCAGCGTATAGGGATGATTTCTACATGGCTGGGTTCTGGGAATCATATGGTGTACTCTGCCACCTAATTTAGCCCTATAAGCTAAGCTTATGGGCTAAAAGTAGGTAAAGCACTAAGTCCAGGGATGTAAGTGTTATGCTTAACTCCCTCATCGTTCCCCCAGTGTCAGCGCTGAAAGCCGATACTCCATGTATTCAGCTGTGCTGCTAAGTAGTCCGCCTGTTCTAATTTTATAATGTGTGGACTACTTAGCAGCGCCGCTCAATGCGCTGCAGTGTTGGCTTTCAGCACTCACACTGGGAGAATGATGGGTAAGGTAAGTATAACATTTATATCCCTGGACTCTACAGGTCACCTACTTACAGCCCATAAGCTGAGCTCATAGGGTTAAAAGTAGGTGACAGTGTCCCTTTAAATTGGTTGACGTTACCCAAATGGGACTATGGTCTCTTTTACAGATTTGGTAGATTCCATTCAGATCTGAGCTGATCATTCTGAGCTGATCAAATTTTGCTTTACTAAAGTTTAGTTTTTTTTTGTCGCTCCCTGATAAAGTTTTCTAGTGAATGAAAGCTGGAAATATTTATATTGTGGTCACTATTTCCCGAGTCTCCCTCATCCTGCATTCCCATGATTCTGCCCGGTTTGTTAGTTAATAATAAGTACAGAGTGACTCTCCCTCTAGTTGGCTCCCACACAAGGTAGTTATCTTTAATTGTTCTCAAGAACTTATTGCCCTTGCGAGATCCACAGGTTTCATCCTCCCATATTATATCCGGATAATTAAAGTCTCCCCTAATAATTACATCATTGCAGTTTGGCAGCTTTTCTATTTGCCTAAATAATAAGTTTTCAGTTTCTTCAGTTATTTTTGGTCGCCTATAGAAAACCCCTATCAGGATTTTGCTATTTTTCCCTCCCAGTATTTCTACCCATACAGATTCCATGTGTTCATCTCCTTCACCTATATCTTCCCGTATCCTCGGCATTAAGTAGGATTTAACATACAGACATACCCCACCCCCTTTCTTGTTTCTGAAGAGATTGTAACCCTGTAAATTCAGCGCCCAATCGCACTTATCATCAAGTCATGTTTCCGTTATTCCTACTATGTCATAATTTTCTTCAGACATTCTTGCTTCAAGCTCACCCACTTTACCAATAAGACTTCTTGCATTGGTTGCCATACAATTTATAATGTTGTTGCTATTCTTTATATGCATTATGCTACTCATAGTCCTGTTAGCTGTTCTAACTGTACTAATCCCATACCTCACTCGACCCCTATTCCCATTACTTGATCCCAGGTCACTGCCTACACTTTCTCCCCCCTATTGCTCTTGTTCCCCTCCCCCTGGTTCCTAGTTTAAATACTCCTCCGACCTTCTATCCATCTTTTCCCATTGATATGCAGCCCATCCCTATGTTAGAGCCTGTAGCTGACAGCAAAGTCAGCCCAGTTCTCCATGGCGCATCCATTACCCTATTACCTCGCTTTTATATAATAACAACACTATCTATAAGTGGGGCTTTCCAACCAAGCTGCTAATAAACCAGGAGGGTACAGCATTAATTTTGAACAAACCAAAAGAAGGTTCAAAACTACTGGTGGGGCATTGCAGAAGTGGCATACCGGAAGTGACATCAGCGGAGTCTGTGGAGCAGAGAGAGGGAGCAGAGTGAGCATCGGAGCGGCACCAGAGCTGTGAGAAGACCAGGAGAGCCTCTGGGGAAGAGCCGCTGGAGGATCTGGCTAACGTGTCGTAGAGGATCAGGTCCCGAAGCGGCATGAGGCCGGAGAGTGCAACCGATGCTGAGCCTGCAGGTGACGTCATTGGCTGCAGAGGAGCTGTGAAGAGGACTACTGATGACAAGAGCTTTTCCTCTATCAGAATATTGTTCAGAAAACTTTACCGGAATACTTTTTTAACAATGATACCTTTTGTAATCTGGAATGCTCATAAATTGGTTGTAATAAGGGCATGATTCAACAGGGATTTATTTATAAAAAGGAAAAAACAAAAATCTTAAGCACTCTTTTATCCCAGATTAAGGATCTAGAAATTAAAATGCATATATATCCCTGAGATGCAATTCATGCAGCTCTATTAAAGGGGAGACAGCAATTAAGAGATATTTTCATAGCAGATCACAAATAGGTTAAATCACTTCTAATGTCTTATTATATAGCCAACAATAAATATAACTGTTACGTCTGAGTGGTGCACAAAAGCGCCACTCCTCAGAACCAACCCAACCATGTCCATTGAAAACCCACAAACACACACATAGAGTACTTGTATAGACCAATTGCATCTCTCCAGGAGGAGGAATGGACAACTGTCCCTAACTAATCAGGGAAAGAGGGGCACCCCTGCCTAACAGCGGAGTCATCGCCTCGATAAAGGCAGCCTCACTGTCTACTTTTAATGACTTGACTATCCCTAATCAGGGAGCTGGAGAGATGCACTAAACACACATGGACACAACACTTTCACATACATACTGTACACAGAACAGGACAGCACATAAAGCACATGTCTGGCACCCTGCAGAGACCTAACATACCTCACTGTTCACACCAACATACAGTGTAACACATACCACATAGAACAGGACTGTACACACCACATGTCTGGCCACTTGCACAGACATACAACACAAGTCACTGTTTACACAAAACTTACAACAGGTAGTGCATACAACACAGACCCCACCCAGAGCTCACATGCATACCAATAGCAAACCAAAGCAATCCAAGTGTCCTCACTCTAGGGAACAAGGGAGAGTCAGCCACCGTGCTGACACAGGGAGCAGTGTCAGGCATCACCCACAGGTCGCCTGCACCTGTGTGGTCACTGTACCACACACTGCACAATGCAGGCACCCCAGAAACCGTAAGGAGGGGAGGGACAGCAGGTGCCTAGATCATCTTAAGAGGAGGAGAAAGACACTTCAAACAAGCATGCAACCACCAACTCTGAGTGAGACAAACAGTGATACATAACATAGTAACATAGTAACATAGTATGTAAGGCCGAATGAAGACATTGTCCATCTAGTCCAGCCTGTCTATCCTACTGTGTTGATCCAGAGGAAGGCAAAAAACCCCAAGGCCAGAAGCCAATTAGCCCTTTTGGGGGAAAATTCCTTCCCGACTCCCTAATGGCAATCAGACTGTTCCCTGGATCAACCCCTAATAGTTCCTACCTGCCTGTATACCAGGATTGACACTTAACCTAATATTTATATCCTGTAATATACTTCTTCTCCAGAAAGACATCAAGTCCCCTTTTAAACTCCTCTATCGATTTTGCCATCACCACTTCCTCCGGTAGAGAGTTCCACAGTCTAACTGCTCTTACAGTAAAGAACCCCTTTCTGTGTTGGTGATGAAACTTACTTTCCTCTAATCGTAGCGGATGTCCTCTTGTTACCTTTGTGGTCCTGGGTGTAAACAGATCACGGGAGAGATCCATGTGTTGTCCGCTCATGTACTTATACATGGTTATTTGGTCGCCTCTTAGCCTTCTTTTTTCTAGAGTAAATAGTCCCAATTTGGATAGCCTCTCTGGGTATTCCAGTCCCGTCATTCCATTTATTAGTTTAGTTGCCCTTCTTTGAACCCCTTCAAGCACTGTGACATCTTTCCTGAGCACCGGTGTCCAGAATTGTACGCAGTACTCCATGTGGGGCCTGACAAGTGCCTTATATAGTGGAAGGATAATGTTCTCGTCCTTCGCCCCTATACCTCTTTTAATGCACCCCAAGACTTTATTTGCCTTTGCAGCAGCTGATTGGCATTGGTTACTCCAGTTTAGTCTATTATCCACTAATACCCCTAGATCCTTTTCCATATCACTTTTCCCCAGCGGTACCCCATTAAGTGAATATTTGTGACATCCGTTCCTCCTGCCCATGTGCATAGTCTTACATTTTTCAACATTGAACTTCATTTGCCATTTTTCTGCCCAAGCCCCCATCTTATCCAGGTCCGTTTGTAGCCGCACATTGTCCTCCGTTGCATTAATTATATTGTATAATTTTGTGTCATCTGCAAATATTGATATTTTGCTGTGCAGCCCCTCTATCAGGTCATTAATAAATATGTTGAACAGAGTGGGGCCTAATACTGAACCCTGTGGCACCCCGCTAGCGACTGTGGTCCAAGCAGAGTACGAACCATTTATTACCACCCTCTGCTTTCTATCTCTGAGCCAATTTTTTACCCACTTACACATGTTTTCACCCAATCCGAGCTGCCTCATTTTGTATATTAGCCTATTATGTGGCACGGTGTCAAAGGCTTTAGAGAAGTCCAGATATACAAGATCAATAGATTCTCCCTGGTCCAGCTTAGAGCTTACTTCGTCGTAGAAACTGATCAGATTTGTCTGACATGATCGACCCTTCATGAATCCATGCTGGTGAGGAGTTATTCCCTTAATCTCCTTGAGGTACTCATCGATGGCGTCTCTCAGAATCCCCTCGAAAATTTTTCCCGTTACTGAAGTGAGACTTACTGGCCTGTAGTTACCAGGCTCACTTTTGCTCCCTTTTTTGTAAATTGGAACCACGTTGGCAATGCGCCAGTCCAATGGTACTACTCCGGTCTTGATAGTGTCTAGAAATATTAGGTATAGCGGCCTAGCTATCTCGTCACTTAGTTCCTTTAGTATCCTTGGGTGTAATCCATCTGGGCGCGGTGATTTATCAATTTTAGTTTTCTTTAGACGCTTCCGCACCTCCTCCTGCGTTAGGTATGAGATATTTTGTGAGGGGTTCGTTTTATTCCCCTGCATCTCGTGTGGCATTTCCTTTTCTTTGGTGAACACACTTGAGAAGAAGCTGTTTAGTAGATTTGCTTTCCCTTCGTCATCATCAATGATTTCTCCTGCATTGTTTTTTAAAGGGCCAGCGCTCTCCCTGCAAATCCTTTTGCTGTTTATGTAGTTGAAAAATAGCTTCGGGTTGTTTCTGCTCTCTTTTGCGATCCGTCTTTCTGCTTCCTCCTTGGCAGTTTTGATCGTATCTTTGCATATTTTGTTTTTTTCCCTGTATGATTTTAGCGCTTCTTCGCTGCCTTCTTGCTTTAGTAGTTTGAACGCTTTCTTCTTTTCGTTTATTGCCCCTCGTACCGTCTTGTCGAGCCACATTGGTTTCCTTTTAGCTGAGTTTCTTTTATTTTTAAAGGGAATGAACTGCTCACATGAGGTGATTAGGATCCTTTTGAACTTTTCCCATTTTTCCTCCGTACTGATATTTTTGAGGATGTTGTCCCAATTAATGTTACCGATAGTAGTTCTAAGCTCATCAAATTTTGCTTTACTAAAGTTTAGTCTCTTTGTCACTCCCTGATAAGGCTTCCTATTGATTGACAGCTGGAAGTTGATTATATTGTGGTCGCTGTTCCCCAAGTGCCCCTCAACCTGCACCCCCCTTATACGTTCCGGTTTGTTAGTTAGTACTAGGTCCAGAATGGCCCTCCCTCTTGTTGGTTCCTGCACAAGTTGGTTCAGGTAATTGTCTTTAATTACTCTCAAGAACTTATCACCCCTGTGAGATTTGCAGGTTTCGTTCTCCCATGTTATATCTGGGTAATTAAAGTCCCCCATGATAATTACTTCGTTTCGTTTTGACACCTCTTCTATCTGCCTTAGTAGTAAGTCTTCAGTTTCTTCTGTTGCTTTTGGTGGTCGATAGAAGACCCCTATCAGGATTTTGTTATTTTTTCCTCCCTGTATTTCTACCCACAGAGATTCCACCTGTTCGTCTCCTACCCCTATATCCTCCCGTAGCCTCGGCTTCAAGTTCGATTTGACGTACAGACATACCCCTCCCCCTTTCTGGTTCCTTCAGTCTCTTCTGAAGAGATTGTACCCCTTCAAATTCACCGCCCAATCGCACTTATCATCAAGCCATGTTTCAGTAATTCCGACTATGTCATAACTTTCATCAGTCATTCTTGCTTCAAGCTCGCCCACTTTACCGATCAGACTTCGTGCATTCGTGATCATACAATTTATATCATTTTTTTTGTTTTTTAAATTTGTTTTGTTGCTATTCGTACTTATGGCTGATCTATCAGTTCTAACTGTACTAACCCCACCCCCTGCTCGTCCCCCATTCCCTTTGCTTGGACCCAGATCGCTAATTACACTGGCTACCCCACTATTTCTCATTTTGCCCTCCCCCCCAGTCCCTAGTTTAAACACTCCTCCAGCCTTCTAGCCATCTTTTCCCCCAGCACAGCTGCACCCTCCCCATTTAGATGCAGCCCGTCCCTACGGTAGAGCCTGTAGCCGACCGCAAAGTCAGCCCAGTTCTCCAGGAACCCAAATCCCTCCTTCTTACACCAACTCCGGAGCCACTTGTTTACCTCCCTAAGGTCCTGCTGCCTTTCTAGTGTGGCTTTAGGTACAGGTAGTATTTCCGAGAAAACTACCCTGGAGGTCCTCGCCCTGAGCTTGGACCCTAAGTCCCTGAAATCATTTTTGAGGGCCCTCCCTTGACCTCTAACTTGTTCATTGGTGCCAACGTGCACCATGACTGCTGGATCCTCACCAGCCCCTCCCAGTAATCTGTCAATCCGATCCGCGATGTGTCGAACTCGAGCGCCAGGAAGACAACACACCGTTCGACGATCCCAGTCTTTATGGCAGATTGCCCTCTCTGTCCCCCTAATAATTGAGTCCCCCACCACTAGAACCTGTCTAGCCTGCCCTGCGCTCCCCGTCCCCGTCTCACTGGAGCAGTCATCCCCCTGGCGTTCAGAGGGCGTGTCGTGCTGCAGCGGTGCTGGCTCTGTAATGGCATCCCCCTCATCTGCCAATCGTGCAAATTTGTTGGGTTGTGCCAGTTCAGGACCAGCCTCCCTGGTTCTCTTCCCTCTATCCCTCCTTCTTTCTGTCACCCAGCTGACTGCCTGCTCCCCCTGCACTTCCGTACTACCGTCCGCCCCCGCCTCTACCCCAGCGAGTGCCTGCTCAGTGAGCACCAAACTCCTTTCCATGATGTCAATGGCTCTCAGTGTTGCCAGTTGCCCATTTAGATCCAGAATTTGGGCTTCTAAATGTACGACGTGCACGCATCTTGCGCAACAGTATGCACCCTCGATCGGCTGATCAAGGACCGCATACATTGCACAAGTAGCACACTGGATGACATTGCCAGGCATGGAGCTCATCCTAATGGGGATCTACAATTTACTTGTGGAAGTAGTGAAGATAGACTTGTTCACACTCCGCTCACGCGCTGCTGCAACCGCTCAACCGCTGACCCGCTGCTGCAACCGCTGACCCGCTGCTGCAACCGCTGACCCGCTGCTGCAACCTCTCACACCTTTCTGCAACCTCTCACACCCTGCTGCAACCGCTGACCCGCTGCTGCAACCGCTGCTGCAACCGCTGACCCGCTGCTGCAACCGCTCACACCCTGCTATAACCGTTCACCCGCTGCTTCAACCGCTGCCGCAACCGCTGACCCGCTGCCGCAACCGCTGACCCGCTGCCGCAACCGCTGACCCGCTGCCGCAACCGTTGACCCGCTGCCGCAACCGCTGACCCGCTGCTGCAACCCCTCACCCGCTGCTGCGACCCCTCACCGCTGCACCCGCTGCTGCGACCCCTCACCCGCTGCTGCGACCACTCAACTGCTCACACGCTGCTGCAACCGCTCACTCGCTGCCGCTCTCGCGCAAACGCTTACCCGCTGACACGCGCTCACACATTCCCCCCCCCTCACAAACACTTAGACCCCCAGACACACACACACACAGAAGACACACAGCTCACAAACACACACAGAGGTAGAGGTAGATACTTATCAGCTCACTCTGCCCTCCTGTCTCAGCTGCTTCGTTCTGGTCCCCTCCGCTACTGCCGGTCTCTGATTGCTGCCCCCGCACCTGCACCTGCTTCTGCTCCGGCGGCCGCTCACTCCACCTGTCACTCTGCCCTCCTGCTGCTGCTCCGAGACCCGCTCCGCTTCTGCACTCCTCCTGCCGGCTCCTGTCACCTTCGGGCGCCGGTATCGGCTCCTCCGCTGATCCGTTGTCTCCCTCAGACCCCCCGCTCGTGCCTCTGCCTCGGCGCGCTGCTACTGGCGTCTGACGTAAAATGTTCAGAAATCTCTTCCAAGAGTTTGCTGGTATTTATTTGCCGCAGACCAGGGGTATTGGCTGCTAGAGAACACTACACCCAGCCAGCTCAATTAACCCCTACCTGTGAAGGTGTGCGCAAGAAAGCCTGTAGAACCACAGGTCGCAGATGCACAACCTTAACAATACCAAACTCATGGCACATAATGTTAAACACAAAAAAATTAAATCTAGAGTTCCATTTTTGTCAGTGCCAGATTTTAATTATAAAGTTAGCTACCACCAAGATATTGCAGAGGCCTGTAATTAATTTTATGTGAACTTTATAATCTTAAAAGGGACCCTACTAAATTCAATCAACCAAAACTATAATAGAGGACTTCCTCAATAATATTAGCTCTTCCAAACTTGATTTTTTCAACTCCTCCATCAAGAAGTTCTTAAGAGTATAAAAGAAACTAAAAAAGACAATGTCCCGGGACCGGACGGTTTCTCCAATGAGTATTAGCAGGTTTTTAGCTCACCTTTCACTCCTTTTTCTCCTTTAGATTTTCAGTGAGGATTTTATCCGAGGTGAACTCCCCACAAAGATGCTCCAAGCTAAAATAGCTGCAATCTCCAAGCCAGACAAATCTCCTACATCTCCACCACACTTTAGGCCCATCTCCCTACTTAATAGTGAAACCAAATTTTATGCCAAAATCCAACCTTCCCCAGGTTATCCCTAGTATAGTTCACAGTGATCAAGTAGGTTTTATGAAGGGAAGACAGGCTTCAGATGGGAGTAGGCGTACCATTGCTTTGATTTCCAGGGCTGGGGACCTTCAAGCTTCTTCTCTGCTTCTCACCTTGAATCAGAAGAAGGCGTTCAACCAGGGGCGTAGCTAGAGGCTCATGGGCCCGGGTGCAAAAGTTTAGCTTGGGGCCCCCCTACAGACCCCTCCAACCCCCACTCCTTTTCACGGCTACTACTTCTACATCACTTTAAGCTACATTACTGTTTTTTTAAATGACCCATCAATAGATCATTACTTAGTAATCAGGGGTTTTAGCAGAGTTTTAAAACATCCAGAACACAAGCCTCAAGGCATGCTTCGCTTCCTCAGGAAAGAAAATTTATATATATATACACACATATACATTGGAGACAGCATAATAACAATACATACAATAGAGACAACATAAGCTAACTTTATATAACATGTTAGGGCTCATGTCCACGGCCAGGTTTTCACCACCTATTATGCGTGTGTTGCACACACACACATGGTGCGCAGTGAACTGAGTCAATGAAAGTCAATAGACTGCGTGTAGATATGCAAGAGAAATAAATCCCAGCATGCTCTCTTTCTTTGTGTACCATGCAACATGAGCCCTGTACACTTGTATGGGCTGCATGTGATAAACCGCCCATACGCAATACATTGTTTCCATACGCATTGACACTCTAAACACTCCCCATCACATGGAACACCCCTTGTCGTCGTCGCCCCCCCCCACTCCCCATCACACGGAACGCCCCTTGTTTCCCCCCCACACACTCCCCATCACACAGAACGCCTCTCGTTCCCCACTCCCCATCACACAGGATCCCCCTCATTCTCCCCCCCCCCCCCCCCGATCACACAGGATCCCTCTCGTTCTCTCCCCCCCATCACACAGTATCCCCCTCGTTTTCCCCCATTACACAGGATCCCCCTCGTTCTCCCCCCATCACACAGGATCACCCTCGTTCTCCCCCCATCACACAGGGCCCCCCTCGTTCACCCCCCCCATCACACAGGGTGCCCCTCGTTCTCTCCCCCCCCCTCATCACTCAGGGTCCCCCTCGTTCTCCCCCACCCCATCACACAGGGTCCCCTTCGTTCACCCCCCCCATCATAGAGGGTGCCCCTCGTTCTCTCCCCCCACCATCACTCAGGGTCCCCCTCGTTCTCCCCCCCATCACACAGGGTCCCCTTCGTTCACCCCCATCACACAGGGTCCCCCTCGTGCTCCCCCCCATCACACAGGGTCCCCCTCGTGCTCCCCCCCCCCATCACACAGGGTCCCCCTCGTGCTCCCCCCCAATCACACAGGGTGCCCCTCGTGCTCCCCACCCCCATCACACAGGGTCTCCCTCGTTCTCCCCCACCCCCCACCCCATCACACAGGGTCCCGCACACTGACCGCAGTTTCAGCCCCACTTCAGTAGCCTTGAGCAATTCCAGCAACCTCATTGGTTGTTGGGGACACACCTTCCTTTCAGATGTGCCTGAGGATACATTTACACAGAGCTGTGCACAAAGCAGGTGCTGGCAGGAATACAGTTACACAGATCTGCGGTGTATTCACTGCTTCTCGTGCTTCGTCAGCTCTGTGAATACACCGCAGATCTGTGTAACTGTATTCCTGTCAGCACCTGCTTCTCGTGCACAGCTCTGTGTAACTGTATCCTCGGGCACATCTTAAAGGAAGGTGTGTCCCCAACAACCAATGAGGTTGCTGGAATTGCTCAAGGCTACTGAAGTGGGGCTGAAAAGAAACATATGCGCGCGGGCCGGCAGCTTCTCCTGCAGAGGGGAGGAGTCTGAGCGGAGGTGCGGGAGGAAGCGCCGGCGTGCAGGAGAAGCTGCCAGCCGGCAGGAGAAGCTGCCGGCCGGCGCAGAGTAACTGCGGTCAGTCCATGTGAAAGAGGGCCCCCGGGGGCTCAGGGGCCGGGTCGCAACCGCGACCCCAGCACCCCCTATATGTACGCCTATGCGTTCAACATCATCCATTTGCCATATACTTTCTCTACACTGAAAAAGTTTGGATTCAGCGGCAATATTTTTAGAGTGATTCAAGCCCTTTGCTCCTTGCCTTCTGCTAGAGTGCTAGTTAATGGGGTTTTATCCAGTCTTTTTGCTATCACTAATGAAACTCGCTAGTAATGTCCCATATCCTCTCTCCAATTTGTATTTGGTTATAGAACCGTCTGCTGAATCTATCCGATCTAATGCCTGTTTTAGACACAACGATTATCACTCCAAAGATGTCTTTTAAGCGATAATCGTTGTGTGCATTTACAGGGCAAGGTAATCGCTCAAACGTTCAGTGATCACCTTGTGCACTGTGCGGGATATGCAGAAGATAAGCGGGGCCGCTTGTCTTCTGCATCCAGCTGTTCTCTGCTCAGAGCACTCAGCTGTTATACAATTGAGCGCTCCGAGCTGGGTATGCAGAACACAGCTGGACTGCTATGTTCTTCATACCCCGGCTGTGTTGACGGAACGGGATATAGCTGAAACAATAGTATCAGCTGTATCCCGCTGTAAACTCCTGATAAGGCTGATCGTTCTCTTTCAGCATGCTGAGAGAGAATGATCAGCGACTGGTTAACGAAAACTGCACTATGTCAGTGCAGTTAGACACGATTTTAGCTCAAAAGACGGCTTTGAGCGATTTTTGAACGTAAATCGTTGTGTCTAAATCAGCATTAATACCAACATAAACGGGATCCCATTAGCTTTCCGTCAACATAAACTGGGACTTTTTGCTGATGATGTCACCCTTATGCTAACTGACCCTTTAAACTTTCCCCACACTGTATTTCGCATTATAGAATGGTTTGGACAAGCCTCGTATTCTAAAGTGAATGTCAGTAAATCACAGGTTTTGGGCCTTAATATCTTACACTACTTACAAGAAATCATCCAACATGAGTTCTCATGCATATGGGAGAGGGCAGATCCATAGGCGTAGCGTCAGGGGGTGCTGGGGTCGCCATGGCGACCCGGCCCATGAGCTCAGGGGGCCCCGGAGCCGCCCTCCGACATACCCCCATGCACATTCAGTGCATTAATGGCTGACCGTTCTTTCCCCCGCATGATGCGGCAGTCAGAACAGCCAGCCTGAGAGGAAAAGCAGGGAGGTACTTACATGGGCCGGCAGGGGAGGAGGGAGGAGGTCACATCGGACGGCAGGGGAGGAAGTCACATGAGACGGGAGGGTACAGGGATCATGTGCTGCCCCCCCCCCCCTGCTTCCTGCTGAACGGGGAAGCTTCTGAGTTTACCTCCCTGCTGCTGCTGTCACATGGAGGAGAAGTGGACCGAGCCCTGGGGTAAGTGTGTATCTGTGTGTGTGTGTGTGTGTGTGTGTGTGTATATATGTGTGTGTGTGTGTATATCTGTGTGTGTGTGTGTATATATCTGTGTGTGTGTGTGTGTGTATATCTGTGTGTGTGTATATATCTGTGTGTGTGTGTATCTGTGTGTATATATCTGTGTGTGTGTATATCTGTGTGTGTGTGTGTGTGTGTGTGTATATCTGTGTGTGTGTATATCTGTGTGTGTGTGTGTGTGTGTGTGTATATCTGTGTGTGTGTGTATATCTGTGTGTGTGTGTGTATCTGTGTGTGTGTGTATCTGTGTGTGTGTATGTGTGTATGTGTGTGTCTCCATGTGTGTGTATCTGTGTGTGTATCTGTGTGTGTGTATCTGTGTGTGTATCTGTGTGTGTGTGTATCTGTGTGTGTGTGTATCTGTGTGTGTGTGTGTGTGTGTATCTGTGTGCGTGTGTGTGTGTGTATATCTGTGTGCGTGTGTGTGTGTGTATATCTGTGTGCGTGTGTGTGTGTGTATATCTGTGTGTGTGTGTGTATCTGTGTGTGTGTATCTGTGTGTGTGTGTATCTGTGTGTGTGTGTGTGTGTGTGTGTATATCTGTGTGTGTGTGTATATCTGTGTGTGTGTGTGTATCTGTGTGTGTGTGTATCTGTGTGTGTGTATGTGTGTATGTGTGTGTCTCCATGTGTGTGTATCTGTGTGTGTATCTGTGTGTGTGTATCTGTGTGTGTATCTGTGTGTGTGTGTATCTGTGTGTGTGTGTATCTGTGTGTGTGTGTGTGTGTGTATCTGTGTGCGTGTGTGTGTGTGTATATCTGTGTGCGTGTGTGTGTGTGTATATCTGTGTGTGTGTGTGTATCTGTGTGTGTGTATCTGTGTGTGTGTGTATCTGTGTGTGTGTGTGTGTGTGTATCTGTGTGTGTGTGTATATCTGTGTGTGTATCTCTTTCTCTCCCTCTCCTTCTCCCTGGATTTACTGTATTTATTTGCACCCTTTAGGGCGCCCACCCACTGGCGATTTTTTTCCCTGCGAAATTCGCAGCATTTTTTTCTCTGCAGGGGTCTATGGGACTTGTAATGTTAAAATCGCGATCGCGCAAAATCGCAATTTACCGCGAAATCGCGGTTTTGCGCGATCGTGATTTTAACATTACAAGTCCCATAGACCCCTGCAGAAAAAAAAAACCGCTGCAAATTTCGTCGTGAAAAAAACTGTAGTGGGTCGTCACCTTAATACCGTACGCGGTCTTTAAATACTGCATGCAGGTTTTTTATGTGTCTTAATTGTGGTTCTAAAGTGCAACAAACACATGACCCCCCTGAGGCCGCTCTCACACACGTGTTCAGAAAACGCAGCTCAAAATCGTGGCATTTTTACCGTAATTTCGAGCAGCGTTTTTGAACACAGGTTACAGCGTCTGACAGCACTCTTCAATGCACCCCATCATTGTGATGGGTGATGAGATGTGTTAAAAACCACAAAAATGCAAAAATAGAACAGACAGCTCTCGAAAATCACAGCGTTAGAAACACCGTGTTTGAGCACAAATTTGAGTAACCTCATTGAAATCTAAGGGAGTGTTGTACCGCGGTTAGTACGGCACTCGGGGCGCTGTGCTAATAGCGGTAAAAAGCGGTGTGTGTGAGAGTGGCCTGCGGAGCTACAAACAAATGTTCATGTAGTGCAGGAAATGCGTCATGTTTGCAAAGATTACGCCAGGGACAGATCATGTATGCAGCACGATCTAGGTATGGGTACGGGGGTGTGTGGGGTGGAGGCCTGGGGGGGGGGCCCCGAGCTGAACTTTTGCACCCGGGCCCCTGAGCCTTTAGGTACGCCCCTGGGCAGATCTTAGGTATTAAAATATGCTTCGGACTAAGCAAAATTGCTACAGCGAGCTTTGATCAATTGATTGACTCCCTCCAGGAAGAATTAAATTGTTTCAGCAAGATAAAGTCTTCCTGGTTGGGTCATATTGTCCTATATAAAATGATAATACTGCCCCAAATATTACCGTGTTTCCCAGAAAATAAGACACTGTCTTATATTAACAGTATCTTATTTTCAGAGGGGTGCCTTAATACTTACCTCACAGATGGCAGCCCCATTCCTCTCGCTGCTCTGCAGGTGCTGCAGCAATCTTCCATGTCATCCTCAATGCTGAAAGAGCATTCTCTTCCTGGTAACGTGGGTTGAATACCCTGCCTCACAGCCGGCGCTTGATGAGCCAATTACAGCCATTCAGTGAATGACATTATTGAATGGCTGTGATTAGCTCATCGAGCACCAGCTGTGATTGGCTCAGGCTGCAGTCCTGAGTCAATCACAGCATGCACTTGCTGGAGGCCGGGTATTCAACCCACATTACCAGGAAGAGAATGCTCTTTCAGTGCTGAGGACAACAAGGAAGAATGCCGGCGCGCCTGGAGAGCAGCGAGAGGGACAGGGGCGGCGTCTGTGAGATGAATATTTTTCCATGTAGCGTAGCTAAGGCTTATTTTTGGAGGGGGGCTTATATTTCAAACAACCCCACCCTCTGAAAATCAAGATAGGTGTTATTGTCGGGGAAGGTCTTATTTTCTGGGAAACATGGTGTATATCTTTTGCCTGGCAGCACTCCCTTATCCTTCCTATTTTTTAAAATCTCTACAAAGCCAATTGCTATCCTTTATTTGGAACAGCCTAGAAACCATGGGTCGCGGCTTCCATACTCTATGCACCAAGGAGTAATGGCGGATAGGAGTACCTAACTTAAAGACTTATTACAATGCGACTCTAATAAATGAAATTACATTTTGGTGTTCCTACGCACATGACCTTAGTTGGTCAGTTATTGAACAACAATTAATCAGTAGTCACCCCCTTTTCACAATAATATTGGCAGCATCTCTAAACCCGACACTTCCTCAAACCCTCTTGTCCCGCAATTAAATCTTCTGTTACTGCATGGATACAACTTCTTCAATATTTCAAAAACTCACCTTCCCCCCCCGAAAAGATTCCCCTCTCAATAGAGACTCTGTGGTCCACAATGGGGTCGGGGCACAGGGTTTTGACACGTGTACAGGCTGGCTACACCATTCCAGTCAGTCCTACAGGTTAATGTTTATATTTCTGTGTTTTTCTTTTCTTTAGGTGTTACTTGTCTGTATACCCTCAGTGGTTCAACTGTCATTGATTTTGTTCTCTTGTGTCTTCTTCATTGATTTTAGCCTGTGTTTGTGGAACTTTGTCTATCCTACTGCAATACCTCGGTCATTATATAAGGCTGCTTTTGAGTGTAGTTATGGCTGAATATTGTCTCTGTCTTGGTGGAGTGAGAATGTGTTCTTTGGAGTTCTGTCCTTAGGCTAAGTGGTGTTTTTGTTGTTTATTTCTGCTGTTATGCAAGTTGGTGCTTTTGTTGTCCTTTGTGTATTCTTTCTTTTAGGTCCTAGGGTCAGTGGCCGAGGCACGAGAGTGGGGCCGCCTTTATCAAGGTGATAATCTGGCTTTTAGACAGGGCTGTTCTTCTCCTAGAAGTCAGGGTGAGTTTTGCTAAGATTCTGGCCTCAAGGCTAAACAGTAATTTATCAAGCCTAATTAAAAATGACCAGATGGGATTTATTAAAGATAGACAGACTTCGGACGCTACCAGGAGATTTATTAATCTGATTGAGCTGGCTGAGTCCAGTCAGATTCCCTTCTCTGCTTCTATCCCTTGATGCGGAGAAGGCCTTTGACAGGGTGCATTGGGGCTATTTGAGAGCTATCCTTGAAAGATTTGGTTTTGGGGGTAATTTCCTATCGGCTACAATGTCCCTATACTCCTCCCCTAATGCCCAGGTTTATTCCTCAAGCTTTATGTCCAAAACTTTCTCGTTTAGTAACAGTACTAGGCAAGGCTACCCCATGTCCCCGTTGCTATTCAACCTCTTAATGAAACCGTTCGGAGAACACATCAGGTCATCCCCGAACGATTCAGGAATCTGGACGGGTACTAGAGAACATAAAATTGTCCTTTATACTAATGACATTATACTTGCCTTAACAAACCCATCCCTATCTGTACCAGCAGTAAATTCCTTAATCAATAGATTTTCTGAGATGTCTTATTACAAAATCAACAACTCCAAATCTCTAATTCTAAATATAGGTATCAAAAAATCTATAATTTCTTCCCTTGTAAAGGAATATAATTTTTTCTGGACTGAAGAAGCCCTTCCAGACTTGGGTATAAAATTAATGTTCCCCTCATCCAAATTATTTGACCAAAACTATAAGCCTCTTTTACCATTCATCAAAAACTCAATACATTAAAAACATATGGGATTTCCTGTCTGGGCAGAATATTGGTCATTAAAATGATAATCCTTCCTAAAATTTTATATTTCTTTTGAAGCGTCCCTATCCTCCTCCCAATTTCTTATTCTGGCCCAAACTTTTGGCCTTCATTTGGGGAAATAAGAAACCCAGGGTTACAAGAGACAACTTATATATTCATAGGAAAAACGGTGGCCTCAGGTCCCCTTCCATTATACAATATTATAGAGCGACTATATTACACCAACTTAGACTCTCGTGGCTAAACGATCCTATGAAGGAGTGGGTATCTATTGAGAATTATAGACTAAACAAGCATTCCCTAAGGTACCACCTACTGGCTCAATTATACTTCAACTCTCAACCCTCACTTTGCTCAGCTACTCTCCTTGTGGCCATTAAGGTTTGGAGCATAGTAGCCCAAAAGCTAAAGCTAATTTCTTTCCCTCTGCACAAAGCTGAAATAACCATACTGGAAATAGTCATCGAGAATCTCTCTCTTTCCACATGGAAACAATTAGGCCTAACTCATATCAGTCAGTTTTGGGAGGATGGACGTTTTCTAACATTTTCAAAAAATATCAAACTGATTCAACATCCCCAAACAAGATTTTTTCAAACACTTACAGATTGATCATCTTCTAAATCCACTCCGCCATCTCACGAGAATTAATGTGCCATCCAAACTTGATGCTTGGCTTATCATCCCTGCAGTGATTAAATAAAGGACTAACCACTTGCTACGCCAAATTAAACCAACCTTTAAGTGACCCCTTGGAAAATATCAACAAAAAATGGGAGGAGGATTTGAAAATCCAGATTTCCGAGGATCAAGGGTTCAAGGCATACTCTGTGGTTGGTTCAATTTCTATGTGCTAATCATTTTGAGAACTCCTGCAAAATAGTATATAGATGGTACTTGACTCTTTGAACAAAATGGCTCCTCGTTTCTCCAGGAATTGCTGGAGATGTGGGGCAACGGATGGTACTTTGCTGCATCTGTGGTGGGATTGCCCGTATGTCTCCAGTCTCTGGGGCCAGGCCTTCAAGCTTCTCACAAACCTCACCAACATTCAAATGTTACCTAACCCTGCTCTGGCTCTTCTAAACTTACATGCAGACCCACTCCCAAGTACTTTACGCACTCCAATAATTCATATCTTAATTTCTTGTAGATCAAGTATCGCCCAGCACTGGAATGGTCATTTCATATCCTCTATTTCTGACATAATTAAAGCAGTTAACAACAAATGTTGGTTCGAGGTCATGCATTCCAGTGCTTTCAATAGAAAAGAGCAATTCAAGCCTGATTGGGCAGCTTGACTTAAAAGCTTTTACTGCTGTTTCCCTAAAATGATACTTTAACAATATTCAGTCTACATTTGGCCTATTGAGAAAACTACTATATGTGATCTGAGAAATTATAACGTGACCAATTTACTTTTACTTACTTACTTTTATATTAGAACTGTTTGATTTGTTTTAATTCAAGCAATGAAACTTAAGAATTTATGACTTCATATGCCGTACTCAAATATTGCTTTGTTTTACTTGTCAAAAATCTTGTCAAAAATTCAATAAAAATATTGTTTAAAAAAATAAAAGTAATACAGTATTCACCAGTGGTTGTAATTTTTCCATACTTGTTTGCGTTGTATCCTCTCCTATTCTATGCCTAACCAATAAATAAATAATTCTGGACAAGCTAACCTTTGCCACAAATTCAGCACACAATAATATACATTTTATTGTAATTGTAATGAATTGCTCATTTTGGATGAAGTTTTTTCATGTAGTGCCTGTATTTTAATGAGAAGCTACTAGAGATGAGCGAGTATACTCGCTAAGGCACATTACTCGAGCGAGTAGTGCCTTAGCCGAGTATCTTCCCGCTGGTCTCTAAAGATTCGGGGACAGGCGGCGGGCAGGGAGCGGCGGGGGAGAGCAGGAGGAACGGAGGGGAGATCTCTCTCTCCCTCTCTCCTCCCCGCTCCCTGCCGCAACTCACCTGTCACCCCCGCCGGCCCTCGAATCCTTAGAGACGAGCAGGGAGATACTCGGCTAAGGCACTACTCGCTCGAGTAATGTGCCTTAGCGAGTATACTTGCTCATCTCTAGAAGCTACCTTTCATAATTGATCAATTGGTAGTAGCATTCAACAGAAAGCTGAGGTACTAGGAAACCTACCTAAGTTTGCCTATGATGGTCCCCAGTCTGAAATGCCAACAGAACACCATTAAATAAATAATATTAAAACTAAGATATGATATTTTGGAATAGATTCTGGCATCTAATAAAAGAATGTTCGAATAAAGAAATTCATAAGAAATAAATATATTCTTTATACTCATGCTAGTTTGGTAATTGGAACATACATTTCTTAAATCAGGTCCCCAAAGAACAAAACCAATGACTCCCCATATGATTCTCTATAGCAGACAATAATTGCAAAATGGTAAACACAACAGAGCTGATTTAAAAAAGCCCTTGTGATTTAATCCCTAATGATCTACTGTTAATTATAAATCAACCAAGATTAAGACAGTACATGACGGTCAAAAGAGGAATGTCTGTGGAAGCCATAATGACAGGTGAAAATCATCTACATTTTACCACTTTACCGTGACTTACTATGTTAGTTAATCAATGCCATCATTCTAATAACACTTTTATTTTTACTATCGTCCTTCTTCACAAGTGTGTCAGATTCTGTCTAAGCCATGACTCAAGGTAACAAGTCATTTATAAGAGTTTATATAATGGGAATTATCAATGACCAAGATTTGCAATTTAAACTATATTTTATGTTTCTGCTTGTATACCCTGGTGTTATTGGGTATATGGGTGTTATGTTAACAATCCTGACAATTAAAGGGGCATTCTGGGAGTTTTTATTATCTGTGCGCCATTTGTAAATTAAATTATGTAAAAGGTAATGTCGGGAATTGTCTTATAATTGGCTGTTCTTACAAAATGTTTTACCCTCAGACCCAATCACCATTATACCACTTGACTTCTTGAGTCTGTCATAGGCTTGTATAAGGAGACAGAATTTAATTTCACATAGTAGATACTGTAGGATTCAGGTTGGCAGAGTATGGGGGTCACATGGTAAAATGGCAGGCAGGACTAGAGCTAATAACTCTGTGGTCTTCTCAAAGAAGATGGCCAGTATGTATAATTTATGGTGGAACTGAAGTTGTGTCACAGAAAATCTGTTGTGGATAAGGCGGTGGTCTTCTCTAGTAGGTGATTTCTCAGAGAGTAGAGTTGAGCGAACGGACTGTGCCGAGAAAAAAAAACAAAACGCGGCAACCGGCGGCCCACATACAAAAATGCTCGAGTCTTCCATTAAAGTCAATGGGGTTCGTTACTCGAATAGAGCTCTCGAATTTTACGAAAAGCTCGACTCGAATAATGAGGACCCAAACATTTTGGTGCTCGCTCATCTCTATCAGAGAGGTTTCACTTTAATTGAATCTGTTATTTAATATAGTTACAATCTGGATACTGATTGGCTAGTTTAACCATGTGCATTTTATTGATTATTAAGTGTTTTTAATTTGTGACATTTTAAGTTCTGTCGACGATGTAAAAGCGATACAAGGGCTCGAAAAGTACAAGGCTCTGTTCAGATTTCCATTCTTCTGTTTCGGCATGCCAGGCCATTGAATAACAGAATCTAGCAGTGCTGACGGAGCCCTTTAACAACAGTGCATAAATGCATCCACTTCATGATAAACATCTGAATAGAGCCCAAAAGGGAACTGTATGTTGATATGATTTCAATGCAGGGGAATAAAGATGAACCTTGGAACTGAGGACTTGAACTCTGTGGTCTGATTTTTCTTTGCAGGTGGAGCGAAGTTTATCCAAGCCACAAGTCAAGACAACAAGTCTTTTGTAAGAGAGTTTGTAATAATGGGAATTACCAATGACCCAAATTTGCAGCATGTACTGTTCATTTTGTTTCTGCTAATATACCTTGTAAGTGTAATTGGCAATACGGGTGTCATGTTAACAATCCTGATCATTAATGACCTTCAAAGTCCAATGTATTATTTTCTCACCAATCTGTCCTTCTCAGATCTCTGCTATTCTACAGTCGTGTCTCCTAAAATGTTGCATGATTTTTTTCTGGAAAGGAAATTGATCTCATTTATTGGCTGCGTACTTCAGTTGTATTTCTTTGCAGTGTTTGCCACTACAGAAGGCTACATTTTGTCTGCCATGGCCTACGATCGTTATGTTGCAATATGTCACCCTCTTCTATACGTATTAATAATGAACAGAAGTAAATGTGTGATCCTTACTCTTATTGTTTATATTGGTGGTTTTTGTACTGCGGGCATACATACATCATGCACATTCATATTGCCTTTTTGTGGACCCAATATAATTAACCATTTCTATTGTGACATTCCTCCACTGATGGCGCTTTCTTGTGGTGATACATACATGAGCAAAATGATTATATTTGGTGTAGTGTTTTTCCTTGGTCTTTTTTCAGCAATCGTCATATTAGCTTCATATCTCTATATATTTTTCACCATATTGAGAATTCACTCATCGGAAGGGAGACACAAAGCATTTTCTACCTGTTCCTCTCATCTGCTTTGTGTTGCCTTATTTTATGGGACGGTTTTCTTCATGTACCTCCGTCCAGCTTCCAACTATTCTGTCACACAAGACAAAATAGTATCGGTGTTCTATACAATGATAATCCCTATGATGAACCCAATCATCTACTGTTTACGAAACACGGAAGTAAAAGAAGCTGTGAAATGCTACATTAGGAGATTACTAGTAGACACATAGTAAATGCTTAAGTCACTCACTACTATTTTATTGGTACTATTGCATGGGCGCTGCTATGAAGTTGGAACTACTGGCTGTTTGCTTCTGTGTAGATGACACTATTACTTGTTTTAGGTTCACTGCCATAAATGTAAAATAAAATAGAATTTGCCTTTGTGTATAGGTCCACAAGAAAGGAAACAAAAAACAACCAAACTTGATGAGAACCAATTAGATTTGACCTCCAATACCACTTCTACGCTGACGACACCCAGCTGTACACCTCTTCCCGTGACATCTCTGCACCTTTCCTCCAAAACACCACCGACTATTTGACCGCTGTCTCTAACACCATATCCTCTCTCTACGTAAAACTAAATCTCTCTAAAACTGATCTACTGGTGTTTCCGCCCTCTACTAACTGACCTCATCCTGACATCTCCATCTCAGTATGTGGCGCCACCA
Organism: Eleutherodactylus coqui; assembly: GCF_035609145.1. Classification (NCBI taxonomy): domain Eukaryota; kingdom Metazoa; phylum Chordata; class Amphibia; order Anura; family Eleutherodactylidae; genus Eleutherodactylus; species Eleutherodactylus coqui. The sequence continues at coordinate 466,508,780 of NC_089837.1, read as the reverse complement.
TAACTCCCAGACAGCATGCCCGCTGCCTTGGGGTCATATTCAACGCCGATCTCTCAGGCTCATCATCCTGTCTGGCCACTACTCAGACGCCTCTGCCCTGTGCCGGTCACTGCACTGGCTGCCCGTTAAATACAGAATTGAATTTAAATTGACTACCTTCATCCACAAAGCCCTCCACAGCGCAGCGCCACCCTACATTGCCTCCCTCATCTCAATCCATCACCCAGCCAGGGCTCTCCACTCTGCTATGGAAACCAGACTGAGCGCCCCTTAAATTCAAACCTCTCATTACCGCCTCCAAGACTTCTCCAGAGCAACACTAGTCCTCTGGAACGCACAACCAAAGGCTATCCGGGTAGTCCAGTACTTACAGAACTTGCAAGCGTGCTCTAAAAACGTACCCCTTCAGGGAGGCATACCACATCCCCTAAACAAACCCCTCTGTACTCCATCAGATAACATGCTCCCTGACCTATTGGCTGCAATCCCTGCTAGCCGTCATCAACTGTTACTGCAGTCATACCAATCCTGCCGTCACACGGCTTATGTCTGACCATTGTTCATGTGTATAGCATCCCTCACACTCCGCCCCGCTATACCGGGCACATCTCCAGCCCTTTACCTTCTGTATCGCCCCATTACTTGTAGTGTGTAAGCTCATTGTTGGAGCAGGACCCGCACCCCTATTGTTTCCATCAGCTGATTACTATGTAACCGTGGTTCTGTAATGTTTGTACTTTTGTCTTTCTGTATTTCCCCTGTCTATGTAAGCGCTGCGGAATATGTTGGCGCTATACAAATAAAGACTATTATTATAATGTTAAGTTCGAACACAAAACTTTGATGGCAACATGCTCAGCAACTTAAAGGAAACCTGTTACCAGGTTCATGCTGCCCAAAACAATAGCAATATAAACCTGGGACTGATGTGGGATTTCAGAATAAATATACTTTGAGGATTCATTTCAAGTGGATCTCTGAGCCATGAGGATGGCACCACACCGACCTCTTCCCATATCATTTAGAGTGGCAGCTGCTCCTATACTCAAACCATAGGCAGAATGAACCTGGTGACAGGTTTCCTTTAAGGAGAAAACCACATTTTTGATTTTAACACTGTAGGGATGTTTTGGATTTTGACTGTCTGCATTCTGTCAACCTCTTTATTTTCACATTTACAGATGTAATCGGTGTCATATTTCAAGTCATAATGTCAGTGTTCCAACACTTTTCATGTAGCCCCGTAGTCGGCCATGGACTACGCAAATAACATAATGCACTGATGAAATGTCCAGCATGCTAAGCAAACAGCAGTGGCATACCAAATGTTCAATTAATTATTTTAACATTTTATGCATCATTTTGGAGTCATATAAGTTGAAATATTTTTTATGTTATTTACAATGAAAAAATACATAAAAAATGTCCTCTTTGCATTTTTAATGCCATTTACAATTCACCTTAATTAGCATACTGGATTCATATATAATGTACATTCACTGATGTGATCGTTATCAATATAAGGATATCAAATATATCTGGTTTATACTGCTTACTAACTTTTATTCAAATAAAAATAGTTTGTTTTTTCTGTCTTTTAATTTTTGTAATGTAAACCATATAATACAATATAATGTACTGAAATTTTTTTTTTTAATTCTAAGTGGAGTAAAATGACAAAAAAAAAATCGAAATTCCACCATCTTTGGGTGCGTCTTGTTTTTATGGCGCACAAACTGCAACAAAAGTGACATGATAACTTTATTCTATGGGTCAGTACGATTACTACAATACAAAACATTTAGTTTTTTTTTTGCTGTACTACTTTTATTTTTTTCAAAGATATTTAATTTTTTAAAATTATTTTCTGCTGCATCTTCTGACAGCCATAACTTCTTTATTTTTCCGTTGACATAGTTTTTCCAGGGGTTCTTTTTTTTGCAGGATGATCTTTCGTTTGAATTGGTACAATTTTGGAATACATATAATTTTTGCTCGCTTTTTATTGCATTTTTTTCAGGGTGACCAAAAAAAGGGCATTTCTGGTATTCTTAATTTTTTTTTCTAATGACGTTCATCGTGAGGGGTGAATAATGTGTTACTTTGATAGATCAGACTTTTGCAGATGCAGCGATACCGAATATTTATTATTATTATTATTATTATTATTTAGGTTCTTTTTATGATAAATATGGCGAAAGGTTTTTTTTAAAACTTTTATTCCTTTTTTTAAAATAATTAGTAAAATTTTATTATTCTTATTTTTACTTTTTTTCTTAGTCCTCAGATGGGACAATAACTTGCGTTGATTTGATCACTCCTACAGTATGATGTAATGCCGTACCATTACATTATACTGCAATCTGACAGGCATTCTATCAAGCCACCCCACGGGCATGGCTTGATAGGCAGACCTGGGGCCTTTTAGAAGGTCCCCCAGCTGCCATGATACCCGCACGTCTTCCTGCGATCTCATCAAAAGGGGGCCGTACAGGACCCCCCAAAATTGTCAGGGGGATTTAAATAACAGTGTACGAATTAACAGCGGCATTTAAAAGGTTAACAGCTCTGATGAGCCGCGTGGCTTATCGGAGCTGTTGCCAACAGGTGTCAGAAGTAACCCTATAGCGTTGAAGGGTTAAAAGAAGGGAAAAAAAGATACTTTTAGTTACAAGTATAGTTTTCTGGTTTATTTACTTACCATTGTGAGCATAAACACTTAAAACCTTTGTCTCCTAACTTTGTTCTCTGCAAATCTTGAAATTGGATCATCAAAATCTATTTCTTTTGTTACATTGTTTTCAATTGACAAGATGGCGTAAGCCCAATGAACACGGACGGATTTTTGCTGTGGAATTCACGGCCAGACACCCGCTGCAAATTCTGCAGCAAAGTGCGTCCATAGCATGCAATGTATAATGATTCTTCCATTCACACGAGCGGAAATCACTTGCGATTTCCACTCGCGGAGGAAGAATCGCAGCATGGTCCATTTTTGTGCGAGACTGGCATGCACGGCTTCCATTGCAGTTGATGGAAACCTTCCGTCCCGTGGCGATTCCGAAATGTCAATGATCCAAGTCATCGCTGGCACGTCATTCTCTGCACTGCACACCAGCCATCACTTCCGCAGTGCATCGGGACAGATACGCAGGGGATCACTGGCGGGCACAGGGTCGGATTTCACTGCGAGATCTCGCAGCTGGAATCCGACCAGGCTGTGTGCATGAGGGCTAAGCCAGAGAGCCGAGCTTGACTCAAAGTGGACTTATGATCTCTCTTTAATAATTTTAGTTTTGATAAACTCCTGTCACACGATGCTACTGAAACACATAAGATTAGCAAGAATCTTAAGGCTAAAGTCAGATTTGGTACAGTGTCAGTGTGCAGCCGGGATCTTCCTCCCCTGAGTCCCCTGCTCTTCAGTTCTGCAGGAGAGGACTCAGGGAGGGGAGGAAGTGTGCCAGGCGCACACACTTATGTCAGTGTGCACCCGGGGATCAACACGAGAGGAGGGAAAGTGGCGCTGACAGCAGCGAGGAGGTAAGTATATAGGTTGGGGGGGGGGGTTAATGTTGCTGCAGGGGGTTAATGGTGGCTGCTTAGGGTGGGGATTAATGATGGCAGCTGGGGGGGTTAATGGTGGCTGCTGGGGGGGGTAATGGTGGCTGCTTGGGCGGGGTTAATGGTGGCGGCTGGGGGGGGTAATGGTGGCTGCTGGGAGGGGGGGTTATATTGCTGCTGCTGGGGGGAGGGGTAATATTGCTGCTGCTGGGGGGGGGTTAATATTACTGATGGGGATAATATTATTGCTGAGGGGGATAATATTGCTTTGGGGTTACTACTACTGAGGGGGGTTAATATTACTATGGGGGTCGCTACTACTACTACTGGGACCACTGTGGGGGTCGCTATTACTACTGGGGCCACTGTGGAGGTCGCTATTACTACTGGGGCCACTGTGGGGTACCCTGTTACTACTGGGGCCACTGTGGGGAACCCTGTTACTACTGGGGCCACTGTGGGGTACCCTGTTAGTACTGGGCCCACTGTGGGGGTCGTGATTAGTACTGCGACCACTATAGGGGTCACTATTAGGGCTCGTTCACAGGGGCATAATCTTATTTCAGTCGCACAAATACGCTGCTTATTTGAATCAAAAATTGCTTATGCCTGGGCATATTTGCGCACGCAAAAAAAAAAATGTAGATGGGCCCACTGAGATGGTGTGTAAATATGCAGTGAATACATAGGTTTCCTACGCATTCACCACGTATTTGCGTGGCCCATTCACTCCAATGGCCTATTGGGGTGCATAGTATGCAACAAAATAGGTCTTGCTGTGTGAAAATATACATCATGTGAATGAACTCATTGAAATCAATGGCTTCTATTCACAGCATATTATGCACGAAAATACTCTTGGGAGACGGGCCCTTACTATACTGTCTTACAATCGTCCCTTTGAAGGTCACCATAATGCTGATGTGGTCCTTGATGAAAATGAGTTTGACACCCCTGGTCTAGAGGAAAGAAGGTTTCTACACCGACATAGAAGGGGGTTCTTTACTGTAAGAGCAGTGAGACAATGGAACTCTCTGCCTGAGGACTTGGTGATGGCAAATTAGATAAAAGAGTTTAAGACTGGCCTAGACGCATTTCTGTCACAGATGTGGCAGAGGAGCATAATGCTATCCCATTGCTTTCAATAGAGCTGGCGCTGCTGTCACGGTGTTCAGTGATGAGTAAAATAAAAAAGATTGTGCCAGCAGCACTAATGTAGTACTCAATCTAGGTTGTGCTCCAAAAGGCAGCAGCCAGAGAAGGAGAACCTTAATCTCCTCAGAAAGTCCAGACAGCAAAGGAAAAGGTTCTCGCAGCATGTATAGGTGGCAAATGTAAATCAACTTTATTTTTGAGCTTGAGAAAGACCTCACGGTCGAAACGTCGCCAATTTTATCTTATGATGGGGCAATAAAGTTGATTTACATTTAGCACTTATACATGCTGCCAGAACTTTTTCCTTTGCTGTCTGAATGTTCAGTGATAAGGGGACTCCCTGTGGGGATTAACAGAACCCTTGGGGAGTCCCCTCATCCCCGCAGGGACAAAAGGGTTTACAGTGAGACATTTAAAAGGCGTGTTAGTGAAATGGATAGGACTCCATGTTCTTATGTGTAGCCATTTTCCTTTCTTTAACCTTCTTGTATGCCCCTTTTGATTATATTCATTTGTCCTCTTTCTCCAGGATTTATGGATATTAAATGGTTATTTAATAAGCCTTGAGTGAATCTCTAAAGCTTTTGCTCGAGAAGTTAGCTATATGCCATGTAGACTGGCCGGCGGGTCAAACTAACATGTTATTAGCTGTTCATTTATGTTCCCAAACATTCTATGTAAGAACATATCAGTTGCACTTCAAGAACATTGCAAGAATCCGCTCTTTTCCCACTGTGGACATGTTAAAAACACTTACTGTTGCCCTCATCCACTCCCGGCTCGATTATTGCAACTCGTTGCTGATCGGCCTCCCCTGCACCAGACTCTAACCTCTCCAATCCATCCTAAATGCAGCAGCCAGGCTCATCTTCCTGTCCAGCCGCTACTCGGGCGCCTCTGCCCTGTGCCGGTCACTACACTGGCTGCCCGTTAAATACAGAATTCAATTTAAACTCGCTACCTTCATCCACAAAGCCCTCCACAGCGCAGCGCCCCCCTATATCGCCTCCCTCATCTCAATCCATCAACCAGCCTGGGCTCTCTGCTCTGCTAACGAAACCAGACTGAGCGCCCCTTCAATTCGAACTTCTCATTCCCGCCTCCAAGACTTCTCCAGAGCAGCACCGGTCCTCTGGAACGCACTACCCAAGGCTACCCGAGCAATCCAGGACTCGCAGAACTTCAGGCGTGCTCTAAAAACGCACCTCTTCAGGAAGGCATACCGCATTCCCTAAACAAACCCCTCTGTACTCCGCCTGATAACATGCTCCCTGACCTATTGACTGCAATCCCTGCTAGCCATCATAAACCGCTCCTGCAGTCATACTGTTTCTGCTGTCACACGGCTAAATGTCTGACCATTGTCTATGTGTATAATATTGCTCACTCTCCACCTCACCATACTGTGCACATCTCCAGCCCTTTACCTTCTGTATCCCCCCATTACTTGTAGTATGTAAGCTTGTTGGAGCAGGACCCTCACCCCTATTGTTTCCATCAATTGATTACTATGTAACCGTGGTTCTGAAATGTTTGTACTTTTGTCTTTCTGTATTCCCCCTGTCTATGTAAGCGCTAAGGAATATGTTGGCGCTATACAAATAAAGTTTATTATTATTGTTATGTAAACAATTCATTGTTTTTAATTATTGTACTTCTGTATTGTAAGAAGTTATTCATGTGTGACTCTTCTGTGCTTGTGTGGTTTTTGCCTCTGATTTTAGATGTTAAATTCTTGTATATTTATGTTTTGTTTATTTTCTTTGACCAATGATAACAAATTAATTATAATAGATTTGAATTATTGTAATTGAACTTGTGACCCTAAAAAAACTGTCGCCTGTTACTCAATAAACAGATTACATTGGATCACATCCCATGCTGTGTGATTTAATGTTAGTCTCCCGATCTCGGATTACCTCTAACAATTGAATTTGGACTCCAATAGCATATCATATAGCAAATATTGGTTTGCACTAACAGGGGCTTCTGGCCAGAAGCACCTTTTAAATGCCCTGCTGTCAGCAGCGGGAAGTTATTCTCTATGCAGGAGTTTCCATAAACTCCTGCTCCCGTAGGAGTCAATGGAAACTCCTGCAAAACGTGCACCTATGTCCTATCTTTTTTTGGTGTGCGCTGCTTTGTGCTTCAAATTCCGCGCACATAACAATTTCTATAGGAACCCATTGGTTCTTTTACAAGCATGCATTATGTGTGCAGAAAACACACGCTCATCTGACCGAGCCCTAACCAATAGCCCTTGTCCTTCCCAGCACAAACAACCCCATCACCATAACAGAACCTCCTCCCAACTCCACTGTCAGAATGATGCAGTTGGGTATAAATCGCCCTCCAGGCAACCATCACACCCAGGTGCTATGGACGCACTTTGCTGCAGAATTTGCAGCGGGTGTCTGGCCGTGAATTCCACAGCAAAAATCCGTCCGTGTTCATTGGGCTTACGCCATCTTGTCAATTGAAAACAATGTAACAAAAGAAATAGATTTTGATGATCCAATTTCAAGATTGAAAGTGAATGGAGCGCCAGTGTGCGTGTGCAACTAGCGCTCAATTCAGTTTCCTCTTTACTGTGGGCAGTGTAGTAATCACGCAGTGAGGAGGACAGGGAATATGGGACCCCTTTTCTTGAGATCAGTGGGTGTCTTAGTGGTGAGACCCCCACCGATCTGTAAGTTATTCCCTATCCTGTAGATAGGGGATAACTTCAAATTCTGGTACAACTCCTGTAATAAAGAGTACTCCAGTACTTTGTCCACCAACGGAAATGATGGCTTGAAACTGTCAAAGCTGATATTGACATGGATATCACACAACTGAAAGAAGCAGTGGAAAACTGAAAAACATGGAGGCAGCTCGCCTGTAGGGTCACTGACGGTCATGAATGACTAAGCGGCTAACAACAACTCCAGTACTAAATGTCAGTGCTAAGATTTGCCATTTACAACATGACCGCTTATATGATTGAAAATATTTGATTATTGTAATTTGTTCTCTTTTAATTTAATAAACTCAGAATATACAGAACATAAAAACTTCATTTATGCAATAGGTCATGTATTTTCTAATTCCCTTTAACAACTGAGCATGCTACCAGCGAGGTTTCGTGTGAGAATTTAACATTATAAATACAGTTTGCTTCTATTAAGTAAAAAGATCCTTTTACTGAATATACTGAATGTGTGTTTAATGTTTGTTTCTTTTTCATCTTTACTGTTATTTTAGACATATACACAAAGGCAAATTTCATTTCATAGTTGTAGCAATGAACACACATTATTAGTGTCATCTACACAGAAGCAACCAATCAGTAGTTCCAACTTCATTGCAGTACCCATAAAATAATACCAAGCTCAAAGCATCAGTACTTGTGTATTTTGTATCCAACCCTGTCCCCATCCTTAAATATTGAATATGTGTCCGCCAATGTGGTCAATTCTACAAGCTTTGAAGATCATGCATTCCCTATACAGGATCCAGATCAAATTACCACTGGAAACTCTTACCTACTTTATTTCCAATTTGGCCATTTGAGGGTGGAATAAACATGGTATTAAATTTATATCAGACCTTATGGACAGAGGAACAAACATTCCGTTTTATAAGCTTAAAGAAAGATACAGCCTATCACCTAAGGTATTTTATTCACATTGCCAGATTTGCTGCTTCCATACTAGCTCACGACTAGAGAATTACCCCTTTTCAACTGTTCTAATTCCCTTGCTTTCTAATCCTCCCCCAATATGTGGCTTTCTCACTAGGAGGTGCTACAGTCTCCTATTTGGGGGTATGGGCCTGAATAAGAAGGTGCATCTGTTAAATTGGGAGAAATTTTCCCCTCATCTCAGTGGTTGAAGTCCTTTCAGTGTACAAAAAAAATCCAACCTGTGTGGTGAGATGTTTCCCTAACAAGAGTAGTAAATGCTGGAGAGATTGTGGTCAGGAGGGTACGTTAAATCACATTCTCTGGGACTGTCCACGAATACATTCGTTTTGGGACGAAGGTTTTCAGACATTACAGAGAGTGAGGGGAATCAAAATGCCAAAAAGCCCAAAATTGGCCCTGCTGGTGTTAGAGGCCAACAACATCCATGGGAAGTATAGGAAATGGTCTTGTCATCATCTTCTATCAGCTAAACTCATTCTAACCATAAAATAGAAGTCAAAAATTCCCCCTAACATTAAAGAGTTGCGTGACATAATAGAAGATCACTGTATATACGAAAAATTATTTGCTAGAATCAATGATCTCATGCCTAGATTCGAAGCCTAGCGGAATGCCTGGCTGTATTACAGTTTTTTTTGCTTTTGTTCTGTTTTCTTTTCACTACAGTCGCTCCATTATGGTCATTTTTTACATCTATTTCCAGCAGTGGTTTATGATATCCAAAATATATCATGGGAATAGAAGTGTTCATGCTCCGAGATTATAATATTGAATGATTTATTGCAGAATTCGTGATTGTATATTAATAGTTGATAATGAATAGGTCATTTGACCATCCAACTGTATGCAATGCCATCTAATTTGCATTTTGAAAGTATGTAATGATAATGAATCATTTTGCAAAACCCAATAAAAACAAATAGGATAAAAAAATAAATAATACCAAGAAAATAGTAGTGACTCAAGCATTTACTATGTGTCTACTAGTAATCTACTAATGTAGGATTTCACGGCTTCTTTTACTTCTGTGTTTCGTAAACAGTAGATGATTGGGTTCATCATAGGGATTATCATTGTATAGAACACCGATACTATTTTGTCTTGTGTGACAGAATAGTTGGAAGCTGGACGGAGGTACATGAAGAAAACCGTCCCATAAAATAAGGCAACACAAAGTAGATGAGAGGAACAGGTAGAAAATGCTTTGTGTCTCCCTTCCGATGAGTGAATTCTCAATATGGTGAAAAATATATATAAATATGAAGCTAATATGACGAAGACTGAAAAAAACCCAAAGATAAACACTACACCAAATATAATCGTTTTGCTCGTGAATGTATCACCGCAAGAAAGCGCCATCAGTGGAGGAATGTCACAATAGAAATGGTTAATTACATTAGGTCCACAAAAAGGCAATATGAATGTGCATGATGTATGTATGCCCGCAGTACAAAAACCACCAATATAAACAATAAGAGTAAGGATCACACATTTACTTCTGTTCATTATTAATACGTATAGAAGAGGGTGACATATTGCAACATAACGATCGTAGGCCATGGCAGACAAAATGTAGCATTCAGTACTGGCAAACACTGCAAAGAAATACAACTGAAGTACGCAGCCAATAAATGAGATCAATTTCCTTTCCAGAAAAAAATCATGCAACATTTTAGGAGACACGACTGTAGAATAGCAGAGATCTGAGAAGGACAGATTGGTGAGAAAATAATACATTGGACTTTGAAGGTCATTAATGATCAGGATTGTTAACATGATACTTGTATTGCCGATAATAGTTACAAGATATATCAGCAGGAACATAATAAATAGTACTTGCTGCAAACCTGGGTCATTGGTAATTCCCATTATTACAAACTCTCTTACAAAAGACTTGTTGTCTTGAGTCATTGGTTGGATAGACTTTGCCCCACCTGTGAAGAGCAATCAGTTCAGGTAAGTGAATTTTAGCACTTCAGTTAAAAGGTACAGCTTTATTCCATTATATTAAAATCATCCAGTTCCAGCTTACATGTTTCAAACCCCTGCAGCTTTTATTCATAGACTACAGAGCTTAAAACTGCAGCAAGTTAAAAACATGTGCCAAACAATGAAATGCAAACTGAAATCACAGGTTAAATTAGCCAATCACTGTTACATACTGTCAGCAAACCTATCCATACATTGTAACTAGATTAACACCTTCAAAACAACTACATGTAAATTAAGTCTTGTCCTCCTGCTGCAGCCCATTAATTTACATGCTGTGTTTGTTGTGCTGTAAGTAGGATCGGGCTGTCATATTGAGATTCCCATTCTGTAGTGTGATAGGGAATTGAAATAATAATTTCCCTGTAACGTAGAACCCCAAACACAGTGCACATAGTGAGCACTTTGTTCCCAAATGCAAAAGCACTGCTTCTCCATTTGGGTGGTTGCTAAAGAATTCTGTGACGTCAGTAATGATAACACAGAGATTCTCTCTGCAGACAGGGGCTTGGAGGCATGCAGAGGAGATGTATTGTTCATCTTCTCTATCTGTCTGTGTATACAGATCACTTGTAACAATGATTTATTGGGCTTTTAACATTACATCACTATTATTCAGTGATCGGTATGTAGGCACAGCAGGGAACACATAGATAATGTGTTCCCTGCTATTCCTTGCCCCCATAGTAAAAGAAAAATAAAATTAATAAGTATAATAAAAAATAAGCTAAACAAATATAAATAAAATGAGAAGAAAGATTTTTAGAAAATCGGAAGCAAAATAAATAACCATCTTTGATTGTTGATTTAAGTACTGAAAATTCGTGCTAATGAGACCCCTCACCAAAAAAGGTGTAAAAATAGGTAGCAATCTTGAGTAATGCAAGCGATTTTATGTGTTTTTTTAGTAGCAGTGTGTCTTTATAGCTTTACATCAAACAATCTAGAAAGAAATCAATATTAAATCGCAAATGTTCCATCACATATCTTCAACATGAATAATTGTATGTCAAGTGACACACATGGCTTTGCTGTCTGTATGTTTCAATACAGAAGGAGACTCATTCAAGTAAAAATGTGTCAATACTAATGAAAAGTTAGCATTAAATGGTATATATTAAAAAATGGTGACAGAATACCCACAAGTACCAATAATTATTACTGCAACTAAGGGTTTTACTGAATATCTGTATACCTGGAACATAATGGATCCACATTTATAAAATCCATGGTGATTAAATGCCAAATGGTTGTATTTTTCTGAGGGCAAAAATAGCTGGATGAAAAAATAGCATCAATTGAGTGCCTATTTTTGCTGCATAATGGCAACCAGCATTTAAAAGTCTCAGGATGTGATCTTGTGGGAAATGGTCAAATTCTTCTTGATACTGTTGACAATCTGGGTATTTGAGCCTTATTCCATTGAAAAAGTTATTGTTGGATCTCTTTAATTACTATGTAATTTGCCCAATTCACTTATTTTTGTTGCCATATATCAGAGATTTATGAGATTTACCCACATCTATTTTTGATACGCCATTAAGGGTCCATCTTTGGTAACCTATAACAGTTAACCTACTGCAGACTTTTTTACACCGAGATATATACATACCCCAATCAAAGGGAGCCCTCTTGGTTCAAGCTCCCTCACTGGGATGGATTTCATTGTACGTTTAGGCGGGCTGTTAGAAGTGTACAGTTAGTGCTACTACTAGCTGTTTTCTAAGCAAAGAAGTCTTTACTATAGAATCAAAAGCATGACTGTAATTTGAGATCTAGGAAGGCATTAATTGTAAAATTCATATCGTATACAAACTTTAAATTCACATTGATGTAATTAACAGAACCACAATAAACATCTGACCATTGATCATTTCCATTATTACAAACTCTTTTATAAAAGACATGTTACCTTAAGTTATGGCTTGGATAAACTCTGCCACATCTCTGAGGAAGGACATAGCAAGATGGCAAAAAATAAAAGGTGTTATTACAGTGATTGAGTTGACTAACACACATAGTAAGTCTTGGGAAGAAGGTAAAATATGTAACTGTAGTATGGTAAAATGGAACTTATATGTAATGTTGCAGATCAGTCCCACCTGTAATTATATCTTCCACAGACATTCCTCTTTCCATTCACACGAGCGGAAATCACTTGCGATTTCCACTCGCGGAGGAAGAATCGCAGCATGGTCCATTTTTGTGCGAGACTGGCATGCACGGCTTCCATTGCAGTTGATGGAAACCTTCCGTCCCGTGGAGATTCCGAAATGTCAATGATCCAAGTCATCGCTGGCACGTCATTCTCTGCACTGCACACCAGCCATCACTTCCGCAGTGCATCGGGACAGATACGCAGGGGATCACTGGCGGGCACAGGGTCGGATTTCACTGCGAGATCTCGCAGCTGGAATCCGACCAGGCTGTGTGCATGAGGGCTAAGCCAGAGAGCCGAGCTTGACTCAAAGTGGACTTATGATCTCTCTTTAATAATTTTAGTTTTGATAAACTCCTGTCACACGATGCTACTGAAACACATAAGATTAGCAAGAATCTTAAGGCTAAAGTCAGATTTGGTACAGTGTCAGTGTGCAGCCGGGATCTTCCTCCCCTGAGTCCCCTGCTCTTCAGTTCTGCAGGAGAGGACTCAGGGAGGGGAGGAAGTGTGCCAGGCGCACACACTTATGTCAGTGTGCACCCGGGGATCAACACGAGAGGAGGGAAAGTGGCGCTGACAGCAGCGAGGAGGTAAGTATATAGGTTGGGGGGGGGGGTTAATGTTGCTGCAGGGGGTTAATGGTGGCTGCTTAGGGTGGGGATTAATGATGGCAGCTGGGGGGGTTAATGGTGGCTGCTGGGGGGGGTAATGGTGGCTGCTTGGGCGGGGTTAATGGTGGCGGCTGGGGGGGGTAATGGTGGCTGCTGGGAGGGGGGGTTATATTGCTGCTGCTGGGGGGAGGGGTAATATTGCTGCTGCTGGGGGGGGTTAATATTACTGATGGGGATAATATTATTGCTGAGGGGGATAATATTGCTTTGGGGTTACTACTACTGAGGGGGGTTAATATTACTATGGGGGTCGCTACTACTACTACTGGGACCACTGTGGGGGTCGCTATTACTACTGGGGCCACTGTGGAGGTCGCTATTACTACTGGGGCCACTGTGGGGTACCCTGTTACTACTGGGGCCACTGTGGGGAACCCTGTTACTACTGGGGCCACTGTGGGGTACCCTGTTAGTACTGGGCCCACTGTGGGGGTCGTGATTAGTACTGCGACCACTATAGGGGTCACTATTAGGGCTCGTTCACAGGGGCATAATCTTATTTCAGTCGCACAAATACGCTGCTTATTTGAATCAAAAATTGCTTATGCCTGGGCATATTTGCGCACGCAAAAAAAAAAATGTAGATGGGCCCACTGAGATGGTGTGTAAATATGCAGTGAATACATAGGTTTCCTACGCATTCACCACGTATTTGCGTGGCCCATTCACTCCAATGGCCTATTGGGGTGCATAGTATGCAACAAAATAGGTCTTGCTGTGTGAAAATATACATCATGTGAATGTACTCATTGAAATCAATGGCTTCTATTCACAGCATATTATGCACGAAAATACTCTTGGGAGACGGGCCCTTACTATACTGTCTTACAATCGTCCCTTTGAAGGTCACCATAATGCTGATGTGGTCCTTGATGAAAATGAGTTTGACACCCCTGGTCTAGAGGAAAGAAGGTTTCTACACCGACATAGAAGGGGGTTCTTTACTGTAAGAGCAGTGAGACAATGGAACTCTCTGCCTGAGGACTTGGTGATGGCAAATTAGATAAAAGAGTTTGACTGGCCTAGACGCATTTCTGTCACAGATGTGGCAGAGGAGCATAATGCTATCCCATTGCTTTCAATAGAGCTGGCGCTGCTGTCACGGTGTTCAGTGATGAGTAAAATAAAAAAGATTGTGCCAGCAGCACTAATGTAGTACTCAATCTAGGTTGTGCTCCAAAAGGCAGCAGCCAGAGAAGGAGAACCTTAATCTCCTCAGAAAGTCCAGACAGCAAAGGAAAAGGTTCTCGCAGCATGTATAGGTGGCAAATGTAAATCAACTTTATTTTTGAGCTTGAGAAAGACCTCACGGTCGAAACGTCGCCAATTTTATCTTATGATGGAGCAATAAAGTTGATTTACATTTAGCACTTATACATGCTGCCAGAACTTTTTCCTTTGCTGTCTGAATGTTCAGTGATAAGGGGACTCCCTGTGGGGATTAACAGAACCCTTGGGGAGTCCCCTCATCCCCGCAGGGACAAAAGGGTTTACAGTGAGACATTTAAAAGGCGTGTTAGTGAAATGGATAGGACTCCATGTTCTTATGTGTAGCCATTTTCCTTTCTTTAACCTTCTTGTATGCCCCTTTTGATTATATTCATTTGTCCTCTTTCTCCAGGATTTATGGATATTAAATGGTTATTTAATAAGCCTTGAGTGAATCTCTAAAGCTTTTGCTCGAGAAGTTAGCTATATGCCATGTAGACTGGCCGGCGGGTCAAACTAACATGTTATTAGCTGTTCATTTATGTTCCCAAACATTCTATGTAAGAACATATCAGTTGCACTTCAAGAACATTGCAAGAATCCGCTCTTTTCCCACTGTGGACATGTTAAAAACACTTACTGTTGCCCTCATCCACTCCCGGCTCGATTATTGCAACTCGTTGCTGATCGGCCTCCCCTGCACCAGACTCTAACCTCTCCAATCCATCCTAAATGCAGCAGCCAGGCTCATCTTCCTGTCCAGCCGTTACTCAGATGCCTCTGCCCTGTGCCGGTCACTACACTGGCTGCCCGTTAAATACAGAATTCAATTTAAACTCGCTACCTTCATCCACAAAGCCCTCCACAGCGCAGCGCCCCCCTATATCGCCTCCCTCATCTCAATCCATCAACCAGCCTGGGCTCTCTGCTCTGCTAACGAAACCAGACTGAGCGCCCCTTCAATTCGAACTTCTCATTCCCGCCTCCAAGACTTCTCCAGAGCAGCACCGGTCCTCTGGAACGCACTACCCAAGGCTACCCGAGCAATCCAGGACTCGCAGAACTTCAGGCGTGCTCTAAAAACGCACCTCTTCAGGAAGGCATACCGCATTCCCTAAACAAACCCCTCTGTACTCCGCCTGATAACATGCTCCCTGACCTATTGACTGCAATCCCTGCTAGCCATCATAAACCGCTCCTGCAGTCATACTGTTTCTGCTGTCACACAGCTAAATGTCTGACCATTGTCTATGTGTATAATATTGCTCACTCTCCACCTCACCATACTGTGCACATCTCCAGCCCTTTACCTTCTGTATCCCCCCATTACTTGTAGTATGTAAGCTTGTTGGAGCAGGACCCTCACCCCTATTGTTTCCATCAATTGATTACTATGTAACCGTGGTTCTGAAATGTTTGTACTTTTGTCTTTCTGTATTCCCCCTGTCTATGTAAGCGCTAAGGAATATGTTGGCGCTATACAAATAAAGTTTATTATTATTGTTATGTAAACAATTCATTGTTTTTAATTATTGTACTTCTGTATTGTAAGAAGTTATTCATGTGTGACTCTTCTGCGCTTGTGTGGTTTTTGCCTCTGATTTTAGATGTTAAATTCTTGTATATTTATGTTTTGTTTATTTTCTTTGACCAATGATAACAAATTAATTATAATAGATTTGAATTATTGTAATTGAACTTGTGACCCTAAAAAAACTGTCGCCTGTTACTCAATAAACAGATTACATTGGATCACATCCCATGCTGTGTGATTTAATGTTAGTCTCCCGATCTCGGATTACCTCTAACAATTGAATTTGGACTCCAATAGCATATCATATAGCAAATATTGGTTTGCACTAACAGGGGCTTCTGGCCAGAAGCACCTTTTAAATGCCCTGCTGTCAGCAGCGGGAAGTTATTCTCTATGCAGGAGTTTCCATAAACTCCTGCTCCCGTAGGAGTCAATGGAAACTCCTGCAAAACGTGCACCTATGTCCTATCTTTTTTTGGTGTGCGCTGCTTTGTGCTTCAAATTCCGCGCACATAACAATTTCTATAGGAACCCATTGGTTCTTTTACAAGCATGCATTATGTGTGCAGAAAACACACGCTCATCTGACCGAGCCCTAACCAATAGCCCTTGTCCTTCCCAGCACAAACAACCCCATCACCATAACAGAACCTCCTCCCAACTCCACTGTCAGAATGATGCAGTTGGGTATAAATCGCCCTCCAGGCAACCATCACACCCAGGTGTGGTCATCCGATCAGAAGATGGTGTACCATGATTCAGCTGTCCACAACACTTGCTTCCACTCATTTACACTCCAAGAGCAATGCCCCACTCTGATTGGTTGCTTAGGTGACATCCCACCACCATACCCCATTGGAAGTTTATCAACTCTACACCTTGTAGCATTCTGATGTTTTCTGTACTAGGATATGCCTGCGTGATACTTTTCTTCATATCTAATCCTTATACATCCAATTTTCCTATCCCCGTTGCAAGACAGCACAGAATTGGTAGGTGTCCCAATACGTTTGTCAACATACTGTAAAGTAACCCCCCCCCCCCCCAGTTTCTCTATGATGGTCCCCAGTCTGAAACTCCAGAAAACCTTTTAAATAAAAATATTAACACAAAGTATAATACTTTTGAATAGAGTTCATACCTAATGGAAGAATGTCCAAATAAAGAAATTCATAAGAATTACGTTTATTCTTTAGATGCATGCTATTTCAGTAATTGGAAGATTGCTATTTTAAGGCAGGTCTCAGAAGAACTAAACAAATGATTTATGATTCCCATAAAAGACAATAATTACAAAATGATAAACAACAGATAATTTTAAAAAATTAGCTCTTATGATTTAGTCCCTAATGATCTACTGTTAATTATAAATCTACCGTTATTAAGACAGTACATGAAAATGGAAAGAGGAATGTCTGTGGAAGATATAATTACAGGTGGGACTGATCTGCAACATTACATATAAGTTCCATTTTACCATACTACAGTTACATATTTTACCTTCTTCCCAAGACTTACTATGTGTGTTAGTCAACTCAATCACTGTAATAACACCTTTTATTTTTTGCCATCTTGTTATGTCCTTCCTCAGAGATGTGGCAGAGTTTATCCAAGCCATAACTTAAGGTAACATGTCTTTTATAAAAGAGTTTGTAATAATAGAAATGATCAATGGTCAGATGTTTATTGTGGTTCTGTTAATTACAACAATGTGAATTTAAAGTTTATATACGATATGAATTCTACAATTAATGCCTTCCTAGATCTCAAATTACAGTCATGCTTTTGATTCTATAGTAAAGACTTCTTTGCTTAGAAAACAGCTAGTAGTAGCACTAACTGCACACTTCTAACAGCCCGCCTAAACGTACATCGAAATCCGTCATTGTGAGGGAGCTTGAACCAAGAGGGCTCCCTTTGATTGGGGTATGTATATATCTCGGTGTAAAAAAGTCTGCAGTAGGTTAACTGTTATAGGTTACCAAAGATGGACCCTTAATGGCGTATCAAAAATAGATGTGGGTAAATCTCATAAATCTCTGATATATGGCAACAAAAATAAGTGAATTGGGCAAATTACATAGTAATTAAAGAGATCCAACAATAACTTTTTCAATGGAATAACGCTCAAATACCCAGATTGTCAACAGTATCAAGAAGAATTTGACCATTTCCCACAAGATCACATCCTGAGACTTTTAAATGCTGGTTGCCATTATGCAGCAAAAATAGGCACTCAATTGATGCTATTTTTTCATCCAGCTATTTTTGCCCTCAGAAAAATACAACCATTTGGCATTTAATCACCATGGATTTTATAAATGTGGATCCATTATGTTCCAGGTATACAGATATTCAGTAAAACCTTTAGTTGCAGTAATAATTCTTGGTACTTGTGGGTATTCTGTCACCATTTTTTAATATATACAATTTAAGGCTAACTTTTCATTAGTATTGACACATTTTTACTTGAATGAGTCTCCTTCTGTATTGAAACATACAGACAGCAAAGCCATGTGTGTCACTTGACATACATTTATTCACGTTGAAGATATGTGATGGAACATTTGTGATTTAATATTGATTTCTTTCTAGATTGTTTGATGTAAAGCTATAAAGACACACTGCTACTAAAAAAACACATAAAAACGCTTGCATTACTCAAGATTGCTACCTATTTTTACACCTTTTTTGGTGAGGGGTCTCATTAGCACGAATTTTCAGTACCTTAATCAACAATCAAAGATGGTTATTTATTTTGCTTCCGATTTTCTAAAAATCTTTCTTCTCATTTTATTTATATTTGTTTAGCTTATTTTTTATTATACTTATTAATTTTATTTTTCTTTTACTATGGGGGCAAGGAATAGCAGGGAACACATTATCTATGTGTTCCCTGCTGTGCCTACATACCGATCACTGAATAATAGTGATGTAATGTTAAAAGCGCAATAGATCACTGTTACAAGTGATCTGTATACACAGACAGATAGAGAAAATGAACAATACATCTTCTCTGCATGCCTCCAAGCCCCTGTCGGCAGAGGGAATCTCTGCTATCATTACTGATGTCACAGAATTCTTTAGCAGCCACCCAAATGGAGAAGCAGTGTTTTTGCATTTGGGAACAAAGTCCTCACTATGTGCACTGCGTTTAGGGTTCTACGTGACAGGGAAATTATTATTTCAATTCCCTATCACACTACAGAATGGGAATCTCAATATGACAGCCCGATCCTACTTATGGCACAACAAACACAGCATGTAAATTAATGGGCTGCAGCAGGAGGACAAGACTTAATTTACATGTAGTTGTTTTGAAGGTGTTAATCTAGTTACAATGTATGGATAGGTTTGCTGACAGTATGTAACAGTGATTGGCTAATTTAACCTGTGATTTCAGTATGCATTTCATTGTTTGGCACATGTTTTTAACTTGCTGCAGTTTTAAGCTCTGTAGTCTATGAATAAAAGCTGCAGGGGTTCGAAACATGTAAGGTGGAACTGGATGATTTTAATATAATGGAATAAAGCTGTACCTTTTAACTGAAGTGCTAAAATTCACTTACCTGAACTGATTGCTCTTCACAGGTGGGGCAAAGTCTATCCAACCAATGACTCAAGACAACAAGTCTTTTGTAAGAGAGTTTGTAATAATGGGAATTACCAATGACCCAAATTTGCAGCAAGTACTATTTATTATGTTCCTGCTGATATATCTTGTAACTATTATCGGCAATACAAGTATCATGTTAACAATCCTGATCATTAATGACCTTCAAAGTCCAATGTATTATTTTCTCACCAATCTGTCCTTCTCAGATCTCTGCTATTCTACAGTCGTGTCTCCTAAAATGTTGCATGATTTTTTTCTGGAAAGGAAATTGATCTCATTTATTGGCTGCGTACTTCAATTGTATTTCTTTGCAGTGTTTGCCAGTACTGAATGCTACATTTTGTCTGCCATGGCCTACGATCGTTATGTTGCAATATGTCACCCTCTTCTCTATGTATTAATAATGAACAGAAGTAAATGTGTGATCCTTACTCTTATTGTTTATATTGGTGGTTTTTGTACTGCGGGCATACATACATCATGCACATTCATATTGCCTTTTTGTGGACCCAATGTAATTAACCATTTCTATTGTGACATTCCTCCACTGATGGCTCTTTCTTGTGGTGATACATACATGAGCAAAACGATTATATTTGGTGTAGTGTTTATCTTTGGGTTTTTTTCAGTCTTCGTCATATTAGCTTCATATCTCTATATATTTTTCACCATATTGAGAATTCACTCATCGGAAGGGAGACACAAAGCATTTTCTACCTGTTCCTCTCATCTGCTTTGTGTTGCCTTATTTTATGGGACGGTTTTCTTCATGTACCTCCGTCCAGCTTCCAACTATTCTGTCACACAAGACAAAATAGTATCGGTGTTCTATACAATGATAATCCCTATGATGAACCCAATCATCTACTGTTTACGAAACACGGAAGTAAAAGAAGCTGTGAAATGCTACATTAGTAGATTACTAGTAGACACATAGTAAATGCTTGAGTCACTACTATTTTCTTGGTATTATTTATTTTTTTATCCTATTTGTTTTTATTGGGTTTTGCAAAATGATTCATTATCATTACATACTTTCAAAATGCAAATTAGATGGCATTGCATACAGTTGGATGGTCAAATGACCTATTCATTATCAACTATTAATATACAATCACGAATTCTGCAATAAATCATTCAATATTATAATCTCGGAGCATGAACACTTCTGTTCCCATGATATATTTTGGATATCATAAACCACTGCTGGAAATAGATGTAAAAAATGACCATAATGGAGCGACTGTAGTGAAAAGAAAACAGAACAAAAGCAAAAAAAACTGTAATACAGCCAGGCATTCCGCTAGGCTTCGAATCTAGGCATGAGATCATTGATTCTAGCAAATAATTTTTCGTATATACAGTGATCTTCTATTATGTCACGCAACTCTTTAATGTTAGGGGGAATTTTTGACTTCCATTTTCTGGTTAGAATGAGTTTAGCTGATAGAAGATAATGACAAGACCATTTCCTATACTTCCCATGGATGTTGTTGGCCTCTAACACCATCAGGGCCAATTTTGGGCTTTTTGGCATTTTGATTCCCCTCACTCTCTGTAATGTCTGAAAACCTTCGTCCCAAAATGAATGTATTCATGGACAGTCCCAGAGAATGTGATTTAATGTACTCTCCTGACCACAATCTCACCAGCATTTACTACTCTTGTTAGGGAAACATCTCGCCACACAGGTTGGATTTTTTTTGTACATTTAAAGGACTTCAACCACTGAGATGAGGGGAAAATTTCTCCCAATTTAACAGATGCACCTTCTTATTCAGGCCCATACCCCCAAATAGGAGACTGTAGCACCTCCTAGTGAGAAAACCACATATTGGGGGAGGATTAGAAAGCAAGGGAATTAGAACAGTTGAAAAGGGGTAATTCTCTAGTCGTGAGCTAGTATGGAAGCAGCAAATCTGGCAATGTGAATAAAATACCTTAGGTGATAGGTTGTAGCTTTCTTTAAGCTTATAAAACGGAATGTTTGTTTCTCTGTCCATAAGGTCTGATATAACTTTAATACCATATTTATTCCACCCTCAAATGGCCAAATTGGAAATAAAGTAGGTAAGAGTTTCCAGTGGTAATTTGATCTGGATCCTGTATAGGGAATGCATGATCTTCAAAGCTTGTAGAATTGACCACATTGGCGGACACATATTCAATATTTAAGGATGGGGACAGGGTTGGATACAAAATACACAAGTACTGATGCTTTGAGCTTGGTATTATTTTATGGGTACTGCAATGAAGTTGGAACTACTGATTGGTTGCTTCTGTGCAGATGACACTAATAATGTGTGTTCATTGCTACAATTATGAAATGAAATTTGCCTTTGTGTGTATAGGTCTAAAATAACAGTAAAGATGAAAAAGAAACAAACATTAAACACACATTCAGTATATTCAGTAAAAGGATCTAACTTATTTAACAAGTTTTTACTTAATAGAAGCAAACTGTATTTATAATGTTAAATTCTCACACAAAACCTCGCTGGTAGCATGCTCAGTTGTTAAAGGGAATTAGAAAATACATGACCTATTGCATAAATGAAGTTTTTATGTTCTGTATATTCTGAGTTTATTAAATTAAAAGAGAACAAATTACAATAATTTAATATTTTCAATCATATAAATGGTCATGTTGTAAATGGCAAATCTTAACACTGACATGTAGTACTGGAGTTGTTGTTAGCCGCTTAGTCATTCATGACCCCTACAGGCGAGCTGCCTCCATGTTTTTCAGTTTTCCACTGCTTCTTTCAGTTGTGTGATATCCATGTCAATATCAGCTTTGACAGTTTCAAGCCATCGTGTCCTTTGGTGGCCAAAGTACTGGAGTACTCTTCATTACAGGAGTTGTACCAGAATTTGAAGTTATCCCCTATCTACAGGATAGGGAATAACTTACAGATCGGTGGGGGTCTCACCACTAAGACACCCACTGATCTCAAGAAAAGGGGTCCCATATTCCCTGTCCTCCTCACTGCGTGATTACTACACTGCCCACAGTAAAGAGGAAACTGAATTGAGCGCTAGTTGCACATGCACACCGGCGGTCCATTCACTTTCAATGGGATTGCTTGAGTGGCACCCGCTTGGGCATTTCCATCAGCCCCACTGAAATGAATGAAGCGCTATCCGCACATGCTTAGCTACCATTCCCTTCATGCTAGCGTCATTGCAGGGAGAGAAGCAGCCTCCACAGTGACAGGAGAACGGGACACAGGAGTCCCATTCTCGAGATTGGCTAGGATCTCAATGGTGAAACCCCTCCCACTCACATTGATAGAGAATAACTTCTGTTACAGCTCCTTAAATATAGAGTACTCTAGTACTGAATGTGAGTGCTTAGATTTGTCATTTACAACATGACCACTTAAATTATTGAAAGTATTTGTTTATTGTAATCTGTTCTTTTTTTAATTGCATTAACTCAGAATATACATAGCATAAAAGCATGATGTATGCATTAGGTCATGTATTCTCTAATTCCCTTTAAGGACTGAGCATGTTACCATTCATAAAGGTATTCCTTATCCTGTGGCTAGGGGATAACTTTATGATTTGGCACCACCCTTTCTAATTATGTTTAACATTTTTAAATTAGACTTTTATGGAAGTTTTCTTAAAGCAACAGTGACATATACTTCTGTTAAGGCATATTTAAAAATGTTCTATTAGGAATTATTTTGTACAGCCCTGGATGTGAAAAGCCTGTGCTGGGGAGGGAAGTGGCTTGTAACTCATTCGTTACATCTGCCATAATCTATATACTCCTAAATTCCTGGCACGACTGTAGGAATACTACAATAGGACAGACAATATTGCACCACTACCGTTACTATAGCACTATTAACACTAGCGTTACTGCATTATCACTACTGAAATGCTCACACTACTATATAAATATTAACACTGAGAGCTTTTTAGTAATTAAATATATTGCAGATTCTTATTTAAGAATTCCATGTTGTATTATTATACAAAATATTGACATTGTTTTCTTGTGTTGCATTACGTGTATTTGTTTTTAAATGTTTCTGAAGATTTTTGGGATCTTGCCATAAGATTGTGTGCTGTGTAATCTTTAGGGTTGCTAACAATAAGATTACCTTGCTCTACGGCATTGGATAAATTAAATGATTTTGGGGACCATTATATCCAGATCTATCATCGACGTCGTGTAGGAAAAGTTTGGTCATCAATACCAGAAGATGTCAGAAGGATTTTTACTGGCATTAGAAATTATATTTCCAAATTGTAAATGAAAGATATCTCACTTTCTATCACTTTTACTGCCAACTACAATGGCATGTCTTGAAAAAATTACACTTTCTAAGGTTGTCAGACAGCTGCCGGACCAGTCATGTATGCAGACCAAGATTTCACCTTATAGAGTTCAGTAGGTTTAATCAAGTGTTCCTTCCTAAAGGGGTAGACGTATCTTAAGTGTTTTTGGCATATCTTCAAGATATGCCAGGAATTCTGTACCCAGTTGGTGCTGCACTTTGGGAAAAGTAAAAACACCACTAAGTGCAAAGATGCTACAAACCTAAACACTTTATATATCGACTTTACAATATTTCACTATGTACCTTCAAGTAACATCGGGCCACAGAGTTTTTGACCTAAAAAAAGTGCAGTACAGAAGTACCAACAGCACAACACACCGTGCAATATCATTTCAAGGGTCCTTAGGTTTACGTGAATGCACCACTGTGAAGAGTCCGGCGCAGTTACCCAAGAAGAATTACTTTGACTTTATCGCTGTCCTGCTATGGTTTCTAACCAATTATAAGTTTTGTTTTCAATTGCATTATTTATATAGTTTTGTGTTCATTCATTCATTTTGGAAAACATTTTTTACATAGTTGCATAGTTAAAATAGATCATAAAAATATACAGTTTGATCCAGCAGAATTTTGGAGAGTGACACAATTTTCATAATTTAGCCTCTGTACAACACTACAATGGATATGAAACAAAGCCATCAATATGCCATTGAACTGTAGACTTTCAACTTTAACCCAAAGGGCTTAACAAACTGTTTCAAAATCACAACCATTTATTACACAGTCTCTCCATTTTCATAGGATCAAAAGTAATCGGTCATACTAATATAATTAGACATATAAGGATTATTTTTAATACCGGAATATATAAATACTTTGCACTGAATAACTGCATGAAGTCTGGAACACATGGAAATCACCAAGTGCTGTTTCCTCCATTGAGATGCTTTCACCGGCCTTTCCTGCAGATGCCTTCAAGGACTACTTTGTGCGACTTCTAATATGTCTTCGGCAGGTGAAAATCGTGCTTAGTCAGGTTAAGGTTAGATGATAGAGATGAGCGAGTATACTCGCTAAGGCACATTACTCGAGCGAGTAGTGCCTTAGCCGAGTATCTCCCCGCTCGTCTCTAAAGATTCGGGGGCCGGCGGGGGGCGGGGAGCGGCGAGGCAGAGCGGGGAGGAACGGAGGGGAGATCTCTCTCTCTCCCTCTCCCCCCCCCCCCCGCTCCCCACCGCAACTCACCTGTCACCCGCGCCGGCCCCCGAATCTTTAGAGACGAGCGGGGAGATACTCAGCTAAGGCACTACTCGCTCAAGTAATGTGCCTTAGTGAGTATACTCGCTCATCTCTATTAGATGACTGTCTGAACCATTGAAGAACATTTCATTTCTCTGCCTTAAGAAGCTTTTGGGTTGCATTTGAGTTATGTTTTGGGTCATTATACATGTATACTGTGAAGTACCATTCTATAATTTAAAATCCTGTAAATACTTGTATATACTGTAATATTGTTGGTGTCAGCATTGCAGAAGATATATAGGAGCTTGCAGCAGAGGAAGACTGTGACTGAAGACGCATGGAGTGATAGTGGAGCCTGGTGCTGCTGGGAAATATGCATAATGAAGCTGGTGCACTACGCCACCATGTGGAGACAGATGACTGCTGGGAGGGGTAGTCCGAACAGAAAAAAAGGGGAGGACTGGCGCCTTAGGTGGGGAGTGATCCCAATGTGATACTAGACCTGAGTGCTGAGAGCTGTGTAGTGAATAGGCCACAACCCAGTCACCAATAGACTGTCTCTCTGCACAGAGACATGTTACAGTGGAGGCTGTGGATATGGTTAATCACAGATCAGGATATGTGACATGGGCCTGTATGGAACTAAGAAGAAAGTTGCCTGTGGAAAGTGAGCCCTTACAGGGAAGCAGTTTTGCCTTTATGCCGAGTGGGGCCTGGAGCGTGGGTTATTAGACAGGGAGCTAGCAAAGGGACCATTAGCAATCTGGGGGCTGATAGAATTGGGCAATGTAGTAACCTACATACCGCAGCAAAAGACAGGAGAGATGCAGTGGATCATCAACTGGAGTGATTAGCTGAATAGATTTTGATGGGACTGTGGGAATAGCCCAATTTCACAACTAGTGGTGAGGTAAGCGTTACTGAGCTCAAAACTGGTGGAGGCTATAGTCAGGTCCTTTTTGGGGAATTAAAGGAGATCCACGCCTCTGTGGGCCAGAAATATAGCTGCAGTGAAGCTGGTTGCCCTGCAAGCCTATGATATGGCCTGGTAGTACAATCCTGAAAAGGAATAGACTGAGTGGGAGGGATGGCTTAGTGGGAGCCTTTGAAAGTCAAGACCCTGGTATGAAAGCTGCCCAACTATTATAGTGAGTGAGTGTAGAGTGAACCTGAAGAGTGGTTTGAATGTCCAGTAGTGAGATTACCTACTGGACGTAAATGATAGAATTTCTTTTTTCCCCACAATCACACCTTTCCTCCCACAAAAAATGTCTAAAAGGTATAAGTACCTCAAAATGATGCCATTGAAAAATACACCTTGTCTTGCAAAAAACAAGCTCCCTTTACAACTATGTTGACACAAAAATTAAAAAGTATTGGCTCTATGAATGCAACAATGTAAAAAAAGGAAAAATACTTAACTGTAGTCCTAACAGCAGTACATACATATGGGTATTTATTCCTCTACTACATGCTTTTTAAGATGACACGAAAAGTAAATTCAAAATGAAGAAACCCTATAGGAAGCACCTTGGCTCCTCTACTCTTATAATTATTTTACCCCTTAGTGACCAAACCTGTTTGCACCTTAGTGACCAGGTCAAATTTTGGAAATCTGACGTATCACTTTAACATAGAATAACTCTGTAAAGGTTTTGCATATCCAAGTGATTCTGACATTGTTTTTTCACCACGTATTGTACTTCATTTAGGTGTAAAAAATAGACGGATAGAATTTGTGTATATTTATTAAAAGCGCCAAAATTAGGAAAATTTAGAAAAAATTGTAATTTTTCACATTTTCAACTGCAATATCTCAAATATGTGCAAACATACTGTACAAATTTTTGATGGGATGTATATTTCCATCTGTTTACTTTATTCTGGATGCACATTGGAAAAACTTCAGTTTTTTTAACCATTTAGGAGACATACAAATTTAACATTGATTATTAATATTTTGAGGAACATTTTGTTTTCTTACATCAAGCCAAGATTGTCAGAATGATAGATACCCCCACAAATGACCCCATTAAAAAAATACACATTTTAATGTATTCACTGAGGGGTATCATGAGTATTTTGACCCCACGGTTTCTTTTCAGAAATTAAGTTGTCCCATTTTGTAAATTATCCACCTTCTCTTGATTTTTAAACTAATTATACATCCATGCCAAGGTCACACTTATTTTATTATTTGACCTCCGCGAATGCATAGGACTTTCACTGACATTGATATTTTCCCATCTAGAAGGTCTGGGAACAAAATGAAAAACATTGAATCTTGTAGAGCCAAAACTTCTCTTCCAAATAGAACAAAAATGAAAAAATAAAAATGGAGTACATTCCAATTTTCGCCTTTGAAAAAAGGGAAAAATTTGCATAAAAATGTTTTTTGCTATTTTTGACTCATTGTATCTTAAGAGCTATGCATCCTTTTGGGTCCATAATGTGAATAATGAGAAACATTTCTATGGAGTACACATTGATAAATTCATAGCTGAGTTGGATTGCATTGATTAGGAGTTATTACTGCTTAAAGTATGAGTTTTATTTTGCGCGATAGAATTTTTCAGCTACTTTGACATGCAATGGTGGCAGAATGATGATAAGAGTGGCAGTCTGAGTAGCTTAGCTGGATTCAGCACCAAAAGTTCTCCTAGTGTGTGAAGTTTCATTGCTCTAGAGTCATTGGAACTGGCTTGGCAATGGATTGAAATCGCCACTTTTTTCAGGTTGCGCGCTGTAATCACAAGACAACCCCCTAGATTAAGACCTGTAGCTCGTGAACCAAAGCACTTTGAAGCCTAATATTTTGGCTATCAAAGTTTAGGGTCAGGTTCTATCTTTGTGCAAAGTTTCATTGGAATCTGAGATGGTCGACTGGGAGCGTTGGTTGAACTGACATGCAATGACCCTTTTGTATCCAGTTACAAAAACTGAAAACAGATTAATCCATTTTTAATTGCATTGTAATAATTGGGAAACGGATGAAGCTGGAAAACAATAGTTGTGGCAGATCTTCAATGAATGTGGCTCAGTGGTTAGCACTGTTGCCTTGCAGTTCAAATTTCCTCAAGGATATCATCTGCATAGACTTTTAAAAACTACATACAGATGTCACCCTTGGGCAGATTTCAACTTAGATCCCCAGAAGAGGATAAGGAGAAGAATAAACACAAACAGACTCCATATAGATGTCACCAACAGTCAGATTGGAACCTATAGCACCGCACTAAAAGGCAGCACTGCTATCAACTCAGCTGTCATCAACTTGTTCTTTGCTCTTCCTTCTCCAAAGGAGGAGAATAAACACAAAGAGAAGGTCTATGCAGATGCTGTTCTTGGTTAGATTTGAACCTGGGACCTCAACATTGCAAGGCAACAGTGCTAACCACTGAGCCACATTCATTGAATAACCACCCCTGGCACCACATTTTATCCATTTTTTTTACGGCTCTGGTTTATAAATCGCCCCCAAAAAATCAAAAAGAATGCTTTCCGTTTTGCTGATTTCATTTTCATTTTTTCCATTAAATGATTTTTATTGCATTTTTTTCCCAAAAACTTAACATATACATCAATACAATAACAGAACCCCCTAAGCCCAAGTCTATTAAACATCTTTACCGAGTTTCTTGTAGGCCGACAGTTGTCATTGTCATAAAATTCTTTGAAAACATCACATTATTTTGTAATACAAAACTGAATAAAACATTACGAGGATTTATTTTGAATAGCATTTGTGGTTATTTTGGTCATAGACAAGAGCTAATAGCTGGTACAAGACATAAGTTCCCATCTTATATCAGCTGGACCATATCCATTACCATAGAATCATAGAATGGTAGAGTTGGAAGGGACCTCCAGGGCCATCGGGTCCAACCCACTAACTCAATGCATGATCACTAAATCATCCCAGACAGATGTCTGTCCAGCTTCTGTTTGAAGACTTTTATTAAAGGAGAACTCACCAACTCTCGTGGTAACCTGTTCCACTCATTGATCACTCTCTTTGCCAGAAAGTTTTTTCTAATATCTAATGTATCTCCTCCTGTTTCATCCTATTGCTTCTAGTCTTTCCTTTTGCAAATGAGAATAGGGCTGATCCCTCTGCACTGTGACAGCCCTTTAGATGTGTGCTTTCTTCATTTTTCTTGCCCAGATGTAGGACTTTGCATTTCTCCTTGTTAAATACCATTCTGTTAGTCGCTGCCCACTGTGCAAGCTTTTCTAGATCTTTTTGAATACTTTCTGTCTCTTCCCTAGTGTTAGCTATCCCTCCTAGCTTTGTGTCGTTGGCAAATTTGATCAGTTTCTCATCAATTCCCTCTTCTAGATCATTAAAAGAAAAATATTGAACACCACTGGGCCTAGGACAGAGCCTTGTGGTACCCCACTTGATACATTCTTCCACTTGGATGTACAGTCATTTATGACCACTCTTTGAGTATGATCACTCAGCCAGTTATGAATCCACATAACAGCTGCCTTGTCAATCCCATATTTTCACAGAGGTGAGGGAAACAACAAAGACATTATTCACTGAAAAAGCCAAAAATACAATACCTGAAGGTCTGCAAAGCAGACACTGTCACCATAGGCACGATCGCCATAAGGCAGGCACAATCGCCGTAGGGCAGGCGCAATGGCCGTAAGCCCTGAAGATATGCAGTCAGCCAGACAATAATGTGGAGGAGCAGCTTGGGCTCCCCCACCAACTTTTGGCTTTTTCAGTGAATAATGTCTTTGCTGTTTCCCTCACCTCTGTGATTTTATGTAATTTATAGTGAGTTAGCGTAGGTACTGATGGACGCGGTGTGGCCTCGGCCCGGCCCGTCAGCCTATGCGTTTTGGCCAAAATGCAGTACCAACACCTGCATTTTATTAGTATGCATTAGTATTTTTGTATGTAGTTTGCTAGTTGGTGGGGGAGCCCAAGATGTCAGCCAGTGTGGCCCACTTTAGAGATACAGGGCAACCCGTTGTTATATCAGCCAGGGTTGATATCCTGTATGGTGGGTCACCATCCATTTATGGCTGGCATCTTTGGTATCGTTCACATGTGCAGGCTATCATTATATGCAGTCACTCCTCGCCAATCTGGGCTGGGTTGAGTGGGTGACTGCATATTAGCCTGCCAAGAACAAGCTCCTCCACATTATTGTCTGGCTCACTGCATATCTTCAGGGCTTACGAGCCATTGCGCCTGCCCTACGGCGATTGTGCCGGTGGCGATTGTGCCTGCCTTATGGCGATCGTGCCTATGGCGACCGTGTCTGCTTTGCAGACCTTCAGGTATTGTATTATTGGCTTTTTCAGTCAATCCCATATTTGGTCATTTTTTCAATAATTATAGTATGAGATACTTTGTCAAATGCTTTACTAAGGTCAAGATATACTATATCCACCGCGTTTCCCTGATCAACCCAGTCAGTAATACTATCATAGAAGGAAATTAGATTAGTCTGGCATGACTTGTTTGTTACAAACCCATACACCCATCAGTACTTGCATATCTGCTGTTTAATAATTTGTTCAAAGATCTTTCCCGGTATAGAAGTCAGGCTCACAGGCCTGTAGTTTCCTTGATCCACCTTCTTTTTTGAAGATAGGGACATCATTTGCTCTTTTCCAATCTTCTGGGACTTCTCCTGTTGTCCAGGAATTTTCAAAGATTATGGTGGGTGGTTCAGCAATTACCTCCGCTTCTTCCTTTAGTATCCTAGGATGTAATTCATCTGGACCTTGAGACTTGAATTTATTTAAATTTAGAAGTGTTCCATCACCATCTCTCTGCTTATAGATGGCCTGCATTCTTTTATTCCCTCAATAGCACAGGGAAGATCAGTTGTTATTCCATCTACTTTCTGAGAGAAAACAGATACAAAATAGGAATTTAAAAGTTCAGCCTTCATATCATTCTTAACTAGAGATGAACGAACCTACTCGGCCACGCCCCTTTTTCGCCCGAGCGCCGCGATTTTCGAGTACTTCCGTACTCGGGTGAAAAGATTCGGGGGGCACCGTGGGTGAGTGGGGGGTTGCAGCGGGCAGTAGGGGGGAGAGGGAAAGAGAGAGGGCTCCCCCCTGTTCCCCGCTGCTACCCCCCGCTCCGCCATGCCTGCCCCCACCCCCCCGGCGCCCCCCGAATCTTTTCACCCGAGCACAGAAGTACTCGAAAATCGCGGTGCTCGATCGAGTAATTACTCAAAACGAGTATATTCGCTCATCTCTATTCTTAACCAATTCACCATTTTCATCTTGTAAGCATCCAATAGTATCTTTGACCTTTCTTTTACTTTTGACATACCCTCAAAATCATTTTTAATTGCTTTTGGCCTCTGATGCAAGCCTCAATTCATTATTAGCTTTTCTGACACTTGCCCTACATTTTCTGCAGACCGCATTATAGTCTTCTTTAGATATTACCCCCTCTTTCCATTTAATAAACATATTTTTCTTCCCTTTTAACATATGTGCAAGTTCTGTGTTCACCCATCCTGGTCTCTTTAAATGCTTCCCATTCTTCCTTCTCTTAGAGATTGTTATTTGTTAACAATTGTGCTTTGAGAATCTCATTTCGAAATGTTTCCCAACCTTCTTGGACATTTCTGTCCTTAAGAACATCCAGCCATTGGATTCTTCCTGCCCTCTTTCTGAGTTCATTGAAATCTGCCTTTCTGAAATCCAAACTTGAGGTCTGAGTTTTCTCAGGTCTTCCTCCCCTTTTTATCCAAAATTCAAGGATAGCATGATCACTGCCTCCTAAGGTCCCAGCCACCCTTACTTCCCCAACCATTCCCTCCTTGTTGGTAAGAATCAGGTCCAAGATAGCAGATCCCCTTGTTTTCTCTTCTACCTTTTGGAAAATAAAGTTGTCAGCAAGAGCAGATAAGAATTTGTTGGACCCATTACTTTTACCTGAGAGAGATTCCCAACAAATGTCTGGATAGTTAAAATCTCCCATGATCACCAAGTCATGCTTTTTTGAGAGTTTGGCCATCTGATGTAGAAAGAGTTCCTCAATATCTTCTGCTTGTCCAGGCAGCCTATAGTGAATGCCTACAATGGTGTCCTTTCTGCTGTTCTCTCCTTGTATTCTTATCCAAACAGTTTCTACAGAACTCCCATGATCTGAAGCTTGAATCTCTGTGGAGATTAATGTTTTCCTAACATACAACGCAACACCTCCTCCCCCCTTGTTTTGGACTGTTTCTTATAAATCAGTTGTATTCTTCAAGCCTTGTGTTCCAGCCATGTGATCATTCCACCAAGTTTCTATCATGCCTATGATGTCATATTTCTCTTTCTGTGTTAGGAACTCCAATTCTCCTTGTTTGTTTCTGTGCATTTGTGTAGAAACATTTTAGTTTGTGATCGGTGTCTCTTGCTCCTCTACTTGCCTTCTGAATTTTTTGTCTTTGTTCTTTCTTTCCACTAATTAGAGGTTCTCAAATGTATTAATTAGCTGTATATTTTTACCTGGCCTTTCACTTCCCTTCCCATATTGTTCTAGTTTAAAGTTCTCCTAATGAGTGAAGCAAGGCGCTCACCAAATATATGCTTATCTGTCTTTGTAAGGTGCAAGCAGTCCATCATATAGGTAATTCACTCCATGGTCTAGGAATCCAAATCTTTACTGACAGCACCATTGACATAGCCAGTTGTTCACTTCTAGAATCCTGTTCCATCTTCTTATTCCATAGCCATCCACTGGGAGGATATCCGCCCTGTAATCCAAGACTATACAAATGATATATCAAAACATTTGAAATCAAACGAGGAAACCCATTCCGTACTTTATTTTAGCGTAAATATACTAATTAAAAAAATAAACAACTTAAAAATGAAAGTCTTTTTTTAGCGTTTTATCCCCCCAAAAATCAAAAGATGGGAAAAAAAGTCAGTATAAAAAGGGTATAAAAAGAATTTTGGTAGCTTAAGAAAGAAAAATAGGGCAATAAAACCACCACGTGGGTACTAATATCATGTCCTGAGCTGAACACATAGAATATAGCTGTTTTTATGGCCTACGGACATATCTTAGAATTTACTTAAGGAAAAAAAATACCAACTACATGCAATTTTATGCCAACTGTGCCTTACAAAAATTTTCTACCACGATTGCATGGCCTAATCATAATATCCAGCATGTTTAATATTTTTCAATGCAGGCATTCATTCTCAACACTTTTACTAACGTATGCCATCAAGGAAAGTTTAAAAAAAAATCTAATCAACGTGATTAAATATTTGTTCCTATAGGGTTTTACCAATGTGTATAAATCCCTATGGGAGAAATTCTCTATGTGCCCATGCTCTATAAAAATACAGGTGTGACAAGTGTATATTACCAGAAAAAAAACTGAACGCCAGCCGTCGGAGTAAACATTGTGACAATATATAGAAGAACGTACCAGGAAAATTAATTATCCTTTGTTACATACAGCAGGTAAGAATTAGTACAATCTATGTAATATGAAGAAACGTTAGATGTTTTGTTCCATAACCCAGATAAGTATGAGGGAAATACAAAGCATAACTGCGGATACAATATTGTGCTGTCTGCACCAGCTCATTGTCTACATATGCTCCAATCATGTAAATATTCTTCTACATGTTGACCTGATTTTTCAGTGAATGGATGGGAATTGTGTACATTAGAAAAACATGTTTAAGTGTCAGGTGTACAATTTTTTTTAATTTTAGTACCATGGTAGCCCGTAAAATATATTTTTAAAATAAACCTCAACAGCAGACATATGTAACCTTATAGGCAAGACTGTATCTCTTTGATATTGTATGTAGCAAGACAACAGTATATGAATGCTTGCACAGTGTGATGTACTTCAAGAAGCATTTGCTACAGTGTCAGGAATACAGATTGATTATTCTAAATGTCAGATACATTGCTAGCATAAATCATATTAGAGCAGTAATGCTAATGCTAGCAATGTATCTGACATTTAGAATAATCAATCTGTATCCCTCCGGCAGGTTTCACTTCGGCGTTGGAACCTCCAGCCGGAGGTGATATCATAGATCTAGCTGCATGCAACTCTTTTCCCTCCGTCCAGAACCAGGCTGCTGGACGCAGAGCTGATGGAACCCATAATAGTCAATGGGATCCATCCACAACTGTACGGTTGCGTTCAGCTGCGGGGATTCCCTTTTCCTGCTCCCTAACGCAAATGTGAAACCAACCTCACACTGTTGCAAGTGTTTTTAGAAGTACATCACACATTGCAGTCATTTTGCTTCATATAGTGTCAAAGGGATACAGATATGCCTATAAATCTACAAACTTCTGCTGTTACCATGGTAATAAACGTTTTCCTTTTTTAAAACATACACCTGACACCTAAACATGTTTTTGTACTAATGTACAGAATAAGATGTAAACCAGCCTTAACCCTTGCAATCCACTGTCTGACGTCTGAAGACATTCTGATCGAAGGCTGTACAGCTCCAATGTCAGAAAACGTCCGGCAGGGTATTCTTACTGTATATTACTGGCCACTCTGTTGTCCGGGGCCTCTCCAGCATGTCCCATACTGCATTACTGTCTCTAGCCAGCAGATGGCACCACTGTATAATGGCAGAAAGAGAAAGCCCCTAGGAAACCCTGAATCCATAATTGGATTGCAAAGGGTTAACTATGCCAAAGAGACACTCTCTTGTTACACAGCTGATCCATATAATGTATTTACTACTTACAGCAGCCACTTGGATCCTTTTTTTTAGTTCCAGACATATACTGTCAACTGCCCTGTACAACCAAATGTATTGTGGACTTATCCTTAATGACACCTTCCAGAATTAGACCTCCTGCATACAAATCCAAGAGAAATAACATTTTTGTGTGCTGCACCTGGTGCTTTCTTATGGAGATAATATGTCTGATTTACAGAGGCCAACGTAGTGCTAGAAGGGGGGTTAGCTGTTTGCAAGGAGCTTTAAACTCCAAGTACAGACTGAATGTCTTATTAGCAGCCAGTATACCTTAGGCTCTATGTAGTATTGGTCATTATAGAGGTTGCCTACAGGATGGATATATATGCACTGACCACCAGCTTTGGACACTCAAGGCAAATATTTTACAGATTTGCAACATTTTTAGGGCAGTTAATAAATATAATTTCGTGAAACTGTTGACCTCTTTAAAGGGGTATTCCGGACACAGACTAACATTTTAAAATCTAATGTACATCACCACAATAAGTCATTCTATAATAATAGTCTCACTGTACCCGGTCTAGCTACTTTCTACATTTTCTGTCTAATGACTCTCTGCCTCAAAAATATCTCGACTTCCTCTGACATCTTGTCCGCATTTGCAACTTCCTCCCCCATCCATAGCCTCCAACATCCTGTGAGCAGTTCATGATGGGAGGAAGCACTGCGCTGTATTGCTCATGTGCAGTTCAGAGTGTTGGACGGTCCTGTCTGTCTGCCTTCAGCCGTTTCTCTGACTAAGCGGGAGGTTGGTGCTAGTAAGTTGTAGAACCTGTGAGCTGTGGGCGGAGCTACAGCGCTGGCCGGTAAACAAGCTCTATGCAAGCTGGGAGTTGCAGCTGACAACATAGACGACTAAGTGGGACAAGCTGTATATTTTAATGCCATCATTTAATATCCCCCATAGTGTATTGTAAATATTTTTCTGGTGTAAGATGGGAAAAAAAACTCATAACTACTCTTTTTTAATTTCATTTTTACAGCATTCACTGTGTGATAAAAATTACATGTAAACCCCGAGACAGTGTGTTTATGGTGATACCAAATTTGTATAGTGTTTTAACTGGTGTTGAAAAATAAAAAAAAATAAAAAAATCCCAGAAATTTTCTTTCTGCTGCCATATTCTGAAAGCCATAACATCTTTACAATATTTTTCTGGCTTTGGAGCCATGTGAGCACTTGTTTTATGGAGGAGGGGGTTGGGGGGGGGGGGGGGTTATCATTTTATTGATACGATGTTAGGGTTTTTGAATAACTTTTTAGTCCATCTTTTTGGAGAGGCGAGACAAGCAAAATACAGTAAGGGCTCTTGCACAATTGTGTCTTTCTTGCATGTTTTTTTTTTCACGTGATATTGCTACTTTTTTTTATGTCAATGGGACTTTCTAATTTAATGGAAGTACTAAGATGTCAGGCTTGGGGACTTTCAATAGGCTTTGGCTGCCCTGGCATTCCCTTGCACCTCATGATTGTATTGCAAGATGTGGGGTGGGAGTGGGGCAGTGAAGGGGGAACAGAGGGAGCTGCTCCCTCAGTGGAACATCTCAAATTCTGCAGTTGATATTGACCGCATTATAGAATAATCAGAATACCTGAAGAAAACACCAGAACAGTAGAACTGCACTGCCACCTAGTGGTTGATTGGCATGGCTCAACTAATCGTGTTACATTCAAAAATGGTATCCCAGCTGTTTTTTATATCTCTTATGCCCCCTTTTTTATGTGGTCTTTTCCAACGGGTTCATTCTCACTTCTTTTTTGTGTCCGGGCACAAAAAAATAGGACCTGCCTTATCTTGTCCGTGTTTGCGCACCAAGGAGACCCATAGAAGTTTACAGGAGGTATGCAAACACGCACATTTGCCTGCGCGCGCTAAACGTAGTGCATGCCCGCGATCGCCGACACCTCGTTATACAAATTAACGCTTTCAAATCAGGCCAGGGTGAATGAGCAGTGCCAACACAAATACACTCCGTATTTGTGCAGGCATGAATATTTATGTTCGTCTGTCACAACCCCAAAAAAACTAATTTGCATGCTCAAAAACGTTATTCAGCTTGCAAATATGGTGTGCTCAAGTGTGTGCAAATACTTTACATGTGCCTGTCTTTTAACTAAAATGAAAAAGGTTTAGTACCGTGTTAGCCAGTAGAGCAAAATATGATTGTTCCCAGTGAGAGAAAGCAAGTAATCTTGTAGGTATGATACCTTTTAATAGCTAACAAA
Organism: Eleutherodactylus coqui; assembly: GCF_035609145.1. NCBI lineage: Eukaryota > Metazoa > Chordata > Amphibia > Anura > Eleutherodactylidae > Eleutherodactylus > Eleutherodactylus coqui. Next base: position 466,471,691 of record NC_089837.1, on the reverse strand, counting down.
AATATTATTATTATTATTATGCTATTGCGAGCTTTCAGACCTCTCAAGATTCTGATGCCTGAGGAAGGATCCTGAGAGGTCCAAAAGCTTGCTCTAACATCATGTATTTTTGTTAGCCATTAAAAGGCATCATATCTACAAGATTACTTGGTTTCTCATACTGAGAACAATCACATTTTGTCCATTTACTAACTAAGTGGTCCTGTGTGCATTGACTTCTGTATGCGAACACCGCTAGATTAGCGCATCTCGCACCTACTGGATGATGGCAATCTAGATTGTTGTTGAGTTTTCATGTGTTTCCTCCAGTATATGTTATCTATATGTGATTATTATATTTCTACCATCACCTGCTTCTATTGATTTTAGTTTCTTCTGTTGTCTCTTTCAGACTTCATGCTACGTCTACATCTACGCTGGCAATTACCTATAACGAATTTTTGATAAACTACCCTTTCTTCAAGATTGAATGCCATAGTTAATATCGTGGGTAAACTGCCCGGACACATTGTTATTCCATGTATGATAACTGGTAAGATCCTGTCATAATAAATCCCTTCTTCTCTTTATATTCCCTATAGAATGCATCTCCACAGAGGCGCATATACACCGCGTTTTCCAGGCCGTATATACGTCACCGATGCGAAGCATTGGTTTCCAACGCATCTGTTCACATGGACGAATATACGGCGCGTAAAAATGTGGAACCGTGAAAAGTGGAACATATGCGTCCAAAATAAACGCCAACGCATATAGGTTGGGCAAAAAGATAGTTCGGGAATAATCTTTTGGCCAATATACGCCGGCGGGTCCCATAGACTCCTATGGTAGGAGGGGAAAAAAAAGGTGGGGAAGGCAATTTTGCAGCGGCCAATGCTGCGAAAAGCTTACAGCTACAGGTATTAGAAGTCAATTCAGAGGATTAAAACCGAGCTAGGGTTTTTCGGGGTGCAACATATTTTTCCGGTAAAAACCACGCTAAGTCGTGTGAATGGGCAAGAAAATGCTAATTACCCTGGCGGAAAAAAAGTCCTTTTCATTTGGAAGTCCTACATTTTGCATAGTACATGTACTGCCTTTGGTGAACATTTCTGTTAAAAAACATAGTCCGAGTTGCATCTTCCAAAAAAAAAAAAAATTAGCATGCGTGTGCAATTCCGTACTCCATCCATTGATTTCAATGGTTTCGCTTTCGCTAGTTCTTTTCTCGCATGATATTACTAAGCGGTGAAAAAATATAGGGCTTATCTTCACCTTTTTTTTTTTTCAAATTTGCATGCAATAGCGCAGAGTTTGAAAGGTGAAAAAAAAAAAAAGATTTTTACCTTGTATGTTGTCCAAAAGCTCTTGTGAAGAAGCTCTATGGGTTTTAGAACAGAATTCCACAGCGGCAGATTAAGCTGAGTCTTCTGGTGCGTACTGCGGAAATATTCAGTTTGTGTAAAGCACCCTCAAAGGGCTTTTTGCTAATACTTCTTGCTTTTCTTCAGCTGTCACTTTAATGTTGAATGCTACTTTAATCCCAACTGTTTTGTAAAAATGATACTTTTCTTTCAGCAGCAACCCAGATGAACTGCAGTACTCACACAGCGAGCACCGAGTTCATCCTTACAGGTATAACCGACCGCCGTGAGTTAGAGGCCGTTCTCTTCCTGGTGTTCCTCATATTTTATATCTTCACTGTTCTTGGAAATGTGGGGATCATTGCAACTATACAACTTGCGACTAATTTGCAGACTCCTATGTACTTCTTTGTTTGTCACTTGGCAATGCTTGATCTTTTCTATACTACTATCATAACTCCAAACTCACTGGCAAACTTCACCCGGAGCATCAAATCCATATCCATCAGTGCATGTGCCACACAATTGGTACTATTTGGAGGTTCAGTAACTACAGAAAATTATTTATTAGCGGCCATGGCTTATGATCGCTTGATAGCAATACGCCAGCCTTTGCTTTATGTATCCATTATGTCTAGTGCGGTATGTAGATTTTTGGTGATCGGTTCATATTTTGCCGGATTTTTGAACTCTTTAATCCATATCAGTTTTCTCTTTTCATTAAAGTACTGGAAAGCCAATGTGATTGACCATTTCTACTGCGATATTCCACCGCTCTTTAAAATAGCATGTTCTGATACATTTCTGAACTGGGTGGTCATTTTAATTTTTGGAGGATTGACTTCTGTCATTTGCCTATCCACCATCCTATATTCCTATTTACATATTCTGCTAACTATTCTAGGGATTAATTCCTCAAAAGGAAGACGTAAGGCCCTTTCCACCTGCACATCTCACCTGGCCTGCGTCTCTCTATTCTACAGCACCCTCATGCTGTCGTATCTCAGACCTCCATCGAAAAATTTGCAAGTGAATGATAAACTAATCTCTGTTTTCTACACAGTAGTCATTCCCTTAATAAATCCGATCATTTACAGTTTAAGAAATAATGATGTCAAAATAGCAGTGAGAAAAATTTTTAATAAGTATAAATTATTTTAGGTAGAAAATGATTTTAGGGCAAAGAGCCCCATGTGGTACAGAGTGTAAAGGCAGCAGAAATGCAGTCCTAAGCTCTCTCCCACGACTTGAAGGTTGCAGGTTCCATCCCTGCGTGGTTCAGGTAGCCAGCTCAAGGTTGACTCAGCCTTCCATCCTTCCGAGGTTGGTTAAATGAGTACCCAGCTTGCTGGGGGGGTAAAGAGATGACTGGGGAAAGCAATTACAAACCACCCCGCAAAAACAGTCTACTAAGAAAACCTCACCGTGGGTGCTTTTCCTTATCATTTTAGGTCAAACTTTGCCTGGATCATGGTCAACACTATGTAAAAAGAGATAATGAAAAATGTAGGTAGATTTCCATCTGATGTATTTTAGCTTTGTATTTGATCCGTGTTTTTCACTTCCTTATATGTACATGAGTAGTATGGTAGCACTATTTCCGGCCATTATATAACTTGTATATGGAATGAGTCATTCATCTGGGCCGCGACTGCCAGCTTCCCTCAGTTCCTCCTGCCAGCGGTCGGCAGCCCTGTCTGTCACATGCAGCCAACTCTCTCTTTCTATCCTGGTTCAGCTGCTACTGGTGTCCTAATGGCGTGCACACTCTTAGCTCACATCTTAAAAGGCCAGCATGCAGACTCAGCGTTCCAGTCCCTGGCCAATCCAGATAGATTTCTGATTATTTAAGGCAATTTTCCCTGTTAGCAGGCTACTGAGCAATTAGTCTCTTAGTGTGAAAAGGTGTTTTAGTGATCTGCTTGATCTCCTGATTTTGAGCCACGCCTATTCCACTCAGCTTTCCTAACTTCACTCCTGACTTTGGATTGTTTATCGACCACATTTACTTGGTCTGCTGCCAACCCTGCTGTTGGCCCATTTAGCCATTACGAAAGTATTCTGCATGCCCTGCCCTGAACTCTGTTCCTGTCCACATTCCTGTATACATACTCAGGTACCACATTACAGTAGTTGTCTCAGTTGTGTCAACACCTATATATACATATCATGATATTTCTTGCATCCGTCTAATGTCACGAGTGGGGGACAAAAAGTGTGGCTGAGGGAGTCCTTAAGATGCCAGAGATGGAGAACCCCCGTTGGTCAGAACTCCATGAGATTGCACTAGCTACAAGAACTGCCTGCCTCCAGCTGGTCTCTTAGATTTCTTAACCAATGTAATCAGTGAAAGTCTATTCTCTTTTACTTTTGTAACTGTTTATGCATGTACTGTATGTCCTTTTTATATTATCTTTTCTAACTTTTTATAAACTTTGCTTATTTTTACAATAAAGTCTTAAAATGTATTAAATTCAGTCCTTGTTGAGCTATAAATGCATATACCGTATATACCGGCGTATAAGGCGACGGGGCGTATAAGACGACCCCCCAACTTTCACCTTATACGCCGGTAATACAGTGGAGAAAAAAAAAATCATTACTCACCTCCCCCGGCGTTCTGTCGCGCTCCGGCAGGATGTCGCTCGCTCCTCGTCCCCGGCGCAGCATTGCTTTCTGAATGCGGGGCTTGAAATCCCCGCCTCCAGAAAGCTAATACACACGCCGTCAGCCAGTTACAGCCATTCAATGACAGCATTGAATGGCTGTGATTGGCTGAAGGCGCACGTGGCTTCAGCCAATCACACTATTCAATGACATCATGTGATTTATGCTCCATCTCACAAGGAGCGCAGGATTGAGGGAATTATAGTAAATCAAACCCATGCGGTCGGTTTGTGCCACATGCTGTGAAGGCTCAGTTTGTGACAATAATTAGTTGAAACAATGTAAATGTGACATCATGACTGACTACGAATTCTCCAGATTTCTGAATAGGACAGTAGGACATGTTTTTGAATGGCATGAAGTGTGACTGTTCTTATAAAGAGAAACCAAGTAATCTTTTAGATATGATACCTTTTAATGGCTCAGAAAAATACATGATGTTATAGCGAGCTTTCAAACCTACTCAGGTTTCTTCCTCGGGCATAAGTGAACAGATCTGACGACGCATTTATGTAAAAACATATACATATGATCACATGGGAGGGCACAAACATGGTGTTATTCATTTGTACTTCAAACGATTCCAGAACAGGATAAGAGGGCACAGACAGGTTGTGATTAATAGCACTTAGATAAATACCACAAAGAGATGAGCATAACAGTAAATAATTAATTAGCCCAGTGACAAGGAATGTGACATTTTTATAGTCTCTAAATTGATGTTAGGGGGTCAGCAGGCCAGCGTATTACCTCTGCTCTGAGTTTCTCATATATGGATGGCATGAAATAACACCATTCTGAATGATTTGTTCTCAAAACCCTTTTCTGTTTTCTCTTTTTAATGTTGTTATTGCATGGTATTTCTTTGGTACTCCTTTGAAGCAACAAGACTGATAGACAGTTGGAAGATATACTGTATATTATTCAATTCCTTAGTTTGCAAGAGTACAATTAAATTAAGAGATGTGCCGTAACTGCTGATCAAGACACTCTTTTCTTTTTTTTTTTACTTGAATCCTTCTGTACACAACAACAACTATGACAAACCATTTTTAATCCTGGACTCTGTATTTCAAAAAGTACTTTTTATATGGCGACTACACCCTACTAATCCTCCTTGACCTCTCCACTGCATATGGTGCTGTTGACTATGTCCTCCTCCTAGCTATGCTTCGCTCTATCGGCCTAAAGGAAACTGCTCTCTCCTGGTTCTCCTCCTACCTCTCAAACAGCTTTTTTAGCATCTCCTTCACTGGCTCTATCTCCTCTCCACTTTCTCTCGCTGTTGGGGTCCCCCAGGGCTCGGTCCTTGGTTCGCCCCTCTTCTCTATCTACACAGCCCCAATTGGACAAATCATCTGCAAATTCGGCCTCCAATACCATCTTTATACTGACGACACCCAACTATACACCTCTTCCTGTGACATCTCTGCACCCTTCCTCCAAAACATTACAGACTGTCTGTCTGCTATCTCTAACACCATGTCCACCCTCTTTCTCAAACTTAACCTCTCAAAAACTGACCTCCTTGTCTTTCCGCCCTCAACCAGCCAACCTTCCCCCCCAATGTCTCCATATCAGTATCTGGCACCACCATAACCCCCAGATAGCACGCGTGCTTCCTTCGGTCACACTGGACTCCGACCTCTCCTTTACCCCCCACATCCAATCTTTGGCTTGAACATGCCACCTGCACCTCAGAAATATTTCTAAAATCCATCCATTCCTAACCACAGACATGCTATAGACACTCGTTGTCGCCCTCATCCACTCCCGACTCGACTACTACAAATCGCTGCTCATTGGCCTTCCCTGCACCAGACTCTCCCCTCTTCAATCCATACTAAATGCGGCAGCTAGACTCCTTTTTCTATCCAGCCATTTCTCATATGCCTCTGCCCTATGCCAGTCGCTGCACTGACTACCCATGCACTGCAGAACGAAATTTAAACTAATCACCCTCACCCACAAAGCTACCCATGGTGCCGTGCCACCATACATCGCCTCCCTCCTGTCTATACACCACCCAGCCCGCACATTCCGATCTGCTAACACATTCAGACTAAACACCCCTGAACCTCACACACTGACCTCCAGGACTTCACCAGAGCAGCACCGATCCTCTGGAACGCTCTACCCCATGGCATCCGGACAATCTCTGATACACAACACTTCAGACGCACCCTAAAAACGCACCTCTTCAGGGAGGCATACCAAATCTCCTGACCTAGTCCCCCTGCCCCTTCCCACGGCACCGCGCACCTTCCACGCTGCCTATTGCATATGACCTCTACCCCTGCACCTCCCTACTGCCCCCACTACGTTTACTTCCTAATAACTGATTTCCACATGTAATTCCCGTACTGCTTGTGTCCCCCCCCCCTTATACCCCATGTATCACTCCCACTCCTTCTTTTTAAACTGATTGTATACCACATGTAATTTGTTGTATTGTCTGTGTTCTCCCGTGCTCGTAAGCGCTGTGGAATAAGTTAGCGCTATACAAATAAAGATTTTTTTTATTATTATTATTATTATTATTATTATATTCAGAGATTTATATGACTGATCACTGTAGATCTCATTTTGCTATGCTTTTAATAATTTGTCTGTGAGAATTAAGTAATTGTTTAACCCCTTAACGACGGCCCCATCGGGAAACTACGTCCTCAGTAAGTGGGCTTTAATCCTAGAGGACGTAGTTTTATGCGTCCTCTTTGGATTGATGCCCACTTGCCTGAGGACGTGACAGCTCCATGCTGACGGTGCCCGCAGGTAGCCGACATCATGGAGCTGTCATCCCAGGATGCGGGCAGTCACCCCCGGCATTGCGATCGGCGCTATCGAATGGATAGCGCCGATCGCCAAAAAGTTAAGAAAACTGCGTAAACAGTTAGATATTCAGCTTCCCTGATGGATCGAATCCATCAGGGCAGCTAAAAATACTCACCTGGCTTGTCCGCGGTGTCTCCCGGAGATCGGGTCCTCCCGGACCCGCCACCGGCCTTCTGCGCATGCGTGCCAGACGATAATGTCAGGCGCATGTGCAGAAGCCCGGGAGCCCCCGGCAAATTTAAAATCTCCTGGCTCTCGGCTCCTGAAGGTAGCCGGGAACCAGGAAGTGTTGGATAGCGGTGATCGCGAAAAAGTTTTAAAAAAGTGTCATTTTCACCTCGCCTCATGGATCCGATCCATGAGGGGAGGTGAAAATACTCACCAAGTCCTCCCCGATGTCCCGGGACCCGAAGTCCCCGTCTGCGCATGCCCGCCCGATGTCAATCATCGGGTGAAATGACGTACCTAAGGCCCGCGGATTCATCCGCGGACCTTACCCCAGCTTCCGCGCACGTGCCCGTCGCCGAAGGGGCGGACGCATGCGCAAAAGCTGTGGATTGCCAGCGTAATTTAAAATCTCCCTGCTCCTGGCTATAAAACTTAGCTGAGATCCTGGAGATTTCACGGAGAGCCGCGGTGAGCGGTTCCTGGTCACGTGTTCGCCGTTATCCAATGGATAATGGCGATCACGTAAAAGTAAAAAAAGGGTGAAGGTTCATCTCCCCTCACCGATGCGATTGGTGAGAGGAGATGAAACTTTTTACCGGAGGCCTCCGTATTTGCACCCCGACGCGATCTTCTACCGTAAACTTTCCTGGATTCTGCGCATGCGACCGCCGGCAAAACACCGGACACATGCGCAGGAGTCGGGGAGCCCAGGAAATTTAAAATCTCCTTGCTCCCAGCCACCAACTTTCGCCGAGGACCTAGAGCAGTGACGGTTGGCCTCGTTGAGCGGTCCCCGGTCACATGATAAAAAGGTAGTGATCTACCTTTGGCCGGTCTCACATGACTAGATAGGAATTACGGATTCTGCATGCGTCTGATCCGTGGTAATACGCAGATCAGTCGCATTGGATTACACAATTCCGCTCACATTAGTGGGTCGGAATTGCGTAATCCGCTCGCAGAAAAGAGAACACAGCAGGTTCTATTTTACCGCGGATATAGAGCTTATTGTGCTCCATGGTCGTGGATATACCCGCTGCCTATACGCAACTACATTGTATACGGGCTGCGGGTACCCGTGTCATCGCTAAGCGACGGTGCAGGAAATCCAAACAAAAAAAGAAATGTACTGTGCATAACTGCCTGTGTGAGTAGGCAGTTATGCGCAGTACCTTACGTGGGCATACGCAGCGCCACAGCCGGCTCACAGCTGGGATCCCCTGCGGGCCTCCGCAAGTGGATTCCACCTACGGCCGTGTGAGCCCGGCGTTATTCAGACCGCTACCTGTAATACGTAATTTAGAAGAAGCCCCGGGTACGCTCGCCTTCCGGCAGTTCCAGGAGCAGCTTGTTGAGCGTCTTCTGTGTGAGACAGCCGCACCTCATCAGGCTTACAGAGACTCACAGTGCGCCATTTTTTACACCCCATACCCGCTACTGATGTCACGAAATACCCCCAAAAAGCATGAGAGGAGGGGGGATACCCGGTTTTATTTCCCCATGTACCCATCCCAACCAGCCTCCGTAATTACCCCTGTCTTCGGAAATCCTACACAGTTCACATTATTACTTTTATCTAAGATTTGGGGAACGCCGAAAAGGGCGCGGAGTGTGTGTGGGGGTGGGAGGATTTTTTTTAAGGTGTCAATTTTTATTCCGTACAAGTGGGCAATGGGGCCTGGAATTTATTCAGTTGTGCCCTGCAATCCAACGGGTGTTCTCTCCATTATAGGCCTTGCCATGTGTCCTATAATTAGATTAGGGCCACAAGGGGTATGTTTTTGAACACGGGACAAACGGGGGGGGGATCCATTTTGGGGTGAACGTCTTCATTCCTATGTACACTGTACAAAAAAACCTGCTTTTAAATTGACAAAATGGACAAAAAAATGAAAATTGTAATTTTTTCCTTCTGCTTTGCTTAGATTCATTTAAATACTGTGGCGTCAAAATACACAGTACGCCCCTAGATGAATTCGATAAGGGGTCTAGTTTTTAAAATGCGGTCATTTGAGGTTTTTTTTTATCGTTTTAGACGCTCAATGGCTCCATAAGTGGGCGATGGGGCCTGGAATTTATTCCGTTGTACCCTGAAATCCAGCGTAGCCATGTGTCCTTTAGGTAGATTAGGGCCACAATGGGTATGTTTCTGAACACGGGACAAACAGGGGTATCCACTTTGGGGTGAAAGTCTTCATTCCTATGTGTGCTGTACAAAAAAAACAGTTTTTAAAATGATTAGAGATGAGTGAACTTACTCGTCCGAGCTTGATACTCGTTTGAGTATTAGCGTGTTCGAGATGCTCGTTACTCGTGACGAGTACCACGCGATGTTCGGGTTACTTTCACTTTAATCTCTGAGACGTTAGCGCTCTTTTCTGGCCAATAGAAAGACAGGGAAGGCATTACAACTTCCCCCTGCGACGTTCAAGCCCTATACCACCCCCCTGCAGTGAGTGGCTGGCGAGATCAGGTGTCACCCGAGTATAAAAATCGGCCCCTCCCGTGGCTCGCCACAGATGTGTTCTGACATAGAGGAGGGAAAGTGCTATCTTGGTGGAGCTGCTATAGGGAGAGTGTTAGGAATATTTTAGGCTTCAAGAACCCCAACGGTCCTTCTTAGGGCCACATCTAACCGTGTGCAGTACTGTGGAGGCTGCTTTTTGCAGTGTTGCACATTTTTTTTTTTTGGTATATCGGCCGTGCAGAGCATTGCGCCCTGCAGTAATACTCCAGGAACAGAAGTGGTGGTTAGGCAGGGACAGAAGACATATTGATTGAATATAGGCAGTGGGCCTTTGCAAAAACATTTGGGGAAAAAAATCTATTTGGGCTGCCTGTGACTGTCCTCAGTGTTCTGGGTCTCTGCTGGGTGTAGTAGTCCTCCAAATTCATACGCAGCCAGCTAAGTGTTACAGCAGGCTTGCGCAAAATTATTTCCTGGCGTTCCGTAAGCGAAGTCAGCCTCCAACCACAGGCCAATAAGCGGCACATTTAATTACAGCGTTCTGTTTCTGCACTACTGGTAATACACCATGCTGAGGGGTAGGCCTAGAGGACGTGGACGCGGGCGAGGACGTGGAGGTCCAAGTCAGGGTGTGGGCACAGGCCGAGCCAGTGCGGTGGCCAGGGGTAGAGGCAGGCCCAGACCGAATAATCCACCAACTGTTTCCCAAAGCGCCTCCTGGCGCCATGCCACCCTGCAGAGGTCAAGGTGCTCTACGGTGTGGCAGTTTTTCACAGAGACGTCTGACGACCGACGAACAGTGGTGTGCAACCTTTCTCGCGCCAAGATCAGCTGGGGAGGCACCACCACCAGCATGCGCAGGCATATGATGGCCAAGCACCCCACAAGGTGGGCTGAAGGCCGTTCACCGCCTCCGGTTTGCACCACTGCCTCTCCCCCTGTGCCCCAACCTGCCACTGAGATCCAACCCCCCTCTGAGGACACAGGCACTACCGTCTCCTGGCCTGCACCCACACCCTCACCTCCGCTGTCCTCAGCCCCATCCAGCAATGTCTCTCAGCACAGCGTCCAGACGTCGCTAGCGCCACTGTTTGAGCGCGAGCGCAAGTACGCCACCACGCACCCGCACGCTCAAGCGTCAAAACGTGCACATTGCCAAATTGATCAGCCTGGAGATGCTGCCGTATAGGCTTGTGAAACGGAGGCTTTCAAAAGCATGATGAACGCGCTACTCGGTTCCCAGTCGCCACTACTTTTCCCGATGTGCCGTCCCAGCCCTGCACGACCACATCTCCCGCAACATTGTACGCGCCCTCACCAACGCGGTTACTGCCAAGGTCCACTTAACAACAGACACGTGGACAAGCACAGGCGGGCAGGGCCACTATATCTCCCTGACGGCACATTGGGTGAATTTAGTGGAGGCTGGGACAGAGTCAGAGCCTGGTACCGCTCACGTCCTACCCACCCCCCGAATTGCGTGCCCCAGCTTGGTGGTGGTATCTGCGGCGGTGTATGCTTCCTCCACTAAACCACCCTCCTCCTCCTCCTACGCAACCTCTGTCTCACAATCAAGATGTGTCAGCAGCAGCACGTCGCCAGCAGTCGGTGTCGCGCGGCATGGCAGCACAGCGGTGGGCAAGCGTCAGCAGGCCGTGCTGAAACTACTCAGCTTAGGAGAGAAGAGGCAGACGGCCCACGAACTGCTGCAGGGTCTGACAGAGCAGACCGACCGCTGGCTTGCGCCGCTGAGCCTCCAACCGGGCATGGTCGTGTGTGACAACGGCCGTAACCTGGTGGCGGCTCTGCAGCTCGGCAGCCTCACGCACGTGCCATGCCTGGCCCATGTCTTTAATTTGGTGGTTCAGCGCTTTCTGAAAAGCTACCCACGCTTGTCATACCTGCTCGGAAAGGTGCGCCGGGTCAGCGCACATTTCCACAACTCCAAGACGGACGCTGCCACCCTGCGGACCCTGCAACATCGGTTTCATCTGCCAGTGCACCGATTGCTGTGCGACGTGCCCACACAGTGGAACTCTACGCTCCACATGTTGGCCAGGCTCTATGAGCAGCGTAGAGCTATTGCGGAATACCAACTCCAACATGGGCGGCGTAGTGGGAGTCAGCCTCCTCAATTATTTACAGAAGAGTGGGCCTGGTTGGCAGCCATCTGCCAGGTCCTTGGAAACTTTGAGGAGTCTACCCAGATGCTGAGCAGGGATGCTGCAATCATTAGCGTCACCATTCCTCTGCTATGCCTCTTGAGAACTTCCCTGCAAATCATAAAGGCAGACGCTTTGCACTCGGAAACGGAGGCGGGGGAAGACAGTATGTCACTGGATAGTCAGAGCACCCTCATGTCTATATCTCAGCGCGTTGAGGAGGAGGAGGAGGGGGAGGAGCATGAGGAGGAGGTGGAAGAGACAGCTTGGCCCACTGCTGAGGGTACACATGCTGCTTGCCTGTCATCCTTTCAGCGTGTATGGCCAGAGGAGGAGGAGGAGGAGGGGGAGGAGCATGAGGAGGAGGGGGAAGAGACAGCTTGGCCCACTGCTGAGGGTACAGATGCTGCTTGCCTGTCATCCTTTCAGCGTGTATGGCCAGAGGAGGAGGAGGAGGAGGGGGAGGAGCATGAGGAGGAGGGGGAAGAGACAGCTTGGCCCACTGCTGAGGGTACACATGCTGCTTGCCTGTCATCCTTTCAGCGTGTATGGCCAGAGGAGGAGGAGGAGGAGGAGGAGGAGGAGGAGGAGGAGGAGGAGGAGGAGGAGGAGGATCCTGAAAGTGATCTTCCTAGTGAGGACAGCCATGTGTTGCGTACAGGTACCCTGGCACACATGGCTGACTTCATGTTAGGATGCCTTTCTCGTGACCCTCGCGTTACATGCATTCTGGCCACTACGGATTACTGGGTGTACACACTGCTCGACCCACGGTATAAGGAGAACCTTTCCACTCTCATTCCCGAAGAGGAAAGGGGTTCGAGAATGATGCTATACCACAGGGCGCTGGTGGACAAACTGATGGTAAACTTCCCATCCGACAGCGCTAGTGGCCGAAGGCGCATTTCCGAGGGCCAGGTAGCAGGGGAGGCGCAGAGATCAGGCAGCATGTACAGCGCAGGCAGGGGACCATTCTCCAAGGCCTTTGCCAGCTTTCTGGCTCCCCAGCAAGACTGTGTCACCGGTCCCCAGTCAAGGCTGAGTTGGCGGGAGCACTGTAAAAGGATGGTGAGGGAGTACGTAGCCGATCGCACGACCGTCCTCGGTGACGCCTCTGCCCCCTACAACTACTGGGTGTCGAAGCTGGACACGTGGCCTGAACTCGCGCTGTATGCCCTGGAGGTGCTTGCTTGTCCTGCGGCTAGCGTCTTGTCAGAAAGTGTGTTTAGTGTGGCTGGGGGAATCATCACGGATAAGCGTACCCACCTGTCAACCGACAGTGCCGACAGGCTTACACTCATCAAGATGAACAAAGCCTGGATTTCCCCAGACTTCTCTTCTTCACCAGCGGACAGCAGCGATACCTAAGCAATACGTAGGCTGCACCCGCGGATGGAAGCATCGTTCTCTATCCCCATCAAAAACGGGGACCTTTTTGCTTCATCAATCTGTGTATAATATTCCTCCTCCTCCTCCTGCTCCTCCTCCTGAAACCTCACATAATCACGCCGAACGGGCAATTTTACTTAGGCCCACAAGGCTCAGTCATATAATTTTTCTAAACAATTTTTATACGTTTCAATGCTCATTAAAGCGTTGAAACTTTCACCTGAACCAATTTTTATTTTAACTGGGTTGCCTCCAGGCCTAGTTACCAATTAAGCCACATTAACCAAAGCGATTAATGGATTTCACCTGCCCTCTTGGTTGGGCATGGGCAATTTTTCTGACGGACATTAGTACTGTTGGTACACCAATTTTTGGGGGCCCTCGCCTACAGTGTAATCAAATGAATTTTTAGCCCACCTGCATTACAGCTGATGTTACATCAGCTGTGTTGGGCACTGCAATGGGATATATTTATGTACCGCCGGTGGGTTCCAGGGAGCCACCCATGCTGTGGGTCCACAGGGAGTTGTAACTGCATGTGTCTACTTCTAAAGAACCCCAGTCTGACTGGGGCATGCAGTGTGGGCCGAAGCCCACCTGCATTAAGCACGACATTACCTCAGCTGTGTTGGGCACTGCAATGGGATATATTTATGTACCGCCGGTGGCTTCCTGGCACCCACCCATGCTGTCGGTCCACACGGAGTTGTAACTGCATGTGTCTACTTCTAAAGAACCCTAGTCTGACTGGGGCATGCAGTGTGGGCCGAAGCCCACCTGCATTAAGCACGACATTACCTCAGCTGTGTTGGGCACTGCAATGGGATATATTTATGTACCGCCGGTGGCTTCCTGGCACCCACCCATGCTGTCGGTCCACACGGAGTTGTAACTGCATGTGTCCACTTCTAAAGAACCCCAGTCTGACTGGGGCATGCAGTGTGGGCCGAAGCCCACCTGCATTAAACATGACATTACCTCAGCTGTGATGGGCAATGCAATGGGATATATTTATGTACCGCCGGTGGCTTCCTGGCACCCACCCATGCTGACGGTCCACAGGGAGTTGTAACTGCATGTGTCCACTTCTAAAGAACCCCAGTCTGACTGGGGCATGCAGTGTGGGCCGAAGCCCACCTGCATTAAACATGACATTACCTCAGCTGTGATGGGCTATGCAATGGGATATATTTATGTACCGCCGGTGGCTTCCTGGCACCCACCCATGCTGTCGGTCCACAGGGACTTCACAATAGGGAGTTGTACCTGCCTGTGTCTATGAATTAAAAACCCTGGTCAGGTTGGGGCATGCAGTGTGGGCCGAAGCCCACCTGCATTTAATCTGACGTTAGCTCTGCTATCCAGGGCACTGCAATGGGATACATTTATGTACAGCCGGTGGGTTCCAGGGAGCCACCCATGCTGTGGGTGCACACGGAATTCCCATTGCAGAGTTGTACCTGCCTGTGACTATTTATAAAAAAACGCAGTCTGACTGGGGCATGCAGACACCTTGACAGAATGAATAGTGTGTGGCACATAGGTTCCCCATTGCTATGCCCACGTGTGCAGCTTCAGATAGAGGTGGCACAGAATTGGATTTCTCATTGCTTCTGTACAGCATTGTGGACTATCGCCCCGCCCCTTTTAAAGAGGGTCGCTGCCTAGCCGTGCCAACCCTCTGCAGTGTGTGCCTGGTTTTCCTCTGGCAGACGCACTTATAAATAGACATGAGGGTGGTGTGGCATGAGGGCAGCTGAAGGCTGGGCAGGGACGGTTTGGTGTGCGCTGTGGACACTGGGTCGTGGGGGGGGGGGTTGGGCAGCATATAACCCAGGAGAAGTGGCAGCGGAGTGTCATGCAGGCAGTGATTGTGCTTTGTTGGAGGTAGTGTGGTGCTTAGCTAAGGTATGCATTGCTAATGAGGGCTTTTCAGAAGTAAAAGTTGTTGGGGGGGGGGCCCCCACTCTTGCCGCTATTGTGGCTTAATAGTGGGACCTGGGAACTTGAGATGCAGCCCAACATGTAGCCCCTCGCCTGCCCTATCCGTTTCTGTGTCGTTCCCATCACTTTCTTGAATTGCCCAGATTTTCACAAATGAAAACCTTAGCGAGCATCGGCGATATACAAAAATGCTCGGGTCGGCCATTGACTTCAATGGGGTTCGTTATTCAAAACGAACCCTCGAGCATCGCGATAATTTCGTCCCGAGTAACGAGCACCCGAGCATTTTGGTGCTCGCTCATCTCTTAAATTGATACAACTGTGAAAAAAATGAAAATTGTAATTTTTTCCTACTGCTTTGCTTAGATTTATTCAAAAATTGTAGGGTAAAAATACACAGTACACCCCTAGATAAATTCGTTAAGGGGTCTAGTTTTCAAAATGGGATCATTTGTTGGGGTTGTCTGTCGTTTTGGCCGCTCAAGGGCTGTACAAGTGGGCAATGGGGCCTAAATCACCTTCATGCTAAATTTCAGTTCTGAAAGCCACCGACTACTCCTTACATTTTGGGCCCCGTTGTGCATCCAGACAAAAGATTAGGGCCACAATGGGTATGTCTCTGAACAGGGGAGAAACAGGGGTATCCATTTTGGGGTGCAAGGCTTCATTCATGTGTGTGCTGTACAAAAAAAAGCTGTTTTTAAAATGACAGAATTGACAAAAAAACTAAAATCACAATTTTTTCCTTTTGCTTTGCTAGAATTCATTCAAAAACTGTGGGGTCAAAATAGGTAGTACACCCCTAGATAATTTCGTTAAGGGGTCTAGTTTTCAAAATGGGGTCATTTGTGGGGGTCATTTTATATATTAAAAGGTTTGCACCTCTTAATACATTTGTGAAGGCTGCTAGATGGGTGCTGTCTTTAGTTAGACTGGCACATGAAACGCCAATCTAAGTAGGTAACCCCCATAGTTTTAACCCCTTTTTTTATTTGTAGTTTTTCCTCCCCACTTTCAAAAAATCATAACTCTTTTATTTAGCTATAGATGTGTGACAATGTTGTGGAGACATTCCTGTGATACCCTTGTGTGTGCAGCCAAACATTATCCTGCTGGAAAATGCCTCTTGAAAGTCCTACCATGAGAGCCAACACATGTGGCTGCAGGATGTCCTGAACATATCAACGAGCTGTCATTGTCCCTCATACCATTACTAGGAGTGACCAACTGTTGTATGAGATGGTCTCCAAGACCATCACACTATCAGTGGGGACAGTATGCCACTCTGCAGAAAAGGCAGGATTGAGGCTCTCCCCCAGGTTTCCAGACACCAACATGGCTGTCATCAGTACCCAAACTAAACCTAGATTTGTCACTGAAGACAACCCGGTTCCACTCTGTAGCAGTCCAGTTTCATCATTTACAAGACCACTACAAACGGAGGCGAAGGTGGGTGGATGTCAAAGGCAGTACACGTAATGGGCACAGTGAGACCCAATATTCTTCAGCCAGGCACCTGTCTCTGGATAGTGGACAATGAAAAAGTTGGAGCTGCTCATGCTTGTTGGACAATCAGACGATCCTCTCCATCGGTGGTCTGTCAAGGGCGTCCTAAGCCTGGTCACCTTGAGTGCATGCCTTCATGCATCCACTGGTCCCAACATCTCCTAACAGTCTGGAGAGAACAGCCCAGGTGGCGGGCCATTTCATCAATACGAACAACCAGTTTCTCCCATTTCAATAATACCAATACATGGGGTATTATTGAAATGGGACTGTTATATGCGATGGCTCTCCAGACCATCACACCTTGCAGTGGGGGGCAGTGTGTCGCTCCACAGCAAATTGTATATTAACTTAATGAAAAATTGCCCATGCTCCCAGGACCTGAACACCAGGGTCAGGCTGTATAAACTACTCACTTTAAAGTTTTATTATCAGTATTCTCTGTGCGACGCGTTTCTTCGTCCTGCATGATCGCATGATCGCATGATTTTGTGATCCCCACATCTTCAGGTAGAGAGTTCCACATAGAACCCCCTTCTATGTTGGTGATAAAACCTTCTTTCCTCTAACCGTAGAGGATGCCCTCTTGTGACTGTTGCAGTCCTGGGTATATTGTCTCTTGTATTTATGCATAGTCATAGTCCATTTACAGCCATACATTGTCCTCCTTTGTATTAATTACTTTGTATAATTTTGTATCGATATTTTACTGTGCAGTCCCTCGATCAGGTCTGTCAGGGCACAAACCCACGCATGCTAGTCGAGAGCTCGAAAGTTTTTGGACATTGCTGAAACCTAGCCTTGTTCTGTATTTCCCAAGTTACCTAGTTCCTGCCTCTTGGTCCTGACCCTGCCTTTGTTCCTGATTGCACTTCCTATATAAGTCTAGCCCCACCACGCCTTCAGCACGGGATTATTGAGCTCCCAGCCTGTAATCAAGCTCCACTGCTACCTCATCCTCTATATTGCAACTGAGACCACCTGCTAACCACCCGACTTCCACTTGACTATAATTCCTGCTCATCCTATGTACTGCAACTGAGACCACCTGCTAACGACCGGGTTTCCACTTGATTACTTTCCAGTCTGGATTGGCTACTACACCTGGGCTCCAATCCAGCACCAGTAAGACTTTACAAAATAATCACGACCAAAAATGGAGTCCATAGTCACCACACTCAGGAAAGAAGTCACAGAACTTCCGGATTTTGTGCCTCTTACCAAGATAAGGTTGTTGCTATGCAACGGGAGATTGAGGGGCTACAGAGACAGCTCTTGTAGATGTGCAACTCTGTGGTAAATGTCCACCTACTGCTGCCAGTGAAATTTGCCAGTGACCGTCACCGATATTGGGGTTTCTTAAATCAATGCCGGATTTATTTCTAAATGCAGCCCACATTGTTTACCAGTGACTGGAAAAAGGTATTTTTTATCATTAACCTCCTCACTAATGAGGCGCTTGCCTGGGCCTTGCCGGATGTTTAGACCAACAGTAATCTCCTTGACAGCCTCAATACCTTCACGGTCGCTATGGGACAAATTTTTGATGATCCATACCGCTATGCCACGGCTGAAGGGAGGTTGCATAGCCTACGACAAAGGTGACGTTCCATTGCAGAATATACTGCTGAATTTCATCGCTGGGCTAATGATACCATGTTGAATCCTGCTGCACAACAGAGACAATTTCGCCAGGGATTAAAAGAGTGGGTAAAAGATGAACTTGCCCGAGTAGAGACTCCTGATAACCTGGAGGACTTCATCCAGTTATGCATCCGGACCGACCACAGACTTTCCGAGTGGCAAAGGGAGAGATTGCAGGGTTCAGGCACCAGCACCCCATACTCTTTCAGTCAACCCACATTTAGTCCCCACCCAAGGACTGATGCCGCCCCCGAACCCATGCAGGTGGACATCATCCGCGGACCTCTCTCTATCATAGAAAAAGAAAGGCGCCGGGCTGAAAATCTGTGCCTCTACTGTGGGAGCTCGGGACATTATGTACTGAACTGTCCAAGCAAGCCCCAAAGGACTCTCGCCTTAGACCACGCCAAGCCAATGGTCAATCCAGTCACCACAAAACAAGGGGATGCCACCTAACACACCTTTGTACCAGTAATTCAGGACCGTGTGGAAACCCTTTGCTCAATTCATCATTTTGTCCTGTCAATTGAGATATATATGGAAACCGTGGATGGGTCACCCTTGTTTTCAGTCCCCATCACACAGGTGACAATTGAATTGAAGCTCCACAATAACCGTGACTACCACAAGACAATCAGCTTCCAGCTCATCTCATCCCCCAAGTTTCCAGTGATTCTTTCGATCCCCTGGTTTTCTACCCATAAACCCTATATCAACTGGGAAGCCAGGACCATTGCTTTCCCCTCAGAATACTGTAAGGAAAACTGCCAGATGGCACCATCCACCCCTAAACCAGTACAGGACCTCGAGGATGAGCAACAGTACACTACTGGATGTTCAAGGATGTTTACAGTAAGAAGAAAGCTGACCAGCTGCTACCTCACCGGCCGTATGACTGTCCTATTGAGCTGCTCCAGGGATCTTCTATTCTCTTTGGGCATATCTTCAACCTCGCCGAACCTGAGTTAGGGGCCCTTCGAGAACATCTGGATGAGAATCTAAGGAAGGGTTTCATCTGGCCTTCTTCCTCTCCGGCAGGAACACCCATTTTCTTCGTTAAAAAGAAAGATTCAAATCTTCGGTCGTGCATCAACTACTGGGAACTAAACAAGATCACCATTAAGAATCCTATTACCCCCTCCCATTACTCCCAGAGGAGAGGCTTCGGGTAGCCAAGATCTTTACGAAACTGGACCTCAGAGGAGCATACAATCTGGTGCGGATCAGGCCTGGAGACAGGTGGAAGACGGACACTTTGAATCCCTAGTGATGCCGTTCGGTCTTTGCAATGCTCCTGCTATCTTCCAGCACTTTATTAACAATGTGTTTCGAGACCTGTTGGATCAATTTGTGGTGACATATCTCGACAATATCCTCATATTCTCTGACAATTTGGAGGAACATCGCAAAAAGTTTGGGTGGTCTTGGAACGACTCCAAAAGAATAACCTCTGCATCAAGTTGGAGAAATGTGAGTTTGAACAGACCCAAATACAATTCTTGGGATACATTTTCTCCCCAGAGGGCTTAAGTATGGATTCGAGCAAGATTAAAGCTGTCCTGGATTGGCCCATTCCTAAAACTCTGATGAAAGTACAGTGTCTGATTGGTTTCGCGAATTTCTACAGGAAGTTTATCAAGGACTTCTCAAAAGTCATCTCTCCCATCACCTTCCTCACAAAGAAAGTGCACGTTTTCCTGTCCCCAGAGGCACAAATCGCTTTTGAAAAACTAAAGACTCTATTTACCTAAGCACCAATACTGATCCACCCAAAACTAGAGTTGCCTTTTGTCGTGGAGGTGGACGCCATTTTGTCACAGCGAATGGGAGATAAGATGCAACTACACCCTTGCGCATTTCTATCCTACACATCATCACCCGCTGAGAAAAAATACTACAATGTGGGAAACAATGTGGGGAACGATGCCCAAAATGGCAAGGCTTATGTATTGTCCAGGATAACTACAGATTCTGAAGAGAGGGCAAATACAGCAGACACAATCCTGTTCCCAAAAATTTTTTGGGCATCTTACACTCTGAAGACCTTCTAACAAAGCTTAAGGAAGGATACGAAAAGGACCCGTTCTTGAGTCATCCTTCTAAGGATGTGAAGCTTTCCTTTACAGAAGGGCTTTGGAGGCAAGAATACCAACTGCATGTTCTTGAAGCTGCTCGACTCGAAGTTGTTGTGGCAAAATGCCACTAGAGGGCGGAAGCGTGGAGTTACCAGAGAATGACGTCATAGGACGGAAGAATAAAATAACAAAGCCCACACAAGTATGGCTTCAGTCAAATATTCCTACCTGACCACAGTCAGGCAGCTTTATTTATAGCCCCCATACATTGGGGTGTCACAACATCATTAGATGGTTTTCAATCCAACATCTGATTAGTTACTTTAGACATTAAACTGCATTCATTTGATACATTGTGATTTTCTTGACAAAGTTCTAAGTGGTGCAGTAGAAATTTCTTACTGTTCTTATCTCATCTCAACATATGTGTCCCTGCTCATAGCTAAAACCACACAGTCATGTGGTTTATCTAGTACATTCCATGCTTACTCTGTGGCGTAAGGAATAATTCAAACATCACGTAAATATATATATATATATATATACACACACACACACATATATATATATATATATATATATATATAAAATTAAGTCCATAATTGTCCATTATCAAATGACGTCCTTCACAAAGTCCTTAAACTAGTCCCCGATTCCAAGCTGGCCGGTCACCTGGGGGCCACAAAGACTTCGGAACTTCTACTTCATTCCTTCTGGTGGCCTGACTGCAGGAGGGATGTGATAAAGTATGTCATCTCTTGCGAGGTATGTGCTCGGAACAAGATGCCACGAGCTTGACCTTTAGGGTTGCTATAGCCCCTTCCAGTCCCATCCAGACCCTGGGGATCTATATCCATGGACTTTATTGTGGATCTGCCTCCCTCAAAAGGGATGACTGCTGTCCTTATGGTCGTGGATCATCTTACAAAGATGGCCCACTTCATCCCAATAGAAAAAATTCCCATAGCCGAGCACACCGCAGAGTTAATGATCCAGAAAGTTTTCCGATTACATGGAATTCCGGATGATGTTGTCTGTGACAGATGGGTCCAGTTTACCTTGACATTCTGGAGACATTTCTGCACTGCTCTGGGTATTACCGTAAATCTCTTCTCTGCTTTTCATCCGCAGTCTAACGGCCAGACGGAAAGAACAAATTAGACTTTGGAGCAAAATCTCCCATCTACAGGATGACTGGGTAGATTATTTCTCAACAGCAGAGTTCACCTACAACAATGCTCATTCTATTCTTCTAGTCAAGAACTCTCTCTGCTAGGCTATCAGGACTTGGACAGTTTCATTGCTGAAACCTAGCCTAATTCTGTATGTCCCAAGTTACCTAGTTCCTGCCTCCTGGTCCTGACCCCACCTTTGTTCCTGATTGCACTACCTATATAAGTCTAGCCCTGCTACTCCTTCAGTGCATGATTATTGAGCTCACAGTCTATAATCAAGCTCCACTGCTACCTCATCCTCTGCACTGCAACTGAGACCACCTGCTAACGACCCGGCTTCCACTTGACTACGATTCCTGCCTCATACACTGTACTGCGACTGAGACCACCTGCTAATGACCTGGCTTCCAATTGACTACTCTCCAGTCTGGCTTGGCTACTACACCTGGGCTCCAATCCAGCACCGGTAAGACTTTACAAGGTCATTGATAAACATATTGAACAGAATGGGGCCTAGTACAGAACTCTGTGGTACCCCACTAGAAACGGTGGCCCAATCAGAGTACGATCCATTTATTACCACTCTCTGCTTTCTATCTCTGAGCCAGTTCTCTACCCAACTACACACGTTTCCTTTCAGTCCGAGCTATCTCATTTTATATATCAGCCTATTATGCGGCACAGTGTCAAATGCTTTAGAAAAATCCAGATATACAAGATCAATAGACTTCTCAGATCTAATCTAGAATTTACTTCATTATAGAAGCTGATCAAATTGGTCTGACATGATCGACCCCTCATGAACCCATGCTGATGAGGAGTTATACCGTTGTTTTCCTTGAGATATTCCAGAATGGCATCTCTCAGAAACCCCTCGAATATTTTTCCAATTATTGAAGTGAGACTTACCGACTTGTAGTTACCAGGCTCCCTTTTTGACCCCTTTTTGTATATTGGAACCACACTGGCAATATACGCCAATCCAGTGGAACCACCCCGGTCTCTAATTGAGTCCCCCACCACTAGGAGCTGTCAAGCCTGCCCCGCCCTCCCCTTCCCCTTCTTACTGGAGCAATCATCTCCCTGGCATTCATAGGGCATGTTGTGTTGCAGCGGGGCTGACCCTGTAATGGCATCCCCCTCATCTGCCAACTTTGCAAACTTATTGAAGTGTGCCAGTTCAGGACTAGCCTCCCTGGTTCTCTTCCTTTTACCCCTTTTAACTTTCATCCAGCTAGCTGCCTGCACTTCCGAACTACCCCCCCCCCCTCACTCCCGCATTTACTCCGGCAAGTGCCTGCTCAGTGAGCAGCAAACTCCTTTCCATATTGTCAATGAATCTCAGTGTTGCCAGTCACTCATATAGATCCAGAATTTGGGCTTCCAGCTGTGCATTGTGCATGCATCTTGCACAACAGTATGCACCATCGATCAGCTGATCAAGGACCACATACATTGCAAAATGGCATTGTCAAACATGCAGCTCACTCTAGTGGGGATCTACAAATTTACTTAAAGGGGTTGTCTCGCGCCGAAACGTTTTTTTTTTTTTCCATAGGCCCCCCATTCGGCGCAGGACAACCCCAATGGATGTGTTAAAAAAAACCAAAACATACTACTTACCCGAATCCCCGCTCTGCGACATCTTCCTTCTTCCTACTTCTTCCTTCACCAAGATGGCCGCCGGGATCTTCACCTACGATGCACCGCGGGTCCTTTCCCATGGTGCACCGTGGGCTCTATGCGGTCCATTGCCGATTCCAGCCTCCTGATTGGCTGGAATCGGCACACGTGACGGGGCGGAGCTACGATGACCAGCTCTCCGGCACGAGCGGCCCCATTCACCAGGAAGAAGACCGCACAGCGCAAGCGCGTCTGAAAACGCCAGAAGAAAGCGAAATTAGACGGATCCATGGCGACGGGGACGCTAGCAACGGAGCAGGTAAGTGAATAACTTCTGTATGGCTCATATTTAATGCACGATGTATATTACAAAGTGCATTAATATGGCCATACAGAAGTGTATAACCCCACTTGCTTTCGTGAGACAACCCCTTTAAGGTTATTGCTATGATTATCATGGACATAAGTGACTATTCCTCACGTGTAATATTACCTATATGGGCAAGGATGTGTCTATGTAGTAGCTGCACTGCCTTGCCTACATAATTTTTGGGACAAGTACGTAAGGCTATATATACCACAAACTGTGACCAACAATTGATTAAATCATGATTACAAAAAGACCGACCGGTAGCTGCACTTGTTAATTTGGTGCTCTTAGAGATATACTTACAGGCTTTACAGCCGGAGCACTTAATCGTGCCAGGTGTCAATCCAGGCCCTAATCAAGTCTAAGAGCCAGCTACAAGGCTGAGATAACTATGTACTAGATGATCCATCAAGCTATGTCCTCTCCTGTATGTAATAGGGGTTGTTCTACCAACCTCCCCCTCAAATTAGGATCGGCCAAAAGGATCTTCCAGTACTGGCTCAAGATGCTACGCACTCGCTCTACTTGTCGGTCAAAGGTACCAATGACTCTTATCTGGTCACTCATGGCTGGTTTCTTGTGTGGAACTAATAATGTCTTCCTGTTTTGTGAACAAGCAAAATGATAAGCAGATTTAATAACTTTAGTGGGATAACCTCTTGAGCAAAACCTCTCGGTCACCTTAATGGCCTTACTCTGAAAATCCTGTTGATCAGAACAATTCCTTCTAATACAAAGAAATTGGCTTTTAGGAATATTCCAAGGTAAGGGTTTAGAGGATGGCAACTGTTTCAATGTAATAAACTATTGGTAGCAGTAGGTTTTTGACACTTTTATACATTGTGAGTACCAAAAATGTCAGGATACTATCATGGATTTTAGAGGTAAAACATAGGCCAAAAGTATTAGAATTGAGATGTCCGCCAAAGTAAGAAAAATGTAGGGGTGTTCCTGACCATATAATCAATATATCATTTATGTATCATAACCATAAGGATATGTTACTAATCCATGGTTCATTGCTATACACAAAAACATGGTATGTGGCAGCACACGGGCTCCCCATTGTTGTACCCCTGAGCTGGAGGTACTATTAAACTGGAAGACATTATGTTCCAGTGCAAATGCAAGGAGCTGCACTGAAAACTCATTATGCTTTGGCCAAGAAAATAGTTTTTAGCAATATTACCACTCTTATGTGGAATGGAACTGTAGAGAGCCTCTACATCCAAACTAGCCAGTGGAGTACTCTCTGTTATAGTAGGCACATCCATTCTACGGATCACGTCCATAGTATCCTGGACAAAAGAGGGCAATGTTTCCACAAAATGGCGAAGAACAGGTTCAATGTAAATAATAGAATTTTCGGCAATTAAATGTAGCCAATTGGGGGTTTGATGATGCCATGAAGAAAATTTTTTTAGACTAATAAGATCCTGTTCCTTGGTTTCAGTTTACAAGTCAGTGAGTTCTCTTAAAAAAATATTAGTGGGGTCACAGAGGAGGGACTGGTAACAATTATAGGCTGAATCCACATGAAAACCCACAGAAACCCACAGAAAACTCTGACTCAGCCTCAGATTTCTATTGCGGATTACAGTGTCAGATTGATGTCCATGTGGATCTGACACTAATAATACCATGTCAACGAAGCCTTAGTCTCTGTGCTCGCTTCATTCAAGCATTTTTAATCATTTCGTTGAGATACATGTCAGGAAGAGGAAGATTTTCCAATGTAAATCTACAATAGAAAGCTCTAATATATGGCACCATATTGGAATACAGTGGCATACATCATCCATTGACTGCCATATTTAGACGCATGGTATACATTTTTTGTGGTGACCTGCATAGGATGACCCGCATATACCGTGTTTCCCCCGAAAGTAAGACAGTGTCTTACTTTCTTTTTATCCCCAAAAGCCCCACTATGTCTTACTTTCGGGGTATGTCTTATATTGGCGCGGTGACGTATGGAGAGGGGGGCGGCGCGGAAGTGGGCAGGAGGCGGCGCTCATTTGGATCAAAAATGGAGCATGAAAAAATCTGGACCATGCTCTATTTTCATGCGGGTCTCCCGCGGGGACGGCTCCCGCGGGCTTCTATTGAAGCATATGGAAGCCGTCCGGATCAGCGGGACACAAAAATCAGATTTTACTCACACGCTCCGGTTCTTCTCTTCGCCGCGGCGCCATCTTCTCTCAGTCGCGGCCGGATCATTTTGCTTCGGCCCGGCGCATGCGCGGGGCACGTCACCAACGTCATCATGCACATCCGCCGAGCCGAAGAAAGAAGATCCGGCCGCGACGAGAGAAGATGACGCCGCAGCGAAGGAAGTATCCGGAGCGTGTGAGAGGTAAGTTAATTCTGATTTAATTAATTTCCCCGTGGACATGAGGCCAAAGGCGGCAGACGCGGTGACGTATGGAGGGGGGGCGGCGCGGAAGTGGGCAGGAGGCGGCGCTCATTAAGATCAGAGGGAGGTGGCAGACGCGGCGACGTATGGAGAGGGGGACGGTGCGGACGTGGGCAGGAGGCGGCGCACAGCTAGATGAGAGGGAGGCGGCAATACCCCCGTGTTTCCCCGAAAGTAAGACATATGTCTTACTTTCGGGGTACGGCTTACATTGGCCGACCCCCCTGAAACCCCCGATACGTCTTACAATCGGGGGTGTCTTACTATCGGGGAAACACGGTAGCAAACCACAATTTACCGTCCTTTTCTATACAGTAGCAATAAATATATACCATTGTCCATCAGTCTGATGGAGGCCAAAAGGAGACACTTTTGGTCTCCATTGGCTGAATGGAGCCCATGGATATGTCTGATGTATATGTTGGGAGCTTTTTCTATTGAATATGCCAAGTGTTTGACTCGGATGCAGTGTGCTCAGAGCTGATTTCTATTTTCTTGTTGATTTTTGTTAAGCATTAGAGATGAGCGAGCGTACTCACTAAGGGCAAATACTCGAGCAAGTATTGCCTTTTGCGAGTATCTGCCCGCTCATCCCAAAAGATTCAGGTGCCGGCGGGGTGAGTGGTGAGTTGCGGGAGTGAGCATGGGGGAGCGGGGGGGGGGGGGAGAGAGATCTCCCCCCCGCTCCCCAACCCCCACCGGCACCCGAATCTTTTGAGACGAACGGGCAGGTACTCGCAAAAGGCAATACTTGCCCTTAGCGAGTACGCTCGCTCATCTGTATTAAGCATCTATTAAATAAAAAAATGAGTGAATAGGAAATCTTAAAGATTCCCAGTTCTCAATTAACAAGAGTGTTAACTGGTTGTTATTTGTAAATTAATCCCAGTAGATTTCAGAAAGCCCATGGGGTCCATTGTATCACTTTATATATTATATTTACTCACATGAATTAGAATCAATGAATAGAAATAGTTATCAGGTAAGTAAAATACTGTTATGTACAATGTATATTCCAGGGAATACATATCTGCCAGTAATGTAGCGTTAGTAATAAGACAGAACAGTGAGAACACTTCATGAACAGCAGATCCCTAAGTGAATATAACAGAGAATGATATATGCGAATGATTCAGCCGACTATACTGTAGGAGAAATTAATATTTCCCCAGATAATTTACTGTTCTCATATAAAGTGCTTTATTTCCTGGCTCTGATTTTATTTTTGGTCCTAATGATTAGTCTTTTTTCTATTTCAAACCATCATTGGTTTAACAAAATTGTGCATCTTTTCTAAATTCTTTATTTAACCCTTTCAAATATTAATGAATAATAATTACTGTTTGAACAAAACAGAGGTAGAAAACTTGAGATAATTCTAGAAATACGACATACCAAATCACATTAAAAGACCTTTCACTCGAGATGGAATTTCCGCTTGACGCAGTGCAGATACAGATTTTGTCAATTGCTGTGATTTTAACTGCGGAATGAGTGTTACAGAATTTCTTGAATTTTTTTATGCAGACTTTAATTGCGGAATTGCATGCCCTCTATATTAGAAATCCGCAACAACACTTCTGCAGGACATCCTTCATTCTGCAACAGATAACTTTTCCACTGTGGCATTTAGGCTGACTTCACATAGGTATAAGCGTATTTATGTCTGCATTTGCATTTTTGCGTACATCTGTGCATATTTTACTGCATTTTTCGCACATATACCCTTCGTACATGCAGTTTAATTTGCCGGTATAGAAGTCAGGCTCACAGGTCTGTAGTTTCCTGGGTCTATATTCTTCCCTTTTTTAATTAGGGAAAACATTTGGCCTTTTACAATATTCTGGGTCTTCTCCTGTTCTCCATGAATTTTCAAAGATTACGAAGAGTGGTAGAACATGCCGCATATTTTTTTGCGCAAACAAAATGCATGTGCAAAATACTATCATGTGAACTGCATATTGCGCACACAAATTTTGCACATGTAATACGCAGCACAAATGCGTTTTTGTTAATAAGACTTTAATCTTGCGGTTTTGAAGTAAAGGCATACAGATTTTAATAGGTAAGAAATTCAAGCCTCACAGGGATAACATTGTGCTGCAGAAATGTGAAACTGCAGAGCTAACAGTACTTAAAAAGGTTGTCGCTGTCCGTGTTAGGTCATTCAAACTGTACATTTTTAGTTGGACACATGTAAAAAAATACTCCTCTGTCTTGATATTGCTGTTATATAATGATTATGGTACCTCCTGGTGTTCTTTCGATTCCATCTCAGAATGTCTACCTAATGTGTTAAATGCCTTTGAGAAGAAGTCGTTCCTAGTTGGCAGATTCTTATTGGCCGATCTGCACAATAGCAAAAAACACTCCACCAACATATATAAGGGAATCCAGGTGATGGGACTGAGCTACTAAGGATGTGTGACCAGTGACCACCAACTCTTGGCGCATGGGTGTCATACATGTTCTAGAATGAAAATGCAGCTTTCTCATCATCCTTGGACAGCCAAGTACGTTGGTCAAAAACCTTTAGGCTTGCTGCTTCTATATTGTTTTATGGAAGGTTGTGTCATCCTACCAGATATTTTTGCCAATTCAGTCTGTGTTATATTACACCTGCCTCCAGCAAGGTGTTTGTCTGTTTTGGCAGCACCCTCTATTTGGGTTTGCCCTAAGTTTTTTCAACTATCACTTCTTGATTGCTAAATGGCACCCAAGATATAAAACAAGGTGCTTATGGCAAACGTATGCAGTAGTCATAAGGAAGAGAGAGAGACAGACCAAAGTAGTGCTGTCTTGGGCAGAAGTAATCTCTGTCCTATGGAGCAAAACTGTAGCTTCAAGGGTGTAGTTAGAGGCTCATGTGCCTAAGGTGCAACAGTTCTGCTTGCCCCCCCCCCTCCCAGATGCAGCGACATTGCTCAGTTATTCACAAAATAGTAGTGACCGCATTCTTCTCACAGCAAAAATTCTGCCTTTGTGCCCCACAAAGTAATAATGTCCTATTTTTTCTGCACAGTAATAGTTCCCCAATTTGTGATGTAGTAACAAATGGTGGTCCCTCTGTCTTCCTTCAACGTAATGGTGGTCCCTCTGTGTCCCCTCAAAGTAATACTGATCTCTCTGTGCCCTCACAATCTGATTATGTTCCCTTTGTTTCTCCCCAAAGTAATAGTGGTCCTCTGGTTCCCCTGTCCCTATCTCCCAAGTATTAGTAATAGTGTCCCTCTGTGCCCCTGCATTCCCACCCAATAGTGCTCCTTTGTACCCCTACTTGCCCACAATAGTGCTCTGCTGTGCGCCAGTTTTTCCCGATGTGCGCGACTGTGCCCCTGCTTTCCCAAAATGCACTTTTCTGTGCCCCTACTTTCCCGCAAGTAGTACTCCTCTGTGCCCCTGCTGTCCTCTAATAATATTGTTATGCACCCCTAGTTACCCCCCAATAGTGCTCCTTTGTGCCCCTACTTTCATTTCAAATAGTGCTCCTCTGTGTCCCTGCTGTCCCCCCAATAGTGATCTTCAATGCCTGTACTTTCCCCTAAATGTGCTCTTCTGTGCCCCTGCTTTCTCCCAGTAGTACTCTTCTAGGCTCCTGCCTTCTCCCCAATAGTGTTCCTTTGTGCCCCTACGTTCCCCCCAATGGTACACCTTTGTGCCCCTGCTTTCCCCAACAGTGGTCCTCTGGGCTCCTGCTTTCTCACCAGCAATGCTCCTCAATGCCCCTGCTTTACCCCAATAATGCTCCTCTGGGCTCCTGCATCCTTCCCTATAGGGCACTTCTGTAGCCCTGCTTGCTCCCAATAGTGCCCCTCTGTGACCCTGCTTTCCCCCTAATAGTATTCCTGGGTACCTCTGTTTTCCCTCAATAGGGCTTCTCTGTACCTGTTTGCCCCAATAGTGCTCTTCTGTGCCCCTGTTTCCCCCTAATAGGACTCTTCTGTACCCCTGCTTGCCCCTAATAGTGCTCCTTTGTGCCCTAACTCTTGCTAATAGTGCACCTCTGTACCCCTGCGTACCCCCAATAGTGCTCCTCTGGGCCCCTGCTTTCTCCAAAATAGTGCTTCACTGTAACCTTGCTAAATAATAGTGTCTTGCATGCTCCAGAATCCCCCTCCCTCCAAGTAAATTTTGTTCTCCGTACTTCTTCTTCCTCCAATAAGTTATAATAGTGGCACTGGTACCTTTACCCCTGCACTGAGTTACAGAGCAATCGGGCCACGGGAGTTCATGCTGATGGCACTGGCTAACAGTGGCAAGGAGGACTTTAGGGATTCCCTGGCCAAGGGGCCAGTTCACAGCTGTGACCCCTGCAACCCCTGAATATACCACTGTGTAGCTTCATTAGATATATATCCAGGCTTGACTGACATGACGGACCTCACTGCTGCATAGTGTCTGCAACCATCCATCCTCAGATCAGATCCAGTCAAGACTTTGGTATTAGACTTTCTATGGTTGTTCCTGCCACCGCCAATTGTCCCCATTATACCTATCTCACAAAGGCTGACCTGGTTATTGTATCAGAATTGACAAAACTCTAAAGTGTGTCAAAGATGTTTTTTTGGTTCGTCACTTGCTACTTAGTGACATTCCTAGACATTCCATCAGACACTTTGATGGCACCAAGACGGTTTGACCAATGTCCTGAACCTGAGTATACATTACATGTATACCAGCAGTATCTAGACACAGGATCATTTTGAAAAACTAATCTTTTGCATGATCTATTAGATTAAATTATTATTTATTTATTTGCAGAGCAACCCCCTTAATAATAGCTTTATTTAAAACGTATTCCTAAAATTCTGCGTAATATAATGCGTAGTTGAGGTGTTCTCGGCAGAACAGCGCTTTGACACTTCTGTTAAATATTTTTACTGAATTAATTTCACTGCACATTTACAATTTGGAACAATGTCATTTTCTCTGTATTAATCTTTTTCAAAATACTTAACTCTTTAAGCAAATATAGAAATTCAAACTGAAAGCTCCAGCAGCAACTTGGAATGGCATATTCCATGGAATGGAGTGGTGGACACCAACAACAGTGCGCAAGAATAGCATACAGTATGGGCTTCTTTACTTTTAACTGCGAATTTGATGGTACGTATGGTCTGCTGTGTGCCTATCTTGCTAAAACTTGTTACGAAACCCAATTATGATGTCACAACAGGTACCTGATGGAAACACAGTTGTGATGTCATTACAGCTTTCCTGACTGAAACTCTTATGATATCACAGTAGCTTACTTGACTAGTTGTCACTGCAGCTTACATACATACCAGCATGGTATCCGATACCCTATTGTGATGTCATAGCAGTTTACTTCACTTTAACACACTTGTGATGTCATTGAATTTGACAGCTATTTTCCTGCCTGAAACCCAATTGTGATGGCACAGCAGCTTACCTGGCATGAATGCTGCTTTAGAGTCTGTTCACACTTGGCGGATTTGCTGTGGATTTTCTGTGACAAAAATAACGCACATCTTGACATGGCACTGTTAATAAAAAGTTCCTCTGTGCTTCAAAGATATGTGGCAGTAGCCAAAAGCATAGATACAAGAAAGCAAATTGTAGACAAGAACGGCACTTACTCTGGAGGAGGGGGGTATGACTAGCAAAAAGCCCCCTCCTAGAAGTGTCGACACCTATGTTGTAAAGTAGTCTCCAAGTCCAGCATGGATATACATACAATCCAAAGACAAGGACAGTGGGAAACGCGTTTCGGTGCTCAAAGCGGGCACCTTCATCAAGCCAATAGTGAGATCTTGACATGGATTTTAGGCAGATTTGCTGAGTATTTCACTCATTCAAACGAGGGGGTTAAATCAGCATCAAAATGCACATCAGAATTATGTTACTTTTGGTTTTGGTCCAGATACATGCGCTATCTGTAAACGTATTCATAAAATTATAGCAACTTATCTGACTAAAACCCAATTGGAATGTCACAATATTTCACCTTACTGAAACAGTTGGGATGTCTCTGCAACTAACCTGACTAAAATCCACTTGTGATGTCACAGCAACTAATCTGACTTAAAAATTATATGCCTTAGATTATAGCCTCAAGTTATGCCATAACAGTCTGATATGTGCAAGTCCCACCTTTGGGACCTGCATCTATCTTGAGTTCTGGCCCCTACTGTGCCCAGCCACCCCAAATGCGATATCAAAGTGTAGTTGGTAGGACAAAAATAGCCAAGCGCCCTGCTCTATACTGTTTCCATAAATCCCATAGAAGTCAATGTAAGTTACCTAAACAACGTATCATAGTGAATTACACTATTTCCATAACTCAGGAGCTACAGATACAGTGTGATAACTTCTTGTGTAACGCTATTTACCTAGCTCTCGTTGACTTCTATGGGAGTTACGGAAACAGTGTGGTTCAGCTATTTCTGTCAGTCCAGACATCGCATAATCAGCAGTGTTCCCATTACAGCCGTGTTAGGCTGAGATGGGAAGACCCCTTTAAACCACCCATTTGTAATGTCACAACAGTTTCCTGTACTTGACTGAAACCAACATAGCCTAAGTTCACATCTGTGCTCCTATTTCCGTTTTTCTTTTCCAATATAGGAGCAGAACAACCAAACTAATGGCAGTCCCGGATCCATTCCATGACGGATACTGTTACCGCCTGACAGACAACATTGACACCATATGAGTTACTGACCCAAATTCAAATAATCTGTTGTCACATTTCTTTTTTTTCATAAAGGTTCAGTTTTCTTCATAAAAAAGCAAGTGATGAATGCATTGAATGACACAAAACCTTCCTACTTTGTACTCTCAGGTCTTACTGATGATCCTAAGCTCCAGATTCTCCTTTTTGCCTTATTTTTACTATTTTACATTGTCACTTTGCTGGCTAATGTTGGTATCATGGTAGCCATCAGAGGAGACCCTCGTCTTCATACTCCAATGTACTTTTTCATAAATAACCTTTCTTTTTTAGACCTTTGTTACTCTATTATCATAACACCGAAGACCTTAGCTACTTTCCTTTCATTTTCAAAGACAATTTCCTTTGTTGAATGTCTAATTCAAATGTATCTGTTTGGTGCTTCAGTTACTCTTGAGTGTTTCTTGCTAGGAATTATGGCTTATGATCGCTACATGGCAATCTGCAACCCCCTGTTGTATAGGATAGTAATGAGGAAGAGGTTTTGCCAACAGCTCGTGGGCCTTGCTTACCTTGCGAGTTATCTTAATGCATCAATTCATACATCATGCACTTTCCGATTGCCATTTTGTAGAAGCAACATAATAGACCACTTCTACTGTGACGTCCCACCACTTTTAAAGCTTTCTTGTATCGATACTACAGTAAATGAGCTTGTGATGTTCATTTTTGGAGGTCTTGCCGAAATCAGCTCACTGACAACTATTATGGTGTCCTATAGCTATATTATATCAACTATATTAAACATTAATTCCCAACAAGGCAAGAAGAAAGCATTTTCTACCTGTACATCCCACCTAATGACAGTTGGCATATTCTACAGTACCATTGTCTTCATGTATCTAAGGCCATCTTCTAGCTATGCTATGAGCCAAGACAAAATTGCTTCTGTATTCTATACTGTTGTTACCCCCATGCTTAACCCATTAATTTATGGCTTAAGAAATAAGGAAGTCTCAAGAGCATTCATGAAAGTCAGACAGAAATGTAGACTAATTTTGTTGTTAGTATAGCATACTCGTGTAACTATCTTTTTCCCTACTGTATATCATTTGAATCATTAAAAGTGTTGCTTAGTATGCAAATATCCTATTTGAGAATTTAGATCAAATGAAACATAACATTTTTCAAATGGAATCATAAAAAAAAATGCTCCCATGCCCATTGTGTCTTTTACTATTACATACTTGTTATGGTGGCCCATAGTGGTTTTCATTCTCTCTTAGAATGTCCATCTGTGTTCAGTACTGGTGAGAAGAAATAGTTTCTTGTGCACTAAATCCTCCGCTACCTATGCGCAACCGGATTTTGGTGGTAGAACTGAGCTACAGAGTATGTGCGACTGTCATGAACCTATGGGTCTGACATCATCACTTTGACCCCAGTGATAGCTTTAGGGAACTTTTGCATTCAATGTATTTATTCCAGTGTGTATATCACTTTAATTAAGAATTGTATTCTCCTCTCAACTGTCTGTCAGCTTCAGACAGCCCACCAATAAGGGTTTCTTGCTTTCTGTCAATGAGTGTGATGAGTGTGGTTATCCTGTATTTTCTGTTCTCTTTTCATTTACAGTATTTGTATCCCTGCTATGTTGTGTGTTTGTATTTGTT
Source organism: Eleutherodactylus coqui (assembly GCF_035609145.1). Lineage (NCBI taxonomy): Eukaryota > Metazoa > Chordata > Amphibia > Anura > Eleutherodactylidae > Eleutherodactylus > Eleutherodactylus coqui. Next base: position 466,437,600 of record NC_089837.1, on the reverse strand, counting down.
TACTCCTTGTGTTCCTTTTTCTTCTTCTGATGTTAATATCTGGATTCTGTCCTAGTTTTTCTGGTTTTGACCCTGTTCTGGACCTGACTGATACTTGGTTATTATTTGACTCTGTGTACCCTCTCTGACCTTCCAGTACTGAACCTTGACTTGTCTGATTTTGTCACCTGTTCACTCTGCCATTCAGAGGCTACTCTGATAATGCACCCTGGGGATTCGTAGCAGCTTAAAGCCATATTCTCCTGGAGAGATTAAAGGCTGAAGAACTATGGTCCCTAGGTGTTGCTAGCTGGAGTAGTCAGTGCAAAGTCTGATTGTAGTCTTGCATGAGGAGGGTCGTCAGACCGTTGTTGGAGGCCACACGTGCCGCAGATGCCACGTACAAATGGGGCCATCCTTTTCACATCATTCTGAGGAAGAGGGGACGCATTTTTACCGTCAAGTTTCCAATGAACTTGGAGACCCCACCCATAGCAGTTCCGAACTGGACTTTACCTCCCAATTTCAACCAGCCGATGGAAGAAGATTTTGTTCCCAGAACGGGGTTGCCTAGAGGAATGCCCACAAGGTCACCTCAAAGACAAGACTGATGCTGGACACTTGGGCAGTTAGCTCAGTTCTCAGAGATTATTCCATCGTCATAGCCTTTCTACGGGTGGAGTGGAGGAGGGCGTAAAAGTGGCCTCATAGTTTATGCTGCCCATCGGGCAGTTTTTTTCTCTTGTTTTATCTCTTCTTTCAAGTCTCCTCAGGGTTCTGCATTAGTGGGTGCCAGGGCTCCTCGACATCCAGGTATCACTTGTCTATTCCTTGTTGGTGACAGGTCACTTTCTAGGAGTGCTTTCTTCATTCTGTCCTGCTGTTCTACGTTTCCCACTTAGGGTTCCCCGGGCCGCGATTTACTCCCTGGTAAAGGGGGCAGTGTTTCGTGTTTAATATTTGAAAGGTTAAAATTTTTCTCTTTCTTTTTGCTCCTGTTGTTCAGGGTGGATTCAGTCTGGTTCTAAACTGGTCAATAAGGGGTAAACGCCCTTCAGTTACCTCTTGAATTTTGCCTTTCTCCCTCTGGTACCTTGTATGGTTTCTACACCCCTCCCCATTGAAATTTCCCTACAAATCAATTTCGGGGGTTCCCTGTACTCTTCCCTTGGGGTGTTTTTTTTTCTTCTCCTCTCTCTCCTCTTCTCCTTATTTTCCTTCCCTGCCTGTTTTGTTTCCCATAGCTATTTGCCTGGACCTTGGAGCTGTGGCAGAGACGCCTTCCACTCAATGATGTCTTCCACTAATACTAATCTAAATATTGTCTCCATTAACGCACAGGGCCTGAGTATACCGGAGAAAAGGTCCTCTCTCCTCCGCCTTCTGTGGCAAAAAAAAGCAAACTTCGCCTTAATTCAGGAAACACATTTCAGGGCAGATTCTATTACTAAACGGCTCAGTATCCAAATGTCTACCACAGTGCATGGGAGTACAAGGGAGTCTCCATCCTTGTGGTCAGCTCCATCCCATGGGAACATCTGGATAGTGGGAGGACAGTGCGGGTAGATGCCTCTTCATCAAGGGTAAGTTGGCAGATACACCAGTCACCCTGGCTTTACTTTATCTACCCAACTTCTCCCAGGTTCCCTTCCTTGAGAGGGCCCTGGAGGATCTGGCGGATTTCCGAGAGGGCACCCTGATACTGAGGGGGGGGGGGGGGGGATCTAAATATCCCTCTTAACCTATCCATGGACACATCTAGAGGGGTTAGTAGCATGCCTGGATCTACACATAGCAAGTTTCGCAAGATACTTCACGAGCATCAGCTAGTGGACGCATGGAGAATTCTCCACCCCTCCACAAAGGACTACACTTTCTTTTCACGTCCTCATAACTCATACTCCAGAATAGACTATTTTCTGACTCAGCAGGCGAGCCTTCCCCTAATCACATCCGCACACACTAACAATATATCCTTTTCAGATCACGCCCTTATCTCTATCTCACTCTCCTTCCCCTTGCTACATTGCATGACCTGGCAGTGGCGTCTCAACGAATCCCTTCTACAAGACCCTTTAATTAAGAATGAAATCCAAAATGCCCCAGAGGAATACTTTAACAACAACACAAACCAAGGTACAGCCCCGATCAGCGTGCGGGAAGCCCATATTAAGGGATCCCTCATCAATATCGAGTCCAGAGTGAAAAAAGAAGGCAATGCCCAATTAAAAAATCTATTTGATGGCATTCAGATATAGGAGTTGGCGCATAAACAAACCTTAGATGCTACGTCAGGATCAGAATTAATGCAACTGAGGGATAAGGTATGCTCACTGTACATGGCGCGAGCCAAGGGCATGTTAGCAAAATGCAGGAGACACTTCTACGAGTATGGCAATAAGCCTAGCCGTACTCCGGCCTGGGCTTTAAGGAAAGAGAGAACCCGCACATATATACCACGAATCTCCTCCTCTTCTGGCCACAGCCTCAACTGCAACAGATCGCCGAGGCCTTCCGTGATTATTTTCTGTCTCTCTACAACCTGTCCCCTCCTCAAACTGCACAAGACCGTTCCTCCCGTAGATTATTGATTCAAGATTATCTCCAAAATTTGGGCATGCCTCAGCTCTAAAGATAAGCGAGCACACTCAGATAAGTCAGTTATTTGAGCGAGCCTCGCTCTTCTTGAGTAACTGCATTCTTGTCCGAGCGTGCTCGGGGGGTGGGGGTGGGGGGCGGCAGGGGATAGCAGGGGAAAGAGTGAGAGAGATCTCTCTCTCCCCCGCGCTACCCCACGACGCCCCCCGCTCACCCCCGCCGTCCCCCCAAGCACGCTCGGACAACAATGCAGTTACTCGAGAAGAGCGAGGCTCACTCGAGTAACTGACTTATCCGAGCATGCCCGCTCATCTCTACTCAGCTCCCACAAGATATAATTCAAACATTAGAATCTCCCATTTTGCAAGAAGAACTCACTCAGGTACTAAAAGAATCCCACACAGGAAAAGCAGCAGGCCCGGATGGTCTTACCCTCCGTTACTATAAGATATTTGCCGAAACTCTTTCCCTTCACTTCCTTTGAGCCTTCAATTCCCTTACCTCGGGTACTATTCCCCCAAGAGATACTTTGAAAGCATATATCACGGTAATCCCTAAAGAAGGTAAAGATTCCTTGCAATGCCAGAGCTACTGTCCAATCTCCCTCCTAAATCTACTTCACAGTTTAGACAGAAAGAATTATAAAAACGAATCTTTTTATTAGATAACTTTAAAAAACATAAAACACAAATAGGGCACTACACGCAGACCTCAATATTTGTAGAGGTGTACAAGTCTCAAAAGGAGACTTCTACCACTTGCCACCTATAGTATTAACCTCTTCCTGATGTACAGAGTAGGTAATGTAGTATACTAGTAGGTATATCTAATAAGAGCTAGAGCAATGTGGTAGGTAGGTAGGTCTAAGAGGAAGTTCTAAAACTCAGAACTCAGGATGTCATTAATTTTCTTAGGTATCCTTCCCCGTTGTAAATTTGTTAGTGGATCACTGTTGGTCAGCCATACTGGTATTTGGTTGCCTTACTCGATGACACTCTGAACACCCCACGTTATCAGATTCTCTGAACCGCGGAATTATATAATACATAAGGGTGTGATAGACACATCCACTAAATACGGGAAAAAGTGACACCTTCAAAAGGACAAGAGTCACAGAGTTATTGTGATTTCCCATCTGCCTGAATACTCAATGTCTCTTATATATTTTTCTCACAAACAGGAAACTTCAAGCAGACGCCCATTTAGAATAGACGATGGGCGATTATACTTGTTCTTGAATGAAAATAGCCAGTCTTATATGATGCCTTTAGGCTCTTATTCATTCAGTTCAAGCATAAGCTGGATGGTTAGTACTTTTATGATTTCTTCACAATTTTGATGGTACTTTTTAGTCTTTTGTTGATTCAGTCAAGCATACAATAGCTTGGTCAATAGTACTTTGTGATCTTTTTACAATCTCTAAATGTAGACTTAAAACTTTTCTCGAAGATTATCGCCAATCGTTTATCACCCTATCCCAGTGATATAATTCACAGAGACCAAGTGGGGTTTGTGCCACTACGGGAGGCATGGGACAATACTATCAGGGCTATTAACATCATCCATCAGGCCAAAATATCTTCCATGCCCATATGCCTCCTCTCTACAGATGCTGATAAGGCCTTCAACAGGATTGATTGGGATTTCTTGAGAGAAACACTCTGCCATTTAGGATTGGGGCATAACATGTTAAATTGGATCTTTAGCCTATACTTCTCCCCTACTGCCTTGGTTAAAGCAGACGGCGTGTTCTCCTCCTCTTTTAAAATATCAAACGGCACGCGACAGGGTTGCCCTCTTTCCTCTCTCCTTTTTATCCTGTGCCTAGAACCCCTCCTCGGCTACATTAGATCCAACGTCAGCATCGGAGGAGTCCAGATGGGGGGTGCTATGCATAAGGCAGCTGCATACGCGGATGACTTGCTGTTTTTTCTCTCTTCCCTGAGGGTCTCTCTTCTTGTTCTCCTGAACGAACTTCATCTCTATGCAACAGTCTCCAATTTCAAAATTAATTATCAAAAATTGACGCCCCTCAATATTTCCCTCCCCTGCTCCCTGGTGGATGAGATACAAGACTCCTTCGCTTTTACGTTTTCCTCATTACGCTTGTCGGTCCTTCCCTGGATACAGGGAGATACCCCGTCAGAGATTAGGCTGCATCCCACAGTAGGGCCCACCCTTAGAGTAATCTCCTGAGCTCTTCACAAATCAGGGGTCTCACCTGGGCTCTCTCCCTTATTTCCCATTTTGGGTAACCCAGCCTTCCCTCCAAGTCTAGAGGCGGGTGGGTTTCAATGTTGGTTCCGAAATGGTAGGTTTAGAGCATTCCACTTTATTTCGGAAGGGCAATGGCTGCCTGTAGATGAGCTGGCCAATGTCACAGACCCGGTACCACTGAACTTCTGGCAGATCCATCAAATTAGGCATTTCTTCCTTTCTCTACCCCTGGCACAGGGATTCTCATGAGCAAAGACCCCATTTGAGCAATTATGTAGTGGGACGGGCCCCTCTCGCCATACCTTGTCACGTATGTATAATATTCTAATGTTTGATATGGAGAACGCTACACCATCTTATGTCCTGGCCTGGAAGAAGGAGTTGGGGATATCGTTTACACCTTAACAGCTAACAAAAATGTACACCTACACGCATAAGTCCTCCATCTCCAGTTAGCTTTAGGAAGCAAGATTCAAGGTCCTCTCTCGGTGGTACATGGTGCCCTCCTGGTTACATAAAATGTTTCCCGCAGTCTCCTCACTTTGTGGAGATGCGGTGCAGGACAGAGGACCTTACTGCACATTTTCTAGGATTGTCCAGTGTTCACAGGTTTCTGGTCAGAGGTGTGGCGTATTACCTCCAAATTCACAGATTTTACCTTGCCAAAATCTCCCGCATTCTGCCTCCTGCATCTCAGTGACATCTCAGAATATACTTACAGGCGCTATGTGGTGGGACATCTGGTGAACGCAGCAAGGGCATGTATCCCAAAACTCTGAAGACAAACACTACCGCCCGCCATTGTTTTGTGGCTGCATCTTATTCGCGAAATCAAGGAAATGGAGGACCTAACGGCATCTCTCAAAGACACTCCAGAAAAGTTAACCAAAACGTGGTGGCATTGGGTAGATTTCCAAGGTTCAGATGAATATAAGAATGATAGAGCTTGATAGAGCGCCAAGTAGGTTTCCCAACATCGGTTAATTTGGGATCTTTTTTTTTTTTTACTTTCCCTCCTTTTCCTCATCAGCCTGGGGTCTTATCTGTTTCGTTTCCCCACCACCACTAACCTTTCCTGTCCCCTTCTTTTCCTCCCGCAGCGTGGAACCCCTCTTTTTTCCTTTACGTTTTATATTTTGAAGGGAGCATGTTTTCAGCAAATTAGAATATTAGTTTATTGTTTATTTGTTTACCACCAAATAGAAACATTTTCCACTTTTCAACGGTATATTATGCCATGATCTCTGTTTTATATTTTGTTGGATGTTCTGGTACATTATGCTATTTGTGTATCACATTTGCATTATGTCATTGTTGAACTGCAGTTTTATACGGAAAATGACTAAATAAAGAATTAAAGAAAAAAAAAAGAAATCAATGGGAGCTGCACCTGTAATTACAAGCACCAGCCACTACACAGGGGTCGGAGGCTTCTGCTCCAACCACGGTTTAGCACAGAGCTGACAGCCGGCACTGCCGGAAAAACCCTTTAATGTAAAACATTGCAGTAATCACAGGCACTAGATTCATTAGGTGGGCATTCTGAGAGGGATTCAAAAGAACACCATAAAATCTAAGCAATAGCAATATGGAGACACTAGAGCTTTTTCTTGTGAGAAATTGTATCGCCTTGAATTAGCTAATAGAGAAATTAAATTTTTAATTGTGAAATAACACCATTCGTAGAGGGAGATCTCCTCAAACCTCAAGGCTGCAAAGAGTAATTCTTGCTTTGGAGGACCAAGTATCCCCATGCATTAATTAAGAGGATGAACTGTGCTGATTATGAATGCTGCTCCATCCAACAGCAGAGGGCATGTCCTAGCCTATCGAAGCACATGCTATATGGGATAGTCAGATAATCTGGTATTCATTTTTCATACATGGAGAGGAAACTGGTAATGGGGAAAACTGTGGCAACAACAAGCTGTTGTAGGTAATGGCATCGTAAAGCTGACTCAGGATGTGATGCAGCAGAAGAAGGTACAAAAATATGCAATATTTATTTAAGAACCAAGTAATGTAAGTGAACAGTGTTATGTCCTGTCACGTGGGTATGCAAGATTTATAGGAGTTAAGTGTGTGCAAGGAGGGGGTTCCATTTTCTTCAACAGTAAAGTGTGGGGGGAGAGTGCCGGCCACATGGGGGTACCTTTATCCCTCATGTGGTGAAGGATAGAAGAAGAGGAGCAGTACCCGGATGTTCCAACTCCAGGACCCCTACCCTAAGTAAGAGTGAGAGAAGGAGCCCGCCATACAGATAACTAAGACTGTAGGCCCGGTGTCATCCTGTGTCCCGGAGTGTGTGTATCCAGGAGGGGAGTCATACAGATAACCTAGACTGTAGGCCTAATTTCATCCTGTGTTCTCCTCTCTGACCTCATTAAACTGTTCTTCCTGCAATGGTGTGTGAAGTTGTAAGGTGGAGAAGTAAAGTTCCAGTCACTGCCCATTCCCAGTGATTGAGGTTCTTAATTCAACTGTGTGTGTGGACTCTTTTATTTGCCCGTTGGACATCCAACGGAGTAAAGGAATGGTGATCCATGACAACTCCTCAGTTCCACCACAGCACTTATTCAGATAACCGCTGTTACAGCGTTGCCTGGAAGAGGCCTAGCGGTGCCTTGGCTGAGGCTATATGCATCTTTCTGGGTAGGAGTTGGTAGAGCCACCGTGACAAGTGCCATCTCTACCCCCGGCATCTCCTTAGCAAGTGCCTCCGTCACTGCAGGATGTTCCATATACATTCTTTTCTGAAGATAAAGAGTTTAAGGGGCAATATAAATTAAAGGCCCTTTTAAAGACAAAGATAGAAATGAAATGTGCAACAATTAAAAAAAAATATATTTTTTAAAAATGACGCTTGGATCTTGACTTCCTCCTGTAAAAAACATTACTCTCCCTCTGTAAGAACCAGCAAAAGTCACCCATCATATTCGGATTGTACTTCCCTTTGTAACAGTCTTCAGTGACTTAGAAGTCTTGTGTGCGTAATACACAGTGCATAGAACCCACTAATTTCAATGGGTTCAATCACATGAGCGTATTTTTTCATATGATGTACAATCGCATGAAAAAATACACAGCATGACCTTGTTGGGGCGTATTACATACTGCAATAAGCCAGTGAAGTAAATAGGCAAGCACAAATACACAGTGAATGCACAGGAAACCTGCTTATTTCAATGAGCCTGTCTATATTCATTTTTGCATTTGCCAATATACAGTGTACTTGTGCACTTAAAAACAAAAACATTTTAGTCATGCAAATACATTTGGACGACTGAAATGCACTTACGTCCATGGGAATGAGCCCCAATAGTGACCCCTATAGTAGCCCCAGTAGTAATAGTGACCTACACAGTGGCATCAGTAGTAATAGTGACTCCCATAGTGGCCCCAGTAGTAACAGTGTCCCCTATAGTGGCCCTAGTAGTAACAGTGTTCCCTACATTGACCTGAGTAGTGATCACCATAGTAGTCCTAAGAATTCTGCCCAGCCAGAGGCCAAAAGCCACCCTCCCATAGAATCAGGAATAGGTAATCTGGCGTCATTAGGCACAGAGTTTATTGCAGAAGGTATATCTGGATACAGAATTTTATCTTTCTGTTTACTGGAGAAACCTTCAGTATTTGTCATGCAGAAATAAGTCAGTATGGTGGTCTCTTTGTTCTCTGTAAAAACTCAGTACATTAATTACAACTCACTGGTGGATGATCTGCAGCGTTTCCGCCATGTGTAAACATACCCTATATGTTACATAAACCTACCCTTATAGTGTTCAGTCAGCACGCAGTGTGTAACACTTTTGTTATTCTTTTTATTAATTAAGTTTAATGGTGAGCCGACTGGATTAATTGCATAGGCATATTTCCAAAAAATAAAGTACAGCGGCAATTGGATTACATTATTCCCCATAACTGGATAACCTTACATGGCAGAGAAAAACGGATATCATATTTGAATTCAGCACACTAAAGTTAATCTTTATGAGCACTAGGTTAAAATACATGAATGGGCTAATGGGCAGACGAACACACACACAAAAGAAGTCTGAGGGCTATTCTATTTGACAAGATGCAAAGCATTTCAGTGGAGACTCTATATCTGCCCTATATGAAAATAAAGGTTTCCAAGGGTCCACTACATCAAGGATAATTCCACTAAAAATATCATGGGTACCCCACACTAAAGTTACAATCAGCCACCTATCTGCTTATCTGTTACAAAAATTGTGTTGCACAGTGTAATCTTTCAAATGACTGAAAGATTTAGCGATCTATTTGCATAAAGTGTTCATTACCACTTTATCATCTTCATTTGAATGTAAGAGGGCCTGCATAAGTTGCTTGTGGAGCCCAGAGTGTGTTTAAACACATGCCCAGCTGTGCAAACAGCTGACAGCACATCCCTTTGTTCTTTCCTAGCTGACAGCAGATTGCATTGTTCTCTCCCAGCTAGTGTAAACATGCCGTGGAGAGAATAGTATGTAGTCTATTGAAAGAAAAACGTGTTTGCTTTATCCCTCAGTGGCTGAACGACGGATTTTAAGTTAACCCTAAAATCATGGTTCAAACGAAAATTGTGTGATGCCCACGTTTTACAAAATTTTCGCTAATTTTTGGCTGTTTGAACAAATTTTTAGCGATAATCGTTGCATGTTACAGGGCCTTTAATCTCCAGGAATATAAAAAAAATTAATGTTTCTAATCAGTTGTTAACATAATGCACTAGTAAATTACTCATTGGGGATACACTAAATCATTGGAGATGTCCTCCTTACAGAATTGATGTTATGAGAGCACATATATTAATCATGATCAGCCAGGGGACTCATTACTCCTAGCAGCCAAGACAATAAATATAGGACTCATCTAGCCCTGATCTCTAGCATATGAACCCTTATATGCCATAGTGAGTATCCATTCTCTTTTTTGTACAGTTTCTCTTATAACGTCTTCAAGTTCAATAAATAGGAGTGCTGCATACTACCTTATTCACTAAGGCCGCCTGCAGACGGCCGGGTCGGATCCGGCTGCGAGAATTCTCGCAGACGGACGCGACCCGAGCGCCTGCAGAGAGCAGCACGAAACTCACCCGCTCCCGCAGCTCCGGCTCTTTCATGTGGCGGCGCATGCGCAGAGCAGAGCCGCCGGCCGGTGAATTAGAGCATGCCGCGGTTTGTTTGCTGCGCGGGATTTCGCGCAGGCAAACTGCGGCCGTCTGCACAGCATTGTGTGTTGTAATGCAATCCTATGCAGGGGTCCAGGGGTGGAAATTCTGCGGGGAATCCTGTCGCGGAATCTCTGCCCGTCTGCAGGTGGCCTAACTTATAAGGTACATATATAATTACTTATGTTTATCTCTTTTATTGCCAATTTTTATACATATTTAGAGCTGTGAAGAAGACCCAGATCAGATTAATTTGGTTTACGGATAAATATTACTCCAGTTTATGAGCATAGAGGTTGAGGCTAATGTTATTAGTTTGGGACTGGGGTTCCTGGACCCGGCAGAGGACATGATTCTAAGGAACTACCCTCCCTCTATACAGGATGTGTGCGCATCAATTTTTAATGGTGTTGTAAACTTTGTTGTTATCATTGCACAAATATGATCAATAAGATCTAATAGGTTACTAGTTACATAGTTTATAAAGTTCAAAATGACTAAAGTCCATGAATTCCAAGTGGGGTTATCCAGGTGCTTAACAATTTTTCAACTTTAGATCCAAATCCATGAAACTAAAAGTAGTAGTACTTACCCGTCCTCAACCTTGGCAATCCGGCACTGCAGCCCCATGGTCCTCCTGGTGTTTGGAATGGAAACCACCTGATCGTTGCAGCCAATAAGAGGCCGTAGTGGTCGTGTCGTTCTCCTGTCATTATGGCTCCCAACATCCGAGTAGTGATGCCAGAAGAACGGCACTTGACTACTATGGCCTCCGCTGCAGCGGTCACGTCGTTTCCATTCTCAAACAAACACCAGGAGGACTGCTGGGCTGTAGCGCTGGGGCCTTAAGACAGGTAAATACAGATACCTTGCTCACCAAGGTTTGAGATATAACTGAAACGCGTCCTCCATTGTTTCTGTGAACAGGCACAAATTTTATTAATAAAGCAGGAAGTTTGACACACAAGCAGTTCCCGTATGTGAAGTTTACTTGTACAAGGAAGCCAGAGAGACCGGTTGGCTAATCAAAAGTCTTGTGAGCACGCCTGCAGTATGGAACCAGGAGCAGTAAACTGATTAAAGGTGGGACAATAATTTATTATTCATGTTACTAGTGGCTAACCTTACTGGCAACATGGACCTTAATAGGCTGTTTATTGTAAGGCACTCATTAAGGTTATAGGAAAACAAGAAAGCAATGAGGACTACCGTAGATTTAAAGGTATGACTGAAGTTGACAATATACTTAAGATTTTGGATGGTCAAATTCTATTCTTCTTGTCATTCATGGTTCTTCTATGAAGGTTGTCCTTCTGGAAGTCAATATCATGTGCTCAAACACCTCGCCAAAACTTGGCAGATTTTTCTCTCTTGGGCTTCTGTTGGTGAAGTCTATACCTGTCATTTGGAACAAAGAACTTGCCATGAATTGTCAATGCTTCCAATGAACCATTAATGATCAAAAGAAATATAGCACAGCAGGTCAACTCTCCATAGTTGGTATCTGTCAAGCTCATTTTTGACACTGATATTAGCCATAAACCGGTCTAAATCAGCCTACTCTGACATCCGAAATTTATAATGCATGGCTAGTTTAAGAGTTGCCTGATTGTAGATTGTATGTAAAACAGGAGTTCCACTATTATCTAGTGCTGCCTGAAACCATATTTTCCATTTGTGTTTACTTTTAGGTTTGTTAATGTAGATCCTGAAAACTTTCGCAAGAGTTGAGCTGCATGTCCTTTATATGGAGCCATCAACGCCAACCATGTCATTATATTACCGCATTCTATCACTCCAAGGATCATACAGAGCACTGTGTATACAGAAAGCACTTTGAACACAACATATAAAATGACGTATAATGCCAAAAATCAAACTTTTATATGCACTTTTGTCCTCTTAGGTTTGACTGATGATGATCATCTCCAGCTCTTCCTTTTCTTCCTCTTTTTCCTAATGTACTCCCTTGCTATTGTGGGAAATATTAACATTATAATAGTATTTCTGCTAGCTCCTAGTTTACAAACACCAATGTACTTTTTTCTGAGTCACTTGTCATTTTCAGATCTCTGTTACTCTTCTGTCATTACCCCGAAACTTCTGGACATCTTAATAGCTGGGGACACATCCCTCTCGTACATTGCCTGTATGCTTCAATTATTTTTTTTCAGTGTCTTTGGCAGTCTAGAATCCCTTATCCTGGCACTGATGGCATGGGACCGCAGTGTGGCAGTAAGCAGGCCACTATTATATTGCCGTATAATGACAGCATCGGTATGCCGACAATTGATAGCATGCTGCTACATGGTAGCTATAGCATGTACACTATTAAATGCTTCATATGCATTGCAACTTTCATTCTGTGGACCAGTAAACATTCACCATTTCTACTGTGACTACCCCCCTTTGCTGAAGCTTGCATGCTCCGATACCCATGTCAATGAACTTGTGCTCTTGTGCTCAGTGGCATTTGTTAGTGGCATATCTGTGGTTACTATTATGACATCTTATGGTTATATTATACATATTGTGCTTGGTATTCGATCCGCAAGGAGCAGATATAAAATTTTCTACACTTGCTCATCTCACCTAACTGTTGTTTTCATGTTTTATGGTACTGTTCTGTTTATGTACTTGCGCCCGAGTGTACAATATTTTTCAGAACAAGACAAAGTAGTGGCTGTCTTTTATACCGTGGCAATTCCAGCATTAAACCCAGTAATCTATAGCTTGAGGAACAAAGAACTGCACGCTGCCATCAGAAAAATTACGGGAAAAAGGGGCATTCATTTATAATATTATGTGGTCATTCCAGCTAACATTATTGACTGCTAGTAGCAATATGATCCCCACTTCATATTGGATTTTAACCATCATCATCAGATGCAACACCTGAGCAATGGTGAAAATTAATGGGATACAGTAAACCCCACAGGAAGGAAACAACTGGCTCTTCTCATTACAATGCTTGGTTTTACAACCCAGCAATTTTACCACTGTAGGCCAATTTCCCACCCCTTGTTTACTAGCAGTGAAGATCTTCTGCAGAGAGGCATCCTGCATTTTTCATCTACACCCTAAAATCAAAAAGATGGATGCAATCATGAGCAGACTTTTATCACTAAGTCGCATGGTCTACCTGTACGTTTGCCTTTAGTTAGACGTGTAATAAAGATAAACTTTTAGAATTGACTTGAAGGCCGCCTGCAGACGGGCAGAAATTCCGTGGCGCGATTTCCCGCGGAATTTCTGCCCTTGGAAGTTGCCATAAGATTGCGTTAGCAAACACAATCCTAGGCAGATGGCTGCGGTTTGTCCGCACAGAAACGTCACTCACCGGCCGTCGGCTCCGGACTGCGCATGCTCTGGCTGCCCGGCAGCCGGCACATGAAAGATCCGGAGCTGCGGGGCGGCCGAAGGCTTAAGAATAGCATGCAATCCTTCTATGAATTGAAGAGCTGACCAATGGTCTTAATCTACAGAATCACACAGACAACTAAAGGCCTATTTACACGTAGCAATGATTGCTCAAAAATCGCTCAAAAGCCATCTTTTGAGCGAAAATTGTTGCGTCTAAACGCGTAGCTATCATGCACTTTTCGTGCACTGCTCGTTGATCATTCAATTCAAGCCTGCTATCAGGACCACACACTGAGTTCTCCGTGGGTAGTGCTGATAATATTGTTTCAGCTATTTAACCCGCTGGAGTTGAATGGAGATAACAGACCTCCAGCTATTAACTATATTCAGCTAAATTTGCAGGCTAATAAGCTACTAAGTAGCTGAGTAGCTACTTAATAGTTTATGCAAAATGATTGTTCAAAACTGTCACTCAAACTGTCCTTTGAGCGATTTTTGAGCGATCATCGCTCCGTGTAAATGGGCCTTAAACTAGGTGGCTTACAGTGGAAATTGGGATCACAAATATACATTTTAACTCAAAGCATATAGATAACTAGCACATATACCTGGCTTTGCCCCAGTTAATTTGTTACAGGTGTTTACCTGTTGTTGGCACAGAAAATTTTATGAAGCCATGGTTACTTCAGAGGAATTGAGGAATAAAATATGTATACACATAGAGGAGCGTTAGATTCTCCTCAGACTGCATGCACCGATGTCCCTCTACAGAATGTGCCACCCTTTCCACTATACTCACTTTTTACCCTTAAGGTAATGTCCCTTTTTATTCAAATTTACCCCCAGACTGGATGTTGCAGCCCCTTTTTAGCCTTAAAGGTATGTTCCATCTCTGCAGTCCATGGCTGCTTCCTTATGTACTTTACTGCCTTTCAATATATATACACAGAGGTCAGTTAGATTCTCCTCAGTATATACACTCAGAGGTGAGGTAGAGTCTCTTCAGTATATACACATAGAGGTGAGGTAGATTCTCTTCAATATATACACATAGAGGTGAGGTAGATACTCCTCAGTATATGCACACGGAGGTCAGTTATATTATCCTCAGTATATACACGTAGAGATCAGTTATATTATCCACAGTATATACACATAGAGGTGAGGCAGATTTTCTTCAGTATATACACATAGAGGTTGGGTAGATTCTCCTCAGTATATACACATAGAGGTTGGGTAGATTCTCCTCAGTATATACACACAGAGGTGAGGTACATTCTCTTCAGTATATACACAGAGGTGAGGCAGATTCTCTTCAGTATATGCACACAGAGATCAGTTATATTATCAGTACATACTTACAGAAGTGAGGTAGATTCTCTTCAGTATATACACATAGAGGAGCGTTAGATTCTCCTCTGTATATACACATAGAGGAGCATTAGATTGTCCTCAGTATATACACATAGAGGTGAAGTAGATTCTCCTCACTATATACACATAGAAGAGCATTAGATTGTTCTCTATATACAGATAGAGGTGAGGTAGATTCTCCTTAGTATATACACATAGAGCTGAGGTAGATTCTCCTCAGTAAACAAATCATTTCCCTAGGCTTTATGGTTTCTGAGAAAAGAACTATTGTAGATTTTCGCTCAGTTTTTCACACTTAGAATTGAATAATCGAGTTGTGATCCCTTTACTTTTCCTATTTATGACCTAAAGAATGGTCGTGCCAAATTTTGCGTTTGTGCGGTACCGATGTTTGTTATTAGTTACATTACATAGGGGGGGGGGGGTCACTTAATTTCATACTTAGAATTGAATAATCAAGTTGTGACATCTTTACTTTTCCTATTTAGAACCTAAAGAATGGCCATGGCAAATTTAAAGTTTGTACGACATCGGGAAGCTAGAGAATTAGTGCTGAGTGAGTGAGTGAGGGCTTTTGCCTATATATATATGAACAAAATATAACATACAGATCACAACCTTTTTGCCATATACGGATGTAATAAAAAGTAAGTGAACCCTAACACAATCTAGCTAAAGTAATAACACACAAACAGTTGTAGTATGCATGTCTTTTATTGAGCACATTGAGTAAATATGCAGGGAGCAGAAATAAGTGAGCCTCTGTGTTAGGCCGGCTTCACACAGGCATATTTGCGCATGCAATACGCAGAGAATAAAACCATTGATTTGAATAGGTTAGTTCACATTTCCGTATTTTCCTGAATTTGGATAGGGTAAAAAAAATAAAACATGCTCTATTTTTCTGCGTATTTGTGCACCAAGGGTTTGCATAGAAATCACTGGGGGGGGGGCAAATGCATGCGCAATAGGCAAGGAGATGCATGAAACACTGCGGAATTGTGCAGGAAAAGTGTGATTGTTCTCAATAAGAGAAACCAAGTAATCTTGTAGATATGATACCTTTTAATGGTTAACAGAAATACATGATGTTAATGCGAGCTTTCGGACCACACAGGGTCTTTATTTGGAATTAACTTTATAAGACTAATAAGCAGTTTCAATCAGTGCATCTTTGTTTGCCGCACACAATTGAACATGGTTTGGGTGGCGCAAAAAGTACAATAAAATAAGCCAATGCGAGTGCAAAAAAGCACCACAAGCCCACCTTTCCAAAGGGTGGCCTCCAAGAAGTTCCCGTTTACTGTGTCAAATGTTTTCTCAGTGTCAACTGTTAAAAGGCATAGGAGACTACCATGGAGGCACACCCTGTTTTTTAAGAAAAAAACATATGTGGCATTGGCAGCCACACAAAGGTCTGACAGACATGATGTAAAATATATAACAATGATCTAAAAAACGTACGTAACTAACTTAGAGAATACTGATAAACAGGTGAGAGCTTGCAACAGGTGAGAGCTTGCAGGGCTTGGGCACCCCCACCCCTCTTCCTGAGGCTAACAAAATGGAGTTTAAAGGCTTATCAACAGACAACAAAAAGTCCCCCAAAACAGGTCAGATGACCTCCAAGGAGGATGGGAGTTCATGTAGGTGGAGGTCCAGAGTTTCGATGGACCCCTTTGCAGTTTTGGGTGAGCCTCTTGCCCACTGAGATAGGACAAGAATGGAGCATGTCATAGACCACTCAGGGTTCGACAACATAGCTAGCTTGAATGTCCCCAGGAATTTAGGGAAATCTCCCAGGGATCTGAAGATTGCAGATTTACAGTTTTTCCGTGCAATTAGTTGAATTGGCTATCCCCAGTGGCATGTAATGTCCTTCTTCTTCATTTCCACTAGCAACGGTTTTAAGGCATTCTGCAGCTGTACAGTATGGCGAGCTATGTCTGATAGAATAGTCACGATAAAATTTGATTGCCATCACTAGCTCCTCTCGTATGGCGCAGTATAGCCTCCTTATCTTTATAAAAACTAATCCTGCATGTTACGTCTCAAGGGCATTGTGGGTCTGTGGATTTAGGGCCCAGGGCTCTGTGGATGTGATCTATTTTATTGGGTTGGTCCGCTGGCCTCGGTAGGAGACCATCAAAAAACGTTATTTTCAATAAAGCAGATATAGCCAGTTCAACGTGCAAAAAAAATCTTATTCCTTTACTTGAAGTTTTCACATAGAAGCTCGAGACAAAAAATTTAAGTCTTTGTGTAGCATTATGTCACGGCAGGTAACATGTTTCCACGGACTTTCTGTCTTTCTCAAAGTAAGTTTTCATATGAGTATGGTGCTGGGCTACTTTTTCATGGCCCAAACTGTACAAGTAAAACACGTGGTTTCAATGTGTTTCACCTTTCCCGAACACATGGGCAAAAACCACATGCCAAACCCTTTTGTTCTACAGTTACATTTCCACTACATGTACCACGGGAGGAAATGTCACATTTGTCATTTTTTTGTTAAAGGGAATGTATCACATTTTTTACTAATTAAAACCAGATCATGAAACATTTTCCATTGTTCTAATCTGTTTTTAGTTTCTGAATCTAGCTTTCTGTATTCCATGATCTGTACATGACTACATGAGCTGCCTCCTTGCCTAGGCTGCTTTTAACAGCATTTAGAGATGCTTAACAACAAAACTCATAGGCCTTTCATGCAGTGGATGGGAGCGGACCCACTGACATCTATTGGAGACTGTCCCAGGCATGTTCTGTGACCTTTGTAAAGGTCATTGTGCAGGGAGGGGGGCAGGTAAGCTGTGACCATCACCTATTGTGAGTCGTGGACCTGTGATACATATACATATATGTATGTCTTCATTCTTCATTGTAATCCAGCTTGTTAGGCCTTATTCACATTACTGTATATACGCCGCTATTTAGGCGCGTTAAAAAATCTCGACCATCTGAAGAATTGGATTCATTCACATGACTGTTTTTTGGTCATCGGCAACCGATTTTATACTGCGCATGAAAAGATAGGGCATGGCCTATCTTTTGCCGAGATACGCAGGAAGCTCCCATAGACTTCTATGGAAGCGGGGAAAAAGGCAGGGAGAGGGAGATTAGCCGTGTCCGGTGCTCGGGAAAAGAAGACACCGCGTTCTCTCTGTGACTCCAGCCGGCTCTCGCAATAACATCGCGAGAGCCCGACTGGTTGCTATGGCAACAGGACACCAGATACCGGCATCCTGTATTGCCATAGCCTGTGATCGCTATAGTAAGCGATAAGGCATGGCAGGAGAGAAGTCCTGCCATGCCTTATCGTAGCAATCTGCAGTGCTGCAGTAAAAGTCCCTCAGAGGGACACAGGTTGTGTAAAAAATAAGGTACAAAATATAAAAATGTTTAAAAAAATGTTAAAAACCCCTTTTTTTATGCTTTTTCTCATATTAGCATTAAATTTTTTTTTTAAATTAAAAATCCCACATATTTGGTATTAGCGCGTCCGTAACTACGCGCCCAATACATTGAACGTGCTTATTATCTTGCACGGCAAAAAGCGTCAAAAAAATGCTAAAAAACTGAGGCAAAATGCTAATTTTTAGCATTTTGTCTCCCAAAAAATGCAATACAAGTGATTAAAAAAAAGTGTGTACCCCAAAATGGTACCAATAAAAACTACAGCTCGTCTCGCAAAAAATAAGACCAGAGAGCTCCGTGTATGGAAAAAAAAAAAGTTATAGCACTTTGAATGCGGTGAGTTTACAAAAAAAAAATGTTTAAAAAAAAAGGGTTTTTATTGTGGAAAAGTGGAAAAAACCTAAAAAAAAATTTGGTATCGTTGTAACCGTACTGTCCCGCAGAAAAAAAAAAAGTAGTGTGTCATTTATGCTGCATAATTAACACTTTAAAAAAAACAAAAAAAATCTATGGCAGAATTGATGCGTTTTCTCTCCCTACGATCAGAAAAAAAAAAAAAAAAAGTTTTACAATGTAGTCTATGTAACCAAAAATGGTACCAATAAAAACTACAGTTCGCCACACAAAAAACAATCCTTTATATAGCCGCGTCGACGGAAAAATAAAAAAGTTATGGCTTTTGAAAAATGGAGATACCAAAGATCGTTTGGTCCTCAACGCCAAAATAGGCCATGTCCTTAAGGGGTTAAATAACTTGCAAAGACAATGCATTATTTTTTTCCTATTCAGTTAACTCATCTTTAGGCTGGATGCGCACTTGCGTAACACAAAAAGTCTGTTACATGTGCAAAAACAGACACTTTTATAGAAGTGCGCAGCGCCGTGCGGCCTCCATATTCAGTCCACATGTCAGCTTTTTTCTCTTTATGCCATCTACTTATTATGTCTCCCGCAGAAAACTGAAACAAGTCCAATTCTTTTTTTCCTGTATCTTTTTTTAACCCCTTAGGCCTCCCTCACACAGGGCGCTTTCAGCAGCGTTTTCAGCAGCGTTTACAACCCTGTTCTAAACGCTGTACAAGGCTGCCATTCATTTCAATGGGGCTGAAAATGCTGCTTTGAAAAACGCTGCGTTTTGAAAGTGCTGCATGTTCTATCTTTGGGCATTTTCAGCTGAGTCTCCCATTGAAATGAATGGGCAGTGTTTTCAGCTGGGCTGAAAAGGCAGCTGAAAAGGTAGCTGAAAAGGCAGCGTTTTGCAAACGCCCTGTGTGAGGGACGCCTTAGTGACCAAGCCTGTTTGCGCCTTAATGACCAGGCCAAATTTTGCACATCTGAGACGTGTCACTTTCGCATTGAAAAACACCAGAAAGGTTTTGCATAACCAAGCGATTCTGACATTGTTTTTTCGCCACATGCTGTACTTTATTTAGGCAGAAAAAAAAGACCGATAGAATTTGCGTTTATTTATTAAAAGCGCCAAAATTGGGAAACTTTTGAAAAAATCGTCATTTTTCACATTTCCAACTGCAATATCTCAAATATAACATAATATAGAAATTTTTGCTAAGATATATATTTCCATCCGTTTACTTTATTTCAGGCGCACATTGGAAAAAAGTGTATCACCGAGGGAACCACTAAATAATACTAAAATATAACTTTTATTATTTCAAAATTAAAATATTTACGATAAGAGCGTGGTCAAATCTTAGATAAATGTTGTGCCTATAGTGACCACATGGCACAATATGTTTAGAATATGCTCCTTGGATAAATAGGAAAATTCATAGACTGTACTGACATATACAGGTGACTCGATCTCAATACCACCATCAATAGTCACTTAGTGCATATATACTGTATATCACCAGCTTAGTGCACTATTTTATTTATTCCCACACACTGGTAATAGAATATTTTATATTCAATACGTGAAACAGATACCAGTAAATGATACACCCTAGAGTGACCGGGTAGGTTAAATGTACCCTTATATCCACTACCTTCAAATATACCTATATTTCTCTATAGCGTTTCCAATTGCCAAAGGCCATATTGGGTCATATGCACCAAACGGTATCAAGTGCTGTATGATTGCATCCACCGTAATGTGTGAAGGCTAGAAGATGATATTATACTTCCTTGGTAAGATAAGATGAAAAGGAATGGTATATTAGTGTGGAAATAGTACCAAATTTAAAGTCCAACACTAGAGGTTTGAGAAATTCAGCATTGGAGTATAAACAGTCTATTATCCAAGGTGTCAGTTCACTACAACTTAGATCACTGACGATTGCATTATGCTGCTTGTAAGTGCTTATACTGATTTTTATTATTTTATTGACATCAGTAAAGCACTATGTGGTTACAACAGTGATGTCCTAAAGTCATGTCACTATGAATATACGGACAGACTAGGTCAGTCTTACTGTTTAATAGTCGCTTTAGAGGAAGTGTCATGTATAAGGCGGAACTAGTTTGAGGTCCCAATATGCCTTAATGACCAATTACCTCACAACTATGCCTGATACTTAGATTGCATCATAAATAGTAATTAGCCCAGAAAAATGCACTGCTGTGTATAGACCTCGGCTTTCTGCCTATTAAAGGTCACTTAATTCAGTGCTCAATCACAAACGTCACCATCAACGCGTTTCAACAGCTCACGTAATTAAGCTGTATCATCAGGACGGTATTGAATACAGCAATCACAAAGTGAATTGCATGCAAATAGTTTGCCTGAGTATTTGTGCAGTCATTAAAGCTCCTGGCAAAGTATTGGTGCAGTTCTTGATGTATAAAACTGCACCACTAGAACAATTTTAGGCTAAGTATTCGTGCAGTCATTAATGGCTGTGACCGCATTATGTTAGAACGATTTTAGGCTAAGTATTAGTGCAGTCATTGATGACTAAGACTGCACTAAGAGGCTTGTGTAGCAGAGTGAGGTGAACAGCCTGTCAGGCTGAACACAAATGAGCAGCAATGGTCAGTAGCCCGTTGACAGGGCTTATAAAGGCTAAACCACGCCTTCCTGTATGGGGGGCTCGTCTCCGCTCAGCCAATCAGCTTAATATATCATCCGGCTCCATTTAACCGAGATCTCGCGATAGTTGAGATCCCGCGCATGCGCAGATCTGCCGCGCGTCCATGACTGCCAACCAACGCCAACCAGGCACCGGAAGACGCAGCGGCATCAGGATACATCGCCAGACCTGCGCATGTGAAGCACAAGACAAAGCGGGGCATAGATCAGCCCAGAACAGGACAATAACAGTTTAGGTGTTAGAAATAAAGATTATGGGAAATAGATAAGATGTATAAGAAATGTATACCGGACATATTCTATGTAAAGAAGGTAAGTATGATAAAGGACTATTTTCAGACATCCTCATTATTGACAACATATAGGTGGACTATATTTAGATATTATATATATACCACTCTCTTGTCCGCTCAGGTCATATAGCAACATGAAAAAATGTGCATATGATTATTATAGTGCAACAGCATTAACAGCCTACAGTACAATATTTGGATACAGCATATGTATGAAAATGACACTCATCTAATAAGATCACCATAAGTGTCAATGATGCATTAGAGAAACTGACAAGGCTTACATTAAATGCGGAATGATAACTTGTTCGCACTATACCAGACTATAACTAATGCCATTAGAGGATGGTGTAAAGGACCAGTGGCCACATAAACAGCATTACATATTGCAAACAACCAATTCAATACGGGCAATGAATAGCAATTAGTAATTTTGATCTTATAGACCACTGCTACATTAATGAATGGAGGAACTAGAGATATAAAAGCTCCATAGATGATATTACACCATAGCAATAGTCCAGTTAAATAAAAGCGGCGAATGATAATTGATCATTTAGGCCCTTAGGGCTGCAACAGTCCAATCGGTGAATCCATCGTGTCTCCTTTTGTAACAATATTTTGTCTATATTGCCCCTTCTTCCATTGGGTCTAATGATTTCAATTCCTTGGAACCTGATACAATCTGGGTCATTATTATGCACGTCCCGTACATGTAAAGCAAGGCTTGTTTTATCACCACGATTGACATTCCCTATGTGTTCCAAAATACGTCTACGTAATTGGCGGATGGTTTTGCCTACGTAGTCAAGTGGGCAGGGGCAAGTGGCTTTGTATACTACGCCACTGGATCTGCAGTTAATAAAGTCTTTTATTTGGTACACCATGCCAGTAGTGGAGCTGATGAAATTGCCACCGCGGTTTATGTATTTACAGGCCTTGCATCCTGTACACCTGAATGTGCCCTTAGGTGGATTGGAACCAAGCCATGTTTTAGTGGGGGACTGTGCTGAAAAATGGCTGTGAACCAGCCGATCCCTGAGATTGCGTCCCCGCTTATATGTGATGAGAGGTTTGTTTGGAAGATGTTCCACTAGGTCCGAATCTTTACACAAAATATGCCAGTATCTACTCAAAATCTGTCTAACTTCAATGGATTGATCGTCATAAGTACCAATAATACGGATCTTGGCATCACTGTCATTTCTCTTTCTTGGTTTTAAACAGTCTTCCCTTTTAACACTCTTGACATATGCACTGGCCTTTTCCACTACCTCCACAGGGTATCCTCGATTAGTGAATCTAAGGCTCATCTCCTGGGATTTGGTGAGGAAGTCACTGTCCGACGAACAATTACGCCGTGTCCGAATTAACTGTCCCTTAGGTATACCCCGCTTAAGGGAGATCGGGTGGTGACTTTGCCAGTGCAACAGAGTGTTAGTCGCTGTCGATTTACGAAATATCGACGTTTGCAATGATCCGTTAGGTAATTTGGTTATGGCGAGATCCAAAAAAGTGATCTGATGAGAGTCAATTTCGGCCGTGAAGTACAGTCCCAGATCGTTGTTGTTCAGGTGACTCACAAATCTTTTAAAGTCATCAATTTCACCTGTCCAGAGAATAAGCACATCATCAATAAAGCGGACCCAAAGATCAATAAATGGTGTCCAGGTCACATTGTCCTCACTAAACACGGTGGTTTCCTCCCACCAGCCCAGGTACAGGTTGGCATAGCTGGGGGCACATGGGCTCCCCATAGCCGTGCCCCTGAGCTGGTGGAAGTACCTCCCCTCAAACAGGAAGTAGTTTTTCGTGAGGACAAAGGACAGCAGGGTCGTCAGAAACTTATTATGTTCTTTAAGGTGTGTGCCTCTCTGGTTCAAATAGTAGTCTACGGCTTTAAGTCCACCATTGTGTGGTATCGAACTGTACAAAGCCTCAACGTCGAGGCTAGCCAGTTTCGTATTTGGTGATAGAACTATATCCTCCAATTTTTTAAGGACATCTGTAGTATCTTTTATATAAGCCGGTAGTGATTCAACAAACGGTCTTAGTGCAATGTCTAGGTACGTACTTACACCTTGCGTTAGGCTATCATTGCCTGCAACAATCGGACGGCCTTTCAGTGGATCAAGGCCTTTATGAATTTTCGGTAAACCGTAAAATGTCGCTATTTGGGGCACCGGGGAGTATAAGTATTGAAACTCTTTGTCATCAATCAAGTCATCCTCTTTGGCTTTTGTCAGAATACTTTTAAGTTCAATAAGAAAGGTATCAGTAGGGTCCTCCCTCAGGATCTGATAATTGGATTTATCCAGTAGTATACGAAGACACATAGATCTATAAGTGTCACGATCCATTAATACTATATTGCCCCCCTTATCGGAGGGCTTAATAATTATCGTTTCATCCCTTTCAAGTGTTTGAAGAGCCATCTTTTCAGCATGAGTAAGATTTTGATACTTAAATCTCTTTTCTCTTGACAACTTCTCGAGATCCTCTAATACCATGGTTTCAAAGATCTCTATGTGTGGAGAATCCCCAGATGGGGGTAAGCTCGTATTTTTCAATTTGAGATCTGTGAAAGGGCCTTTACTAGGGTCCCTCATGTTCTCTTTCTCCAAAGCTTCCAGTACTGAAATGGCCTCTAGGTCTTGATGGTCTAGACCTAGCTCTACACACTTTTTTCTATCACGAATGGCAAAGTGTTTTTTCCAGCGCAATTTTCTTAAAAATAGCGCGATATCCTTAGTCCATTCGAAAAGGCAGAATTTGTTAGTAGGGATGAACGACAGACCTTTCTTAATCACCGATTCTTCTAGTTTCGTTAAATTACGTGATGACAAATTTATGACTTGTAGCTCATTCTCATTAGTGATTCCCAAAGCGTCATTTTCGGTATTTTTGATAGATGTTTGTATTGACACTATGTCTGATGGTACGTTGACGTTTCTACCTGACCCCGATTCCGTGTCATGTAATGGGTGATGGGTTGCCCTAAAAAATGACCCTCACTATTATTGCCTCTACCTCTTCCTCTAGTTCTCATCCTCTGACCTCCTCTCCCTCTTCTTCTATCACTATAGCCACCCCTCTTGGAGTAGTCATTGGTGGAGTGTTCACTTTCAGATGAACTGAGTTCACTTTCGGTGAGCGGTCTCACTTCATATGCTCTATTTTCTGTAA
Source organism: Eleutherodactylus coqui (assembly GCF_035609145.1). Lineage (NCBI taxonomy): Eukaryota > Metazoa > Chordata > Amphibia > Anura > Eleutherodactylidae > Eleutherodactylus > Eleutherodactylus coqui. The sequence continues at coordinate 466,412,951 of NC_089837.1, read as the reverse complement.
AGTCTCGCAGGTCTCTCTGATATTGACTATGTTTACGTTCCTTCAGGAAGCTGGTGTATCTATCAATCGTCAGTTTTAAAGAATTCTCTCTTTTTTCATAGTCAGTTTCAGTAGAGAACTTTTTACCCTCTTTGATTAATTCCTCGAGGGTTCTCCCTGCTTTTTCTAGATTAATTTTTTCCTCTTCTAAAAGGAGATTCATCAATCTAAGCGAGCTATCAGTGGACTCTTTTTGCCATTTACTCATAAATTCCATCGTTCGCAACTTGGGAGGGGGCATTAGATGGATTCTGAGGCCTCTGGGTACGATTTTATTCTCCAGGTAATTTGTGAGGGCCTGCACCTCCCACCATACCTTAACAAAGTCTTTATAAGCTCTTGTTATGTTCTTAAAGGCCTGATTCAAGGAAGTAATTTGTAATGACGTATCCATTTCCCTGTCTGAGAACACCATTTTGGCCTCCATAAGCCAGGAGGCTGTGTTAATAGTATTGGATAAAAAACCTGTCATTCTTAATCAAAATTAGTCACCGAGACAGAGAAAGTCCCCTAAGGGGAAAAAAGTGTATCACCGAGGGAACCACTAAATAATACTAAAATATAACTTTTATTATTTCAAAATTAAAATATTTACGATAAGAGCGTGGTCAAATCTTAGATAAATGTTGTGCCTATAGTGACCACATGGCACAATATGTTTAGAATATGCTCCTTGGATAAATAGGAAAATTCATAGACTGTACTGACATATACAGGTGACTCGATCTCAATACCACCATCAATAGTCACTTAGTGCATATATACTGTATATCACCAGCTTAGTGCACTATTTTATTTATTCCCACACACTGGTAATAGAATATTTTATATTCAATACGTGAAACAGATACCAGTAAATGATACACCCTAGAGTGACCGGGTAGGTTAAATGTACCCTTATATCCACTACCTTCAAATATACCTATATTTCTCTATAGCGTTTCCAATTGCCAAAGGCCATATTGGGTCATATGCACCAAACGGTATCAAGTGCTGTATGATTGCATCCACCGTAATGTGTGAAGGCTAGAAGATGATATTATACTTCCTTGGTAAGATAAGATGAAAAGGAATGGTATATTAGTGTGGAAATAGTACCAAATTTAAAGTCCAACACTAGAGGTTTGAGAAATTCAGCATTGGAGTATAAACAGTCTATTATCCAAGGTGTCAGTTCACTACAACTTAGATCACTGACGATTGCATTATGCTGCTTGTAAGTGCTTATACTGATTTTTATTATTTTATTGACATCAGTAAAGCACTATGTGGTTACAACAGTGATGTCCTAAAGTCATGTCACTATGAATATACGGACAGACTAGGTCAGTCTTACTGTTTAATAGTCGCTTTAGAGGAAGTGTCATGTATAAGGCGGAACTAGTTTGAGGTCCCAATATGCCTTAATGACCAATTACCTCACAACTATGCCTGATACTTAGATTGCATCATAAATAGTAATTAGCCCAGAAAAATGCACTGCTGTGTATAGACCTCGGCTTTCTGCCTATTAAAGGTCACTTAATTCAGTGCTCAATCACAAACGTCACCATCAACGCGTTTCAACAGCTCACGTAATTAAGCTGTATCATCAGGACGGTATTGAATACAGCAATCACAAAGTGAATTGCATGCAAATAGTTTGCCTGAGTATTTGTGCAGTCATTAAAGCTCCTGGCAAAGTATTGGTGCAGTTCTTGATGTATAAAACTGCACCACTAGAACAATTTTAGGCTAAGTATTCGTGCAGTCATTAATGGCTGTGACCGCATTATGTTAGAACGATTTTAGGCTAAGTATTAGTGCAGTCATTGATGACTAAGGCCTTAGTCACACGGGCGTTTTTTCACGCGATTTGCGCATCGCATGACGGATGCGCATGCGCAAATCGCGTGACCGGCGCCGAAAAATCGGCCCAAAAATCGCCCGAAAATCTGCTCCTAGCCGCGTTTCATTAGAAACGGGCCGGAGCTGTCCAGCGCATTGCATTCAATGGAGCCGGCAATACAGCGGCTCCATTGAATGCAAGCGCTGCGGGCGTGCGCGGGGTTAATTGTCGGGAAGGGGTTAAATATATAACCCCTTACCTGCAATGCATCCTTAAATGTGAAAAAATAAAAAAAAAGGATGTACTCACCAGCTCCCGGCAGCTGGAGATCCCGGCGGGCGGCCTGCAGTGGGTGTGAAGGAGGTGTGACTCAGGCTTGCCCCTGATTGGCTCAGCGCTGAGCCAATCAGAAGCAAGTCTCAGTCACACCCATTCATGAATTCATGAATGGGTGTGACTGAGCTCAGCCTCTGATTGGCTCAGGCTGAGCCAATCAGGGGCAAGCCTGAGTCACACCTCCTTCACACCCACTGCAGGCCGACCGCCGGGATCTCCAGCTGCCGGGAGCTGGTGAGTACATCCTTTTTTTTTATTTTTTCACATTTAAGGATGCATTGCAGGTAAGGGGTTATATATTTAACCCCTTCCCGACAATTAACCCCGCGCACGCCGGCAGCCCATTGCTTTCAATGGAGCGGCTGTATTGCCGCTCCATTGAATTCAATGGGCAAACATCGTTCTTCTCTGCCACAGCTGGAACAGCTGTGGCAGAGAAGAATGATTTGTCTTCTATATGTTCTCAATGGGGTCGGCGCTGCTGCCGCCGGCCCCGTTGAGCGCATATAGAGAAGAGAACAGGAATCGCAGATCGCAGATAGGTGCGATCTGCGATTTCTGTTCTCTAATTTATCGGACGAGCGCATAAAAAGCGCTCATGTGTCCGATACCATTGCAAAGCAATGGTTTTAAAAAGTCGCCGGACGCATGCGCATGCGCAAATCGCGGCAATAAACGCCCGTGTGACTAAGCCCTAAGACTGCACTAAGAGGCTTGTGTAGCAGAGTGAGGTGAACAGCCTGTCAGGCTGAACACAAATGAGCAGCAATGGTCAGTAGCCCGTTGACAGGGCTTATAAAGGCTAAACCACGCCTTCCTGTATGGGGGGCTCGTCTCCGCTCAGCCAATCAGCTTAATATATCATCCGGCTCCATTTAACCGAGATCTCGCGATAGTTGAGATCCCGCGCATGCGCAGATCTGCCGCGCGTCCATGACTGCCAACCAACGCCAACCAGGCACCGGAAGACGCAGCGGCATCAGGATACATCGCCAGACCTGCGCATGTGAAGCACAAGACAAAGCGGGGCATAGATCAGCCCAGAACAGGACAATAACAGTTTAGGTGTTAGAAATAAAGATTATGGGAAATAGATAAGATGTATAAGAAATGTATACCGGACATATTCTATGTAAAGAAGGTAAGTATGATAAAGGACTATTTTCAGACATCCTCATTATTGACAACATATAGGTGGACTATATTTAGATATTATATATATACCACTCTCTTGTCCGCTCAGGTCATATAGCAACATGAAAAAATGTGCATATGATTATTATAGTGCAACAGCATTAACAGCCTACAGTACAATATTTGGATACAGCATATGTATGAAAATGACACTCATCTAATAAGATCACCATAAGTGTCAATGATGCATTAGAGAAACTGACAAGGCTTACATTAAATGCGGAATGATAACTTGTTCGCACTATACCAGACTATAACTAATGCCATTAGAGGATGGTGTAAAGGACCAGTGGCCACATAAACAGCATTACATATTGCAAACAACCAATTCAATACGGGCAATGAATAGCAATTAGTAATTTTGATCTTATAGACCACTGCTACATTAATGAATGGAGGAACTAGAGATATAAAAGCTCCATAGATGATATTACACCATAGCAATAGTCCAGTTAAATAAAAGCGGCGAATGATAATTGATCATTTAGGCCCTTAGGGCTGCAACAGTCCAATCGGTGAATCCATCGTGTCTCCTTTTGTAACAATATTTTGTCTATATTGCCCCTTCTTCCATTGGGTCTAATGATTTCAATTCCTTGGAACCTGATACAATCTGGGTCATTATTATGCACGTCCCGTACATGTAAAGCAAGGCTTGTTTTATCACCACGATTGACATTCCCTATGTGTTCCAAAATACGTCTACGTAATTGGCGGATGGTTTTGCCTACGTAGTCAAGTGGGCAGGGGCAAGTGGCTTTGTATACTACGCCACTGGATCTGCAGTTAATAAAGTCTTTTATTTGGTACACCATGCCAGTAGTGGAGCTGATGAAATTGCCACCGCGGTTTATGTATTTACAGGCCTTGCATCCTGTACACCTGAATGTGCCCTTAGGTGGATTGGAACCAAGCCATGTTTTAGTGGGGGACTGTGCTGAAAAATGGCTGTGAACCAGCCGATCCCTGAGATTGCGTCCCCGCTTATATGTGATGAGAGGTTTGTTTGGAAGATGTTCCACTAGGTCCGAATCTTTACACAAAATATGCCAGTATCTACTCAAAATCTGTCTAACTTCAATGGATTGATCGTCATAAGTACCAATAATACGGATCTTGGCATCACTGTCATTTCTCTTTCTTGGTTTTAAACAGTCTTCCCTTTTAACACTCTTGACATATGCACTGGCCTTTTCCACTACCTCCACAGGGTATCCTCGATTAGTGAATCTAAGGCTCATCTCCTGGGATTTGGTGAGGAAGTCACTGTCCGACGAACAATTACGCCGTGTCCGAATTAACTGTCCCTTAGGTATACCCCGCTTAAGGGAGATCGGGTGGTGACTTTGCCAGTGCAACAGAGTGTTAGTCGCTGTCGATTTACGAAATATCGACGTTTGCAATGATCCGTTAGGTAATTTGGTTATGGCGAGATCCAAAAAAGTGATCTGATGAGAGTCAATTTCGGCCGTGAAGTACAGTCCCAGATCGTTGTTGTTCAGGTGACTCACAAATCTTTTAAAGTCATCAATTTCACCTGTCCAGAGAATAAGCACATCATCAATAAAGCGGACCCAAAGATCAATAAATGGTGTCCAGGTCACATTGTCCTCACTAAACACGGTGGTTTCCTCCCACCAGCCCAGGTACAGGTTGGCATAGCTGGGGGCACATGGGCTCCCCATAGCCGTGCCCCTGAGCTGGTGGAAGTACCTCCCCTCAAACAGGAAGTAGTTTTTCGTGAGGACAAAGGACAGCAGGGTCGTCAGAAACTTATTATGTTCTTTAAGGTGTGTGCCTCTCTGGTTCAAATAGTAGTCTACGGCTTTAAGTCCACCATTGTGTGGTATCGAACTGTACAAAGCCTCAACGTCGAGGCTAGCCAGTTTCGTATTTGGTGATAGAACTATATCCTCCAATTTTTTAAGGACATCTGTAGTATCTTTTATATAAGCCGGTAGTGATTCAACAAACGGTCTTAGTGCAATGTCTAGGTACGTACTTACACCTTGCGTTAGGCTATCATTGCCTGCAACAATCGGACGGCCTTTCAGTGGATCAAGGCCTTTATGAATTTTCGGTAAACCGTAAAATGTCGCTATTTGGGGCACCGGGGAGTATAAGTATTGAAACTCTTTGTCATCAATCAAGTCATCCTCTTTGGCTTTTGTCAGAATACTTTTAAGTTCAATAAGAAAGGTATCAGTAGGGTCCTCCCTCAGGATCTGATAATTGGATTTATCCAGTAGTATACGAAGACACATAGATCTATAAGTGTCACGATCCATTAATACTATATTGCCCCCCTTATCGGAGGGCTTAATAATTATCGTTTCATCCCTTTCAAGTGTTTGAAGAGCCATCTTTTCAGCATGAGTAAGATTTTGATACTTAAATCTCTTTTCTCTTGACAACTTCTCGAGATCCTCTAATACCATGGTTTCAAAGATCTCTATGTGTGGAGAATCCCCAGATGGGGGTAAGCTCGTATTTTTCAATTTGAGATCTGTGAAAGGGCCTTTACTAGGGTCCCTCATGTTCTCTTTCTCCAAAGCTTCCAGTACTGAAATGGCCTCTAGGTCTTGATGGTCTAGACCTAGCTCTACACACTTTTTTCTATCACGAATGGCAAAGTGTTTTTTCCAGCGCAATTTTCTTAAAAATAGCGCGATATCCTTAGTCCATTCGAAAAGGCAGAATTTGTTAGTAGGGATGAACGACAGACCTTTCTTAATCACCGATTCTTCTAGTTTCGTTAAATTACGTGATGACAAATTTATGACTTGTAGCTCATTCTCATTAGTGATTCCCAAAGCGTCATTTTCGGTATTTTTGATAGATGTTTGTATTGACACTATGTCTGATGGTACGTTGACGTTTCTACCTGACCCCGATTCCGTGTCATGTAATGGGTGATGGGTTGCCCTAAAAAATGACCCTCACTATTATTGCCTCTACCTCTTCCTCTAGTTCTCATCCTCTGACCTCCTCTCCCTCTTCTTCTATCACTATAGCCACCCCTCTTGGAGTAGTCATTGGTGGAGTGTTCACTTTCAGATGAACTGAGTTCACTTTCGGTGAGCGGTCTCACTTCATATGCTCTATTTTCTGTAAAGTCTCGCAGGTCTCTCTGATATTGACTATGTTTACGTTCCTTCAGGAAGCTGGTGTATCTATCAATCGTCAGTTTTAAAGAATTCTCTCTTTTTTCATAGTCAGTTTCAGTAGAGAACTTTTTACCCTCTTTGATTAATTCCTCGAGGGTTCTCCCTGCTTTTTCTAGATTAATTTTTTCCTCTTCTAAAAGGAGATTCATCAATCTAAGCGAGCTATCAGTGGACTCTTTTTGCCATTTACTCATAAATTCCATCGTTCGCAACTTGGGAGGGGGCATTAGATGGATTCTGAGGCCTCTGGGTACGATTTTATTCTCCAGGTAATTTGTGAGGGCCTGCACCTCCCACCATACCTTAACAAAGTCTTTATAAGCTCTTGTTATGTTCTTAAAGGCCTGATTCAAGGAAGTAATTTGTAATGACGTATCCATTTCCCTGTCTGAGAACACCATTTTGGCCTCCATAAGCCAGGAGGCTGTGTTAATAGTATTGGATAAAAAACCTGTCATTCTTAATCAAAATTAGTCACCGAGACAGAGAAAGTCCCCTAAGGGGAAAAAAGTGTATCACCGAGGGAACCACTAAATAATACTAAAATATAACTTTTATTATTTCAAAATTAAAATATTTACGATAAGAGCGTGGTCAAATCTTAGATAAATGTTGTGCCTATAGTGACCACATGGCACAATATGTTTAGAATATGCTCCTTGGATAAATAGGAAAATTCATAGACTGTACTGACATATACAGGTGACTCGATCTCAATACCACCATCAATAGTCACTTAGTGCATATATACTGTATATCACCAGCTTAGTGCACTATTTTATTTATTCCCACACACTGGTAATAGAATATTTTATATTCAATACGTGAAACAGATACCAGTAAATGATACACCCTAGAGTGACCGGGTAGGTTAAATGTACCCTTATATCCACTACCTTCAAATATACCTATATTTCTCTATAGCGTTTCCAATTGCCAAAGGCCATATTGGGTCATATGCACCAAACGGTATCAAGTGCTGTATGATTGCATCCACCGTAATGTGTGAAGGCTAGAAGATGATATTATACTTCCTTGGTAAGATAAGATGAAAAGGAATGGTATATTAGTGTGGAAATAGTACCAAATTTAAAGTCCAACACTAGAGGTTTGAGAAATTCAGCATTGGAGTATAAACAGTCTATTATCCAAGGTGTCAGTTCACTACAACTTAGATCACTGACGATTGCATTATGCTGCTTGTAAGTGCTTATACTGATTTTTATTATTTTATTGACATCAGTAAAGCACTATGTGGTTACAACAGTGATGTCCTAAAGTCATGTCACTATGAATATACGGACAGACTAGGTCAGTCTTACTGTTTAATAGTCGCTTTAGAGGAAGTGTCATGTATAAGGCGGAACTAGTTTGAGGTCCCAATATGCCTTAATGACCAATTACCTCACAACTATGCCTGATACTTAGATTGCATCATAAATAGTAATTAGCCCAGAAAAATGCACTGCTGTGTATAGACCTCGGCTTTCTGCCTATTAAAGGTCACTTAATTCAGTGCTCAATCACAAACGTCACCATCAACGCGTTTCAACAGCTCACGTAATTAAGCTGTATCATCAGGACGGTATTGAATACAGCAATCACAAAGTGAATTGCATGCAAATAGTTTGCCTGAGTATTTGTGCAGTCATTAAAGCTCCTGGCAAAGTATTGGTGCAGTTCTTGATGTATAAAACTGCACCACTAGAACAATTTTAGGCTAAGTATTCGTGCAGTCATTAATGGCTGTGACCGCATTATGTTAGAACGATTTTAGGCTAAGTATTAGTGCAGTCATTGATGACTAAGACTGCACTAAGAGGCTTGTGTAGCAGAGTGAGGTGAACAGCCTGTCAGGCTGAACACAAATGAGCAGCAATGGTCAGTAGCCCGTTGACAGGGCTTATAAAGGCTAAACCACGCCTTCCTGTATGGGGGGCTCGTCTCCGCTCAGCCAATCAGCTTAATATATCATCCGGCTCCATTTAACCGAGATCTCGCGATAGTTGAGATCCCGCGCATGCGCAGATCTGCCGCGCGTCCATGACTGCCAACCAACGCCAACCAGGCACCGGAAGACGCAGCGGCATCAGGATACATCGCCAGACCTGCGCATGTGAAGCACAAGACAAAGCGGGGCATAGATCAGCCCAGAACAGGACAATAACAGTTTAGGTGTTAGAAATAAAGATTATGGGAAATAGATAAGATGTATAAGAAATGTATACCGGACATATTCTATGTAAAGAAGGTAAGTATGATAAAGGACTATTTTCAGACATCCTCATTATTGACAACATATAGGTGGACTATATTTAGATATTATATATATACCACTCTCTTGTCCGCTCAGGTCATATAGCAACATGAAAAAATGTGCATATGATTATTATAGTGCAACAGCATTAACAGCCTACAGTACAATATTTGGATACAGCATATGTATGAAAATGACACTCATCTAATAAGATCACCATAAGTGTCAATGATGCATTAGAGAAACTGACAAGGCTTACATTAAATGCGGAATGATAACTTGTTCGCACTATACCAGACTATAACTAATGCCATTAGAGGATGGTGTAAAGGACCAGTGGCCACATAAACAGCATTACATATTGCAAACAACCAATTCAATACGGGCAATGAATAGCAATTAGTAATTTTGATCTTATAGACCACTGCTACATTAATGAATGGAGGAACTAGAGATATAAAAGCTCCATAGATGATATTACACCATAGCAATAGTCCAGTTAAATAAAAGCGGCGAATGATAATTGATCATTTAGGCCCTTAGGGCTGCAACAGTCCAATCGGTGAATCCATCGTGTCTCCTTTTGTAACAATATTTTGTCTATATTGCCCCTTCTTCCATTGGGTCTAATGATTTCAATTCCTTGGAACCTGATACAATCTGGGTCATTATTATGCACGTCCCGTACATGTAAAGCAAGGCTTGTTTTATCACCACGATTGACATTCCCTATGTGTTCCAAAATACGTCTACGTAATTGGCGGATGGTTTTGCCTACGTAGTCAAGTGGGCAGGGGCAAGTGGCTTTGTATACTACGCCACTGGATCTGCAGTTAATAAAGTCTTTTATTTGGTACACCATGCCAGTAGTGGAGCTGATGAAATTGCCACCGCGGTTTATGTATTTACAGGCCTTGCATCCTGTACACCTGAATGTGCCCTTAGGTGGATTGGAACCAAGCCATGTTTTAGTGGGGGACTGTGCTGAAAAATGGCTGTGAACCAGCCGATCCCTGAGATTGCGTCCCCGCTTATATGTGATGAGAGGTTTGTTTGGAAGATGTTCCACTAGGTCCGAATCTTTACACAAAATATGCCAGTATCTACTCAAAATCTGTCTAACTTCAATGGATTGATCGTCATAAGTACCAATAATACGGATCTTGGCATCACTGTCATTTCTCTTTCTTGGTTTTAAACAGTCTTCCCTTTTAACACTCTTGACATATGCACTGGCCTTTTCCACTACCTCCACAGGGTATCCTCGATTAGTGAATCTAAGGCTCATCTCCTGGGATTTGGTGAGGAAGTCACTGTCCGACGAACAATTACGCCGTGTCCGAATTAACTGTCCCTTAGGTATACCCCGCTTAAGGGAGATCGGGTGGTGACTTTGCCAGTGCAACAGAGTGTTAGTCGCTGTCGATTTACGAAATATCGACGTTTGCAATGATCCGTTAGGTAATTTGGTTATGGCGAGATCCAAAAAAGTGATCTGATGAGAGTCAATTTCGGCCGTGAAGTACAGTCCCAGATCGTTGTTGTTCAGGTGACTCACAAATCTTTTAAAGTCATCAATTTCACCTGTCCAGAGAATAAGCACATCATCAATAAAGCGGACCCAAAGATCAATAAATGGTGTCCAGGTCACATTGTCCTCACTAAACACGGTGGTTTCCTCCCACCAGCCCAGGTACAGGTTGGCATAGCTGGGGGCACATGGGCTCCCCATAGCCGTGCCCCTGAGCTGGTGGAAGTACCTCCCCTCAAACAGGAAGTAGTTTTTCGTGAGGACAAAGGACAGCAGGGTCGTCAGAAACTTATTATGTTCTTTAAGGTGTGTGCCTCTCTGGTTCAAATAGTAGTCTACGGCTTTAAGTCCACCATTGTGTGGTATCGAACTGTACAAAGCCTCAACGTCGAGGCTAGCCAGTTTCGTATTTGGTGATAGAACTATATCCTCCAATTTTTTAAGGACATCTGTAGTATCTTTTATATAAGCCGGTAGTGATTCAACAAACGGTCTTAGTGCAATGTCTAGGTACGTACTTACACCTTGCGTTAGGCTATCATTGCCTGCAACAATCGGACGGCCTTTCAGTGGATCAAGGCCTTTATGAATTTTCGGTAAACCGTAAAATGTCGCTATTTGGGGCACCGGGGAGTATAAGTATTGAAACTCTTTGTCATCAATCAAGTCATCCTCTTTGGCTTTTGTCAGAATACTTTTAAGTTCAATAAGAAAGGTATCAGTAGGGTCCTCCCTCAGGATCTGATAATTGGATTTATCCAGTAGTATACGAAGACACATAGATCTATAAGTGTCACGATCCATTAATACTATATTGCCCCCCTTATCGGAGGGCTTAATAATTATCGTTTCATCCCTTTCAAGTGTTTGAAGAGCCATCTTTTCAGCATGAGTAAGATTTTGATACTTAAATCTCTTTTCTCTTGACAACTTCTCGAGATCCTCTAATACCATGGTTTCAAAGATCTCTATGTGTGGAGAATCCCCAGATGGGGGTAAGCTCGTATTTTTCAATTTGAGATCTGTGAAAGGGCCTTTACTAGGGTCCCTCATGTTCTCTTTCTCCAAAGCTTCCAGTACTGAAATGGCCTCTAGGTCTTGATGGTCTAGACCTAGCTCTACACACTTTTTTCTATCACGAATGGCAAAGTGTTTTTTCCAGCGCAATTTTCTTAAAAATAGCGCGATATCCTTAGTCCATTCGAAAAGGCAGAATTTGTTAGTAGGGATGAACGACAGACCTTTCTTAATCACCGATTCTTCTAGTTTCGTTAAATTACGTGATGACAAATTTATGACTTGTAGCTCATTCTCATTAGTGATTCCCAAAGCGTCATTTTCGGTATTTTTGATAGATGTTTGTATTGACACTATGTCTGATGGTACGTTGACGTTTCTACCTGACCCCGATTCCGTGTCATGTAATGGGTGATGGGTTGCCCTAAAAAATGACCCTCACTATTATTGCCTCTACCTCTTCCTCTAGTTCTCATCCTCTGACCTCCTCTCCCTCTTCTTCTATCACTATAGCCACCCCTCTTGGAGTAGTCATTGGTGGAGTGTTCACTTTCAGATGAACTGAGTTCACTTTCGGTGAGCGGTCTCACTTCATACGCTCTATTTTCTGTAAAGTCTCGCAGGTCTCTCTGATATTGACTATGTTTACGTTCCTTCAGGAAGCTGGTGTATCTATCAATCGTCAGTTTTAAAGAATTCTCTCTTTTTTCATAGTCAGTTTCAGTAGAGAACTTTTTACCCTCTTTGATTAATTCCTCGAGGGTTCTCCCTGCTTTTTCTAGATTAATTTTTTCCTCTTCTAAAAGGAGATTCATCAATCTAAGCGAGCTATCAGTGGACTCTTTTTGCCATTTACTCATAAATTCCATCGTTCGCAACTTGGGAGGGGGCATTAGATGGATTCTGAGGCCTCTGGGTACGATTTTATTCTCCAGGTAATTTGTGAGGGCCTGCACCTCCCACCATACCTTAACAAAGTCTTTATAAGCTCTTGTTATGTTCTTAAAGGCCTGATTCAAGGAAGTAATTTGTAATGACGTATCCATTTCCCTGTCTGAGAACACCATTTTGGCCTCCATAAGCCAGGAGGCTGTGTTAATAGTATTGGATAAAAAACCTGTCATTCTTAATCAAAATTAGTCACCGAGACAGAGAAAGTCCCCTAAGGGGAAAAAAGTGTATCACCGAGGGAACCACTAAATAATACTAAAATATAACTTTTATTATTTCAAAATTAAAATATTTACGATAAGAGCGTGGTCAAATCTTAGATAAATGTTGTGCCTATAGTGACCACATGGCACAATATGTTTAGAATATGCTCCTTGGATAAATAGGAAAATTCATAGACTGTACTGACATATACAGGTGACTCGATCTCAATACCACCATCAATAGTCACTTAGTGCATATATACTGTATATCACCAGCTTAGTGCACTATTTTATTTATTCCCACACACTGGTAATAGAATATTTTATATTCAATACGTGAAACAGATACCAGTAAATGATACACCCTAGAGTGACCGGGTAGGTTAAATGTACCCTTATATCCACTACCTTCAAATATACCTATATTTCTCTATAGCGTTTCCAATTGCCAAAGGCCATATTGGGTCATATGCACCAAACGGTATCAAGTGCTGTATGATTGCATCCACCGTAATGTGTGAAGGCTAGAAGATGATATTATACTTCCTTGGTAAGATAAGATGAAAAGGAATGGTATATTAGTGTGGAAATAGTACCAAATTTAAAGTCCAACACTAGAGGTTTGAGAAATTCAGCATTGGAGTATAAACAGTCTATTATCCAAGGTGTCAGTTCACTACAACTTAGATCACTGACGATTGCATTATGCTGCTTGTAAGTGCTTATACTGATTTTTATTATTTTATTGACATCAGTAAAGCACTATGTGGTTACAACAGTGATGTCCTAAAGTCATGTCACTATGAATATACGGACAGACTAGGTCAGTCTTACTGTTTAATAGTCGCTTTAGAGGAAGTGTCATGTATAAGGCGGAACTAGTTTGAGGTCCCAATATGCCTTAATGACCAATTACCTCACAACTATGCCTGATACTTAGATTGCATCATAAATAGTAATTAGCCCAGAAAAATGCACTGCTGTGTATAGACCTCGGCTTTCTGCCTATTAAAGGTCACTTAATTCAGTGCTCAATCACAAACGTCACCATCAACGCGTTTCAACAGCTCACGTAATTAAGCTGTATCATCAGGACGGTATTGAATACAGCAATCACAAAGTGAATTGCATGCAAATAGTTTGCCTGAGTATTTGTGCAGTCATTAAAGCTCCTGGCAAAGTATTGGTGCAGTTCTTGATGTATAAAACTGCACCACTAGAACAATTTTAGGCTAAGTATTCGTGCAGTCATTAATGGCTGTGACCGCATTATGTTAGAACGATTTTAGGCTAAGTATTAGTGCAGTCATTGATGACTAAGACTGCACTAAGAGGCTTGTGTAGCAGAGTGAGGTGAACAGCCTGTCAGGCTGAACACAAATGAGCAGCA